>NC_086101.1:95525313-95846684 GCF_963921235.1 Mobula hypostoma
TAATGAAGCCAGGCGGGTGGGAAAGGTAAAAGATGGAGATGAAGAAATCTGATAGAAGAGGAGAATGGGCCATAGATTAGATTAGATTAAATTAGATTCAACTTTATTGTCATTGTGCCTAGTACAGATACAAAGCCAATGAAACGCAGTTAGCATCTGACCAGAAATGCAAAGAATAGTGTTACTTACAAAATAACTGCGAATAAAAATTAAGTGTTACAGCACACAAATGTAAAAATACTGAGACAATACAATATGAGTGCAATACTGCTTAGCGCTGTGGTGTGAGGTTCAGCAGGGTCACAGCCTCAGGGAAGAGGCGCTTCCTGTGCCTGCAGGTGCGGGAGCGGAGGCTCCTGTAGCGCCTACCGGAGGCTCCTGTAGCGCCTACCGGATGGGAGGAGAGTTAAAAAGTCCATGGTTATGGTGAGATGCATCTTTGATAATGCTTTTCGCCCTGCCCAGGCAGTGTTTATGGTAGATGTTCTCAATGGTGGGCAATTGGGTGCCGATAATCCGCTGGGCAGTTTTCACCACACGCTGGAGTGCTTTGCGGTCCAATACGGGACAATTGCCATACCACACTGAGATGCAGTTGGTGAGTATGCTCTCAATGGTACAGCGGTAAAAGTCCGTCAGTATCCTGGGACAGAGGTGAGCTTTCTTGATGTTCCGCGGGAAATAAATGCGCTGTTGCACCTTTTTGACCAGGATAGAGGAGTTCAGGGACCAGATGAGACCTCGAAAATGTGGACACCAAGGAATTTGAAGCTTGATACACGCTCCACTACAGCTCCGTTGATGTAGATGGGGACGTGAGTGTGGCTCCTAGCATGCCTGAATTCCACAATGATCTTCTTCGTCTTCTGGGTGTTAAG
The DNA here is from genome assembly GCF_963921235.1 of Mobula hypostoma. Taxonomy (NCBI): domain Eukaryota; kingdom Metazoa; phylum Chordata; class Chondrichthyes; order Myliobatiformes; family Myliobatidae; genus Mobula; species Mobula hypostoma. Next base: position 95,526,192 of record NC_086101.1, read on the forward strand.
GGCCAGGTTGTTGTCGGCATACCACGTGGCCAGGTGCTGGACCTCAACCCTTTAGGCTGCCTCGTCATCCCCTTTAATCAGGCCAACCACCGTGGTGTTGTCTGCGAACTTGATTATGGAGTTAGAACCATGTACAGGAACACAGTCATAGGTGAAAAGGGAGTATAGAAGAGGGCTCAGCACACAGCCTTGAGGCACGCCGGTGTTCAGGGTGAGAGTGGAGGAGGAGAAGTTGTCTGACTTAACTGATTGGGGTCTGTTAGTCAGAAAGTCCAAGGTCCAATTGCAGAGGGATGAGCTGATACCAAGCTGGCGAAGTTTTGCAATCAGCTTGGAGGGGATCACAGTATTGAATGCCGAACTAAAGTCAATGAACAGCGTTCTGATGTAAGAGTTGGGGCTGTCCAGGTGGGTCAGGGCAGTGTGAAGTGCCGTGGAGATAGCATCCTCTGTTGACCTGTTGGTGTGATAGGCAAATTGATGGGGGTCCAGGATAGTGGATAGACAGGATTTCAGGTGTGATAGAACCAGTCTCTCAAAGCACTTTGCAATGATGGGGGTGAGTGCAACTGGATGGAAGTAATTCAGGCCCGTGGCAGTGGAATGCTTCGGCACTGGTGCGATGGTGGCAATCTTGCAGCTTGTGGGGACAACTGCCTGGGCCAGGGACAGATTAAAAATGTACGTGAAGACTTCGGCCAACTGCCCTGCACAGACTCTGAGCACACGGCCAGGTATTCCATCCGGACCAGCTGCCTTCCGTACACTCACCCTGCTCAGGGTGGCGCAAACATCGGAGGTGGAAAGTGAGAGAGGCAGTTCACCAGGTGGGAGATCCGCTTTGCGGGTGACCTCCTTGTTCTCTCAGTCAAAACGAGCTTAGAAGTAATTGAGCTCATCAGGGAGGGAAGCAGAGCTGGAAGGGGGTACAGTACTAGGCGGTTTGAAGTCTGTCATGACCTGTATGCAATGCCACATGCGCTGGGGGTCCGAGGAGTTGAAATGCTCCTCGATTCTCCGTTTGTATATGTGTTTAGCCTGAGAGATTCCCTTCCTCGGGTTGGCCCTGGCTGAGCTGTAAGCCTTCTGGTCTCCAGACCTGAAGGCTGAATCTCTGGCTTTGAGCAGGAGGTGAACTTTTCTGTTCATCCATGGTTTCTGATTGGGGAAAACTTTTATTTGTTTTTAGAGAACTGGAAGGAGAAGGGGCACCAGGGGCAGGTGATAGGCAGATGAGAGGAGCTGAGAGGCCAGAGTGGGGAATAGAAAAAGAGGGGAGGGGAAGGGTGAGAGTCCTTTACCAAGAGTACAAATTAATATTCACGCCATCAGATTGGAGGCTACCCAGACAGAATTTAAGGTGTTGCACCTCCACGGGTTTTTCCTGTAATGGATTGGCTGTATTCACCACTTTTTGTAAGCTTTTCTTTCCTTGTGCATTGGTGATTCCATACCAGACTGTAACAGAAGCAGAGAACAGTAAAGTTCTAGAGCTGCATTAATAGAAGTGTTGTATGAACTGTCACAGAAACTTCAAACAGGAATAATGGGATACCACCATGACTCTAAGTTCAAAATACAACATTGGCTGGAACTTTTATCAAGACCAGAACTGTAACAGGGAATTAAAACTATATAAAAAGGCTGGAGACATCAGGGAAGGCTGGAAACATTCCAGGAAGCTGGAAGTATAACAACAGGCTTGACAAAAAGAGCAGAGCTGCAATTGCATGAATGGCCACCTGTCGAACAGAGAACGAAGGCTGCAGTGGGAGCTGGAACTAGGCTAGAATGATAGCAAGGGCTAGGACAGAATGGAGAAAGTATATTTGCCCTGGATGATAAAAATTGTATTCACAGGAGCTGATAAACCCAGGGGAAAATTGTACAAAAATTGCTTATATTCAAATGTACCGCCTGGGAGCTCAGTTCAGTACTGTCAAAGGAGAATTCATTTGGAAGGTTTTGTAAGAGTACTCAGTCTTATAGACTGAAGTGAGAATTGGGACAAGGAATCAACAAGACAGATGACAACTGAACAATTTTCCTCAGCCCCAGTGCACCATATGGTGTGGCCCATTATGACAGAACAGTAATGATCAGTGAGATTAATGATGTGACGAGACTGTGTAAGAAATCGTATACCCTTCAACAAAGCTTTCTGGGATTGTAAATAAAATCGTATAAAGCTTCAATGCAAGAGAGTGTCAGCACTGTGGAGCACAACTTAAGTGTCTACAGTTTCTCACATCTCTCAACCTGCTTGTTTCTGTGCGTAGTTTGGATTGACTAAGCTGGCGAGATATTGGGGTGCTTTGCAACAGCTAACAAAATTACTAACTATTCTATTAAATATGCTTTTTCTGGACTATGATTACAAGCTCTGCAGCTTGTAATTTCTCTTTGAGAGTTGTGCTTTTGAACCATCTAAGACCTGGTGTTTGTGCGGTATTCTAAAACTTTTGGGGAACTGGATTCTCGAGAATGCAGGTTCAGCTGTGGTGGCCATTGCTGGAGTGGACTTCAGGCTAGCTTGACACTTTGGGTTGGATTGAAGTGGTGGTGCACGGGCCCAAGAGTGGAAACTGAACCGACATTTAGCTGATTAATTTGCTGAGCCTGATTAAAAAGATTGAGGCTTTGAGGCTGAGTGCAAAGGACAAACTGATGGTCAGCTCACTATTCTGTGACGCTTTACTCATTTCAGCACTAAACTGATACCTTGGCTGTGGCCTGTAGCCACTGGTCTCCCGGACTGGGTGCAGCACTGTACTGGCTCCTGGGACTCTGCATTATCTGTTTACGCAATTAGTGCTTTTTTTCACATTTTGTGTGTTTTTCACATCTTTGTTGTATGAGGCTTTTCATGGATTCTATTGTCTTTCTTTGTTTTGTGGCTCCCTGCAAGGAGACAAATCTCGAGATTGTATATGGTATACTGTACTTACTTTGTTAATAAATGTACTTTGAACTTTGAACTTTGACTTTGGTCTGGTGGCAATTGTTGAAATGGAGCAGACACCAAGTAAATTAGCAGTGGGTTAACCCTGTGCTATTGGGCTAATCAGAACACTGAGAATTCATTGCAGAGAGAGCTTTGAGATTATTAACACAAGAGATTCTCCAAAAGCTGGAAATCTTAAGTAACACACACAAAATGATGGAGAACTCAGCAAGTCAGGTAGCATCAATGGAGGGGAATAAACATTTGATGTTTTGGGCTGATATCCTTTGTCTGGATTGAAAAGGTAGCGGGCAGAGGTCAGAACCAGTCCTAATAAAGGATCTTGGCTTGAAACATCTACTGTTCCTTCCTCTCCATAGATGCTGCCTGACCTGATTAGTTCCTGCAGCATTTTGTTTGTGTTCCTTATGGTTATTAATCCGATCCTTGAACACATTGGAACTTGGTATAAAAATATTATGAGAGGTGTAGATAGGGTTAATGTATGTGGGCTTCCCTTGCCTCATGTTGTTGAGACTAGAATTAAAGGTCATGGTTTAAGGGTGAAAGGTGAAATATTTAAGGGGAATCTGAGAGGGATCTTCCTTCACTCAGAAGATGATGAGAGTGTGGAATGAGCTGTCAGAAGTGCTAGATATAGGCTCAAGTGTAATATTTAAGAGAAGTTTGGATAGGTATATGGATGGGAGGGGTATATAAGGCTATGGTTCAGGTGTATGTAGAAGGGACTAGACGGAAGTTTAGGCCTTCACTGGATGGGCTGAAGGGCTTGCTTCTGTGCAGTAATGCACTTTGACTCTATTGCACATCATAAACATTCCCATCACTGGTCTTCTTCGGTTGTCCATCGAAATCCGATGACGACGTCCACTCCTTTAACGTGAGATCTTTGATGACTATACAGTCCTATCCTGGACCCACAAGCTCTTTTGCAGGTGGGACATGTATATGTGGTAGTGGTGGCAACCATGGCTGCATTTCTCCTGGCTCTCTTCTGCCACTACCATCACTGGTATAATCTACTAATCTACAAGAAGCACTGCCTTAAGAAGGCAACATCTATCATCAAAGATCCCCACTTCCTGGCTCATGCCACCTTCTCACAGCTACCACTTGGCAGGAGGTACAGAAGCTGAGGTCACAGACAACCAGGCTCAAAACAGCTGTTTCAATTCATCCATTCAGTTCTTGAATTAAAGTACACAGAACCTCAGTACAGTAACACTACGACCACTTTGCGATACAATACCCTTCAAATTTTGCTTGTTTTAATTGGGTTCTTTCTTGTAAAATATTGCGTATAATTTATGTTAATTTTTGTTTTTTGTGAATGCTGTTTATCTGATGCTTGGTGCCTGTTGTACTGCTGTACATAAATGTGTTTATTGCACTTGTGCATATGTGTACTTGTGCATATGACAATAAACCTGACTTTACATTTGAATTTGAATTGACAAGACCAAACATTCTTCAAATTTTTATTCTTCGAATAAAAAATCTCCAATGTTGTAGGGAACAGGAACTGTCCTTGCCAATGTGTTCTGAACTTGCCAATACATGGCAGCACAGAAATGCAGAGTGAACCCAAGGTCAGAATGCAGTGGATCTGATCTCCCGCTTTGCTATTGGACTTAATAGTGGTGGACTTCGGACATGCAGGTAGTGTAATAGCTTGCAGTGACAATGACTGGGATTCAATTCCCACTGCTGTCTGTAAGGAGATTGCATGCATCTGCCCGTGACCATGAGGTTTTCTCCAGGTGCCCTGGTTTCCTCTGACATGCCAAAGATGTACAGGTTGGGGCTAGTAAGATCTGGGCATGCCATATTGGCGCCGGAAGCATGCCAACACTTGCGGGCTACCCCAGCACATCCTTGGACTGTGTTGTCATTGACGCAAATGCCTTATTTCACGGTATGTTTCAATGTACATGTCACACAAAAAAAGCTAGTCTGATCTTTATTTTTAATCTTACAGAGTGAGGATTGGGTATGTTTTTATACCTGGTCCCTCGGATTCATATGAGCCAAAGACAGCCCAGCCAAAATGATCCATTCATTTGAAAGGGGAAGACATGCTTTCCATAAAAGTAAATAATATTTTTGACATTATTTTAATTGCTCTGCATATTTTAATTAGTTTAAGTAAGTTAATTGTTAGGTGGCTTTAGGATGCTCTAATTATTATCTTCCAGTTTACTGTAGGTTTTGGGATTGTTCCCATGTACTGTAGTGCAGCAAATGTGACTTCACTAATTTCATACAAGAGGGAGAGAAACAAGGGACTATCAACCTGCTAATCAAGCATAATTAGTAGCAAAAATGCTATAATTTGTAATGAAGGGTGTAATAACAGTGCACCCTGAAAAAAAACTATTGTGTCTGAGCAGAAATATGGGTGATGGGGTGGAGAAATATCGACCAAAGGAGGTGTAAGGTGCTCCTTCCCTCCGTTAGCTTGCAGGTCACCCTCAGGCAAGGGGTAGAACTCGCTTGGATGGTCATATGAGCAACTTTTGCAAATCACAAGCCCAGGATATGCAACCGCTGACTCCAGGCAGACAATCTGTGAAGAGTATTGGTAATGGCAGGGGTCACCCATCTTGTAAAGACACTGTGCAAAAGAGGGCAATGGCAAAACTCTTCTGTAGACAAATTTGCCATGATCAATCATGGTTATGGAAAGATTGTGACTGCCCATGTCATACAACATGGCACATAACGAATGAACAAGTAGAAACAATGGGGCTTAATAAATGGAAAATCAAGCTTGGCTAATCAGGGTGTCTTTGAAGATTTGAGTAGTGGAATGGATATGGGAGAGCACCAGGATCTCTGGAAGGCTTTTTATAGCGTACATCACAGACAGATGGTTAACAAGGATAGACCATAGGACTGGGTGCAATATCCTGACACGGATTAATAGCTGTCCTTTCAACAGAAAGCAAAGACTGAGAATAAACATACTTGTGGTTGGAGAAATGCTTTGTCGAGCTCCTTCAATCTGTCTGCAACAAGCAGGATTTCCCAGTAGTCAACCATTTTAATCCAATCTCCATTCCCATTCGGACGTGGCAGTCCCCGGATCCATCTACTCCCACAATGTGGCCACTCTCAAATTGGAGGAGCAGCATCTAATCATTTGTCTAGGTAAGCCGCCAACCTGAAAGGTTGAGTGTCAATATCTCTAACTTCCTGTTATTTTCTCTCCTTCCCCTATCCCTCTTATCCCATTTCCCGCTCTGGCTCCCCTCTTAACTCTTCTCTTCTCCTCACCTTCCCTCCCCCCAGGTACCCTTCCTGCTTCCCTTTCTCCCATGGTCTATGTTCCTTTACTTTCAGATTCCTTCTTCTTCAGACCTTTACCTTTTTCACCTATCACCTCCCAGTTTTCCACTTCATTCCCCCTCCCCCACTCTCATACCTTCCACTCACCTGACTTCACCTGTCACCTTCTAACTTGTACACCTTCTCTTCCCCCCCTTTTCTTATTCTGGCTTCTTTCCTCTTTCTGCCCGGTCCTGATGCAGGGTTTCAGTGTAAAACATCATCTGTTTACTCCCTTCCATAGATACTGTCTGACCTGCTGAGTTTCTCCAGCATTTTGTATATGTTACTCTGGGAAAAAATGGCCAAGCTGCAGCACATGAGACACTAGTGGGATTTTCACAGAGGGGTGAAATCTCATTTTACCAAGTTTCCTGGTGGGATGGGGATTGTGAGTATTACGGAGGATGTAAAGAAGTAGCTGAGGACAATCTGAGTGAGTAGGATGGAATATAATGAGGAAATTTGTGATGTGTTTGTTCCCTGTGGAGGGGTGTAGTGGGGATGAGCTCCCACTACCAATTAAGTGCTCCCAATGATGTGCGTCTCAAATAGCCTCTGACAACCAAGTCCAACTCTTGGCCTTCGTATGTGGCTTAGCTACTAAACTCAGTGAAACTGTTTCCACTGTCAGGAGAAGGGGCAAAGGTGAGTTACTGGCATCTTAAAAACAGGTGCTACAGCAGATGGGATTCATCAGCCATGGTTAGCACCGTATTAAGGAGAAGGACAAATTTAGCGTATTGATTCAGGCTCAAAGATGTTCCCTGAATATATTCCAGTCCACCGATTCAAAGCAGTCCTGCAATTCATCTAGGAGAAGGAGAGTGCTGATCTCAGACCTCAGTTGATTTGCAGCTATACCCTCTCACAGCGAAGGCTTCAGGAGTAAAGTCTGGAAAGATACAGAGCTGGAGTCCCTGGGGCGGTCTACGCTGACTGGCAACTCCTGCGATGCCACTGATAATAAACTGTATTGGTCTCTGCCATTCCATTGGATTTATCAGTCTCTTGGAGAGGGGGAGCCTGTTGCATGGGCAGCAGCTTGCTCTCCATGTTGTACTGCCCTGACTCTTGTGTATTGACTGAACGTAGAAAGCTAGAACTCAACATCCATCATTGACGACAACCAATGGAGGGCCTCTCTGCTGCACATAAATCTGTCACTTACTAATGTACAGTATCTGTTTCTCCCATGACAATGCATGGATGGTCAATCTCTCTCTCTCTCTCTTCCCTCCCTCTCCCTCTCTCCCTCTCTCTCTCTCTCTTCCCTCCCTCTCCCTCCTTCTCTCCCTCTCCTTCTCTCTCTCTCCCTCCCCCCTCTACCTCTCTCTCTCTCCCTCCCTCCCTCTCTCTCTCTCCCTCCCTCTCTCCCTCTCTCCCTCCCTCTCTTTGTCTCCCCCCCCCTCCCCAGTACAGGTAGATGTACGGTGTGTAGATGCCAAAGTGCTTGCACCTGTACTTTATTGCTCTTATCTCCTGCTTCTCCCACCCATGTCCCTGCTTCCAGACCTCCTGGACTAGCCTTGTACCAAGACCACACTTCTTTGTTCGTGAGAATATGCAATATGGGGGGTACTTCCGGGTCATCAAGGGAATGGCGGCGTAAGGAAAAGGTCTCTCAACAAAAAAGAAGGTAAACTGCCCCCAAAATCGAATTTAGACAAATACTTAATATTGCATAACTATACTAATAAAAGGGGCAAGGATGATGTCTAAGAACAAGATTAAAAAGTCCGCTCCGAAGGCTGATAAACATAAAGAGACGCAGCAAGGCAACGGGCCTAGCTCCCCCACAGCAAGCCAGGACGGAGATAATGAGCAGGAATTGGTGACTCCGTCTTTGATTCTCAGAGAGATTCGCAAGTTCCGACAAGATAACAGCAAACAGCTGGAAGATATTAAAGGAGAAATAGTAAAAACTAACTCGCAGATAGATGAAGCCGAAGCGAGGATTGTTGGAATTGAAGAGAAGCTACAAAACGCCAAGGAAGCGATAGCAGAAATGCTGAAGCTACAAGAGCAACTCCAGTGGAAGCTAATAGACCAAGAAGGCCGCTCAAGAAGGGAAAATGTGAGGATCTACGGAATTCCCGAAGGAACCGAAGGTAAACCTGGATTGATGATTCCCTTCATAGAGAAGCTGCTTAGAGAGAACCTTGATATACCGGCCGCAAAAGACCTACAGATAGAAAGAGCTCACCGCGCGTTGGCACCACAGCCTTCGGCAGGCGCCCAGCCCAGATCAATTCTGGTCAGATTTCTCAGTTACAGAACGAAGGAAGAGGTGCTTAAACGGGCATGGCAAAAGAAAGGTTTCATGTGGAGCAACTGTAAAATCAGTTTAGACCACGACTACGCACCGGGGATTCTTGCCAGACGGAAGGAATATACGGAAACACGGAGGGTCCTGAAGGAAAACAACACCAGATTCCAGACCCTGTATCCAGCTCGGCTGAGAGTCTTTTACGACGAAGGGACAAAAACTTACGCTACGGTGGAGGAGGCAACGTCGGACCTGGCGGACCGGGGACTACCTATTAAAGTTATCACCCAACCGGAGTCGCTACTGGAGAGGATTCGGCAGAAGTCGTGGCAGTTAGTGGGGCGAGGACGCTCCACTCGAACCAGAGTGTCAAACTACAAGGAAAAGCTGCAAATATTCAGACGCGAATGTACAGAGAATACAGACTAATTAAGAGAAATGACTGAAAAGAGTAAATCGGACTTAAAGGTAAAATAAAAACTGGTAACTGAAAATAAACTAGGCAGAATAACTTGAATGATAGCAATTTGGTCGAGACATAAATAGGAGAAAATTCTCTATGATTATTCAAACTGCTGAGGGCCCTCTAACACAGGGTGAAGATAGAGGTTATCCCTCTGAACTGAGGCGGGTCGGTGCTCAGGCCTCACTGTGGGAAGTCGGGAAAAATTTTCAAATGTTACACTTTCAAAAATGTCTAGGGTGTGGTTATATGTCTTGGTTTACTGTTGAGAAGGGATTGCTTACTGTTTGGTTAGAAAAGGAGAGTTTTTTTCTACTAGAGAAAAATGCAAACTGAATTGCTAAAAATAATTTCCTATAATGTTAATGGGGTTTTAAATCCAATTAAAAGAAATAAGATTATGTCTAAATTGAAAAAAGAGAGGGCACAAATAGCTTTCCTCCAGAAAACACATATGAGCCAATCTGAACATGGAAAATTAAAAAGAATGGGCTTTAAGCATGTATTTTATTCATCATATAAATTGAGTCACAAAAGAGGGGTAGCTACTTTAATATCAAGTACTCTTAATTATGAACATATTTCAGAGACTAAAGACAAAGAAGGACGGTTTGTAAAAATCACAGGAAGAATGGAAGGTACAGAAATAACATTGCTGAATGTTTATGCTCCTCCAGGTTGTGAATGGTCATTTTATAGAGAATATGCAATAATCTTTCATTAACACCTCTGACCTTGCAGATTATCCATGACTGAATTTGGCATTAGTAGATCCACAACATTGGCTCTGAGAATAGCAATCTCACACATAAAATAGGGCTACCTGAATTACAGAGCAGAGACAGTGCAGGCATTTCTCTCCACTGTGTTTGCTGACCGTTTTTTACTTGTTTACAGATACAAAACAGTACAGGCCCTTCTGGCCCCTTTGAGCAGCACAGCCCAGCAACCCCCCTATTTAATGCCAGCCGAATCGCAGGACAGTTTACAATGACTGATTACCCAACTGAATGGTACGTCTTGGGACTGTGGGAGGAAACCAGAGCACTCAGAGAAAATCTACACATTCCATGGAGAGGATGTACAGACTTTAACCTACTCCGCAACCAATCTAACCCTTCTCTCTTGCACAACCCATATCCGTCCATTGTTCTTTCTCCACGTACCTACCTAGGAGTCTCTTAAATGTTCCTCTGTATCATCTTTGATCACGTAACTCAGTAATGTGTTCCAGGTACATACCACTCTCTGTGTGAAAAACTACTTCTGGCATCCTCCCTAAACTTGACACCACTCACCTTAAAAAAACCATGGTCTTGTACTGGCCATTGCTGCCCTGGGAAAAGCATACTGGCTGTCCACTCTAATTTTGCCTTTCATACTCTATCAAGATGAATCTCAGCTTCCTTTTCTCCAATGCCCAGTAACACTAGCTTAGCTATCCAAAGAACACAGGCTTCTGAAATTTAGCCTTGAGCTAATGCCAGGGTGAGGTAATTTGTGTTTGTGCAGTTAGTTTTCGAGATCTAGGATGTATCACCTGGGTGATTGGTGGAGACAGCTGCAATACTCACTTTCAAAAGAGATTTCGATAAGCTCTGAAGGAACAAAGATTTAAAGGGCTTTTGGGGAAGGTCAGGAGAATGGAACTATTTGGATAACTCATCCCAACAAACCAACTGCCCCTTTTTTTCCTGTACCATTCCATCTTGTACCTTCAATGGGGAGAACAAATGATCAGAGGAACATAAAAATTACTTAAATGATTCCATAGCTCCTATTTAACTCTTTTTGAAGGTTATATTGTTGTTTGCTTTCTTGGTAGATTGTACAAGAGGTCCATTCAAGAGTCTGATAACTGTGAGATAGAACCTGTCCTTGAGCCGTCAGTATGTGCTTTTAGAATTTTGTATCATCTACCCAATGGGTGAGGAGAGAACAGAAAATGTGCTCTTTTCTTTGCTTCCATCAAGGGAGAGGAACGGGATAAAGGAAGGTTTATCCTGTAAATATTCCTTTATATTTTGGGAATAACTTCTTCCCCATTGCCATCAAATTTCTGAATGGACAATGAACGCATGAACACTAGCTCAAGTTTAATTGTTATTCAACCATATGTGCCAGCAAAGGAGGGTCAATGGAAATTGCTTACTTGGACTTTCAGAAGGCCTTTAATAAGGTGCCACACGGATAGAAGACTGGCTGACTGGCAGGAGGCAAACAGTGGGAGTAAAGGGGACCTTTTCTGGTTGGCTGCCAGTGACTAGTGGTCTTCCACAATGATCAGTTTTGGGATTGCTACTTTTTACGTTATATATCAATAATTTGGATGATGGAATTGATGGCTAGGTGGCCATGTTTTCGAATGATGCAACGATAAGGTAGTTGAAGGAGCAGGCTGTGCTGAGGAAAGAGAGAACCTGCAGAAAGAGTTGGACAGATTAGGAAAATGGGCAAAGAAGTGGCAGGTGGAATACAGTGTAGAATACAGTATGGTCATGCACTTTGGTGGAAGAAATAAGGACGTAGACTATTTTCTAAATGGGGAGCAAATTTTGAAATCAGAGTTACAATGGTACATGGGAATCCTCATAAAGAATCCCCGAAAGGTGAACTTGCAGGTTGAGCTATTGGTAAGGAAGGCTTTCATTTTGAGAGGACCAGAATATAAAAGCAAGAATTGAATGCCGAGATATTATAAAACATTGGTCAGACTGCACTTCAATAGGTTCAATAGGTACATTTAAAGTCAGAGAAATGTATACAATATACATCCTGGAGTAATGTGAACAGTTTGGGGCCCCTTACCTGAGAAAAAATGTGCTGGCATTGGAGAGGGTCCAGAGAAAATTCACGAGAATGATCCCTGGAATAAAAGGGTTGATGTATGAGGAGTATTTGATGGCCCTGGGCCTGTACTCACTGGAGTTAGAAGAATGAAGAGAATCTCATAGCAACCGATCAAATACTGAATGTCCTGGATGGTGAGCATGTGAAGAGGATGCTTCCTGTAGTGGGTGAGTCTAGGACCAGAGGGCACAGGCTCACAACGCAAGGATGTCCCTTTAGATATGACAGGAGGAGAAATTTCTCAAGCACAGGGTGGTGAAACTGTGGAATTCATTGCCACAGATGGCTATGGAGGTCAAATCATTGAGTATATCTAATGCAAAGTTTGATGGGTTCTTGATTAGTAAAGACGTCAAAGGTTACAGGGAGAAGACAGGAGAATGGAGGGGTAATAAATTAGCCATGACGCAGACTCGATGTGCTGAATGGCCTAATTCTGCTCCTATGTTTTACTGTCTTATGGTTGTCATGACACCATGTTACTTACAGTAGCTCTCTATCTCCTACCTATACTCTGACTCATCATTATATACCGCTACTGTGTATTACCTGCAAACTTGCAGAAGGGGTTAGAGCAGAATATGGCCTCATGAGAGTACGGGCCTTATACAGGCTTGAAATTGTCCTTTCACATTCTGACAATGTCCTTTTGAATTCTCATGTGCCTGATACCAGAAATGCATTTTAATTGAATGTTGCTTTTTCATTCTCGGTCACGTAAAATGGAACTGTCCATATCCTCAGTTCTACTTTATACTGGATGCGGTTATCAATGTTTCAGTTGTCTTAGAATGTAGGTGGTGAGGGAGTATTCATATAGCCCATTTGTAGCTATCAGAATCAGAATCAGGTTTATTATCACCAGCATGTGACATGAAATTTGTTAACTTAGCAGCAACAGTTCAATACAATACATAATCTAGCAGAGAGAGAAAAATAATAATAATAAATAAAATAAAACATAATAATAAATATGTGTGGGCACGTGGCCAAGAGTTTAAGGCATTCGACTAGCAATCTAAAGGTTGTGAGTTTGAGCCCCAGCTGAGGCAGCGTGTTGTGTCTTTGAGCGAGGCACTTAATCACACAGTGCTCTGCGACGACACCGGTGCCAAGCTGTATGGGTCCTAATGCCCTTCCCTTGGACAACATCAGTGTCGTGGAGAGGGGAGATGGCTTCCATATAACCTTGCCCAGGCCTCTGCCCTGGAGAGTGAAAACTTTCCAGGCGCAGATCCATGGTCTCACAAGACTAACGGATGCCTTTAATAATAAATAAACAAGTAAATCAATTACGTATATTGAATAGATTTTAAAGAATGTTCAAAAACAGAAATACTGTATATTAAAAAAAGTGAGGTAGTGCCCAAAGCTTCAATGTCCATTTAGGAATCGGATGGCAGAAAGGAAGAAATTGTTCCTGAATTGCTGAATGTATGCCTTTAGGCTTCTGTATCTCCTACTTGATGAACTGTGAGAAAAGGGCATGGCATGCCCTGGGTGCTGGATGCTGTCTTTCTCAGACACCGCTCCCTAAAGATGTCCTGGGTACTTGGTAGGCTGGTGCCCAAGATGGAACTGACTAGATTTACAACCTTCTGCAGCTTCTTTCGGTCCTGTGTAGTAGCCCCTCCATACCAGACAATGATGCAGCCTGTCAGAATGCTCTCCACGGTATAACTATAGAAGTTTTTGAGTGTATTTGTTGACATGCCAAACCTCTTCAAACTCCTAATAAAGTATAGCCACTGTCTTGCCTTCTTTATAACTACATCAATATGTTGGGACCAGGTTAGATCCTCAGAGATCTTGACACTGAGGGACTTAAGCTGCTCACTCTCTCCACTTCTGATCCCAGTATGAGGATTGGTATGTGCTCCTTCATCTTACCCTTCCTGAAATCCACAATCAGCTCTTTCGTCTTACTGACATTAAGTGCCAGGTTGTTGCTACAGCACCATCCAAGCAGTTGGCATATCTCACTCCTGTACACCCCCTCGTCACTACCTGAGATTCTACCAGCAATGGTTGTATCGTTAGCAAATTTATAGATGGTATTTGAGCTATGCCTAGCCACACAGTCATGGATATATAGAGAGTAGAGCAGTGTGCTTAGCATGCACCCCTGAGTTGTGCAAATGTTGATCATCAGCGAGGAGGATATGTTATCACCAATCCGCACAGACTGTGGTCTTCCGGTTAGGAAGTTGAGGATCCAGTTGCAGAGGGAGGTACAGAGGCCCAGGTTCTGCAACTTCTCAACCAGGATTGTGAGAATTATGGTATGAAATGCTGAGCTATAGTCGATGAACAGCATCCTGACATAGGTGTTTGTGTTGTCCAGGTGGCCTAAAGCCGTGTGGAGAACCATTGAGATTGCATCTGCTGTTGACCTATTGTGGCGATTGGCAAATTGCAATGGGTCCAGGTACTTGCTGAGGCAGGAGTTCAGTCTAGTCATAACCAACCTCTTGAAGAATTTCATCACTGTCGATGTGAATGCTGCCAGGCGATAGTCATTAAGGCAGACCACATCATTCTTCATAGGCACTGGTATGATTGTTGCCTTTTTGAAGCAAGTGGTAACTTCTGCCTGTAGCGGTGAAAGGTTGAAAATGTCCTTGAATACTCCCGCTAGTTAGTAGGCACAGTTTTTCAGAGCCTCACCAGGTACTCCATCTGGACCTTCCTCCTTGCGAGGGTTCACTCTCTTTAAAGACAGTCTAACATCGGCCTCTGAGACGAAGATCACAGTGTCCTCAGGTGCAGCAGGGATCTTCACAGCTGTAGTTATGTTCTCCCTTTCAAAGCGGGCATAGAAGGCATTGAGTTCGTCTGGTAGTGAAGCAGCACTGCCATTCATACTGTTGGATTTCACTTTCTAGGAAATAATGTCTTGCAGACCCGGCAAAAGTTGCCGTGCATCTGATATTGCCTCCAACTTTGTTTGAAATTGCCTCTTCACCCTTGTTCTCCAAGTGTTAAGATTGAAGTATCTTGTATAGGATTGCTCACACTTTCCGTATGGCAGATTGAGAGAAGGACAGTGGATGCTGTGAAGATTAAGCTGCTTTTGTATTCATTTGCCATCCCAAGAAAGGGTCTCGGCCTGAAATATCTACTCTTTATTCCTTTCCGTAGATGCTACCTGACCTGCTGAGTTCCTCCAGCATCTTGTGTGTGTTCCCCCTGTGGTCATTTTTTCTGAGGAAACTTTGTGAGTTATTAAGTATCCACTTACTCCGAACATAATCTGCATATCTATAGTGCAAAACATTCCAAGATGCCTCAAGGTGGTGGAACAGAGTCAGACAAGGCCTTCAAATTGGTGGTTGTTTATTTGTAAATTGGTTTATTATTTTATACCTACTGACTTACAGCGAAAAAGTTTGTTCAGCTTACCATCCATACAGATCATTTAATGACAATACATTAGTATAGTGCAAGGAAAAATGATAATAAAGAACAAGATGAAGTGGTACATTTACAGAAAAAGTGCAATGCAGGCAGACAGTAAGGTGCAATACCATAACAAGGTAAATTGTGAGGTCAAGGGGTACCAGGGGACCATTCAGAAGCCTATAACCGTGGTAGAGAAGTTACCCATGAGACTGCTGGTACATGCTTGCTCTCTTTTTCAGTCAGTCCGATGGGAGAGGCAGAAATGAGAATGGCCAGTGTGTTGAGGACCTTGATTATACTGTCTGCTTTACCAAGGCAGCGAGAGGTATGGTCAGAGTCCATGGAGGGTGATGGGCTTCTGTGATGTACTGAGCAGTATCCACAACTCTCTGTAGTTTCTTGCAGTCATAAGTAGAGTAGTTGCTGTTCCAAGCCGTGATGCATCCAGATCGGTTGCTTCCTATGGTGCATGGATAGAAACAGGCAAGAGTCAAAGGGGATATGGCAAATTTCTTTAGCCTCCTGCGGAAGGATAGGCACTGCTGAGCTTTGATAGCTATGTCACTGATGTGGTTGGAGCAGGACAGACTATTAGCTGGTAATGTTCACTCCTGGGAACTTCAGCTTTCCACTCTCTTGACCTGTGAACAACTGGTGGAGAGGGAAAATAATTAGCAGGGGAATGAGACCAGTAGTTTTCACTTCAATGTGCTGGGTAACCTCCTTCTGTGCTGTTACAATTCTAGGTTTTGGAGCCAAGATTTTTAACATTTTATAAAAACACTCCATTGACCTTGGAGATGAATTGGGTTCCAAATGATATGATACATCCTAAGTGGTGGATGCATATTCAATATTCCAAGGAGTTCTGCTTGCCTCCTTAATTACTTCTCCAAAAGGCAGATGGTCCAGAAACTACAGCCTATCTTAATGGAAGTGATTATTGTGCACAAGCACAGAGTATCTTAGTCCTATTGAAGGGTCTTGACCTGAAAAATCAAAAATTCCTTACCTGCAATATATAAGATTCGACCCGCAGATTTCATCCAGCAGAATGTTGGTTGCTTGAGCATCTTGTCATCACCAGTTGGTCCCATCAAAGGAATAGACTTCTTCCTGCAGAGCAAACACATGAGAGGATGGAATGGGTTCAAGTACAGTTAAAAAACAGGGAGGATCTAGGCCACACATCCTCCCACAGAACCTCAGGCAAAGCACTCCCCACTACTGGACACACTTACCAGGAGTGCTGCCACGAGAATGCAGCAAGGACCTCCAGCTTCCAAGCCATGCTCTCTTCCCAATAGTCTTTTTTTAATAAATTCTTCTTTTTTTCTGTAAATTCCTGTAAAAGTAAATCTCAAGTTTGTATATTATATATATATATATATGCACACATTTTGATAATAAGTTGACTTTGAACTTTGACTTTTACCCACTCCGTCATTCAACAAAATTGTGACAGATCACATCTTTTGTTTGAACATTTTTTAACCTGATATTCCTACTTCCTTGTATTCATGATCGATTAGAAGTATTTAATTTTCACTTTCTCAGTTTTAACTGAAATTATCTTTGTGTTTTCACTCTTCTCACTATAACTGAGTAAAAAATAAAAAACCTCCTCTTTTCCTCAGTCCTCTTATCTGCTCATTTGCAAAGTTTCTTCAAATTCTTAAATATTTCAGTAACATAATCTTTTCTTTTAACTCTCAAGACTTATGAACATTTGATGAAGATTCCTTGAACATTTTCATCTAACCTTCATAGAGAAGGATGAGAGGAATGCTGAGTGCTCACCATAAAATTTACTTACTCCCTAACTTATATTCACATCCATTTCTATGCAACCTGCAGAAAGACCGGCCTCTTCAACAGATGATAGTGTCCTTGTTATCATTGTGGAAAATCTTCATCAAGGAGTTGGCTGGATTGGCAGCTCTCCCTGTGTTGGATAGTCCCTTGTGCTTGTTCTTACAATGTCTTTAAAGGGTTCAATCCTAAAAGAGGGGCATTCACTTTTACTTTCATACCCTGTGACTGACAATGAACCTCTCTTGTTTCAGGGAGTCTACAGATCAGGTACAAACTGGATAACAATAAGGATCCCAGTACCATCAGCATCGATGACAGAAGTTTGGCAAATGGACAACTGCACAGCGTGAAAATTGATCGGGAAGGGAGAGACATATATGTTCAGGTAACGTGCCTACTCATTCAGTTACACTAAGGAGAGTGAAAATGCAACAATATTTTCATGAAGGGAGGTGGGACTGTGAGAAATGCTGCCAGCAAAAGTGGTAGATGCAAGTTCAATTGTAACATTAAGGAGAAGTTTGGATAAGACTGGTTGGGAAGGCTGTGGTCCAGGTGCAAGTCAATGGAACCAGGGGAATAATAGTGCAGCACAGTCTAAATGGGCTGAAGGGCTTGTTTCTGTGTTGTAGTGCGCCATGACTCTATGATTTCATTTACAACTAAGAAAGCAAACTGTACTTGAATTGAATTGAATCGACTTTACTTCTTATATCCTTCACATACATGAGGAGTAAAAATCTTTACATTACATCTCCATATAAATGTGCATAGTCATAGTCATAGTCATACTTTATTGATCCCGGGGGAAATTGGTTTTCGTTACAGTTGCACCATAAATAGTTAAATAGTAATATGTAAATTATGAAATAAGTCCAGGACCAGCCTATCGGCTCAGGGTGTCTGACCCTCCAAGGGAGGAATTGTAAAGTTTGATGGCCACAGGCAGGAGTGACTTCTTATGACGCTCTGTGCTGCATCTCGGAGGAATGAGTCTCTGGCTGAATATACTCCTGTGCCCACCCAGTACATTATGTAGTGGATGGGAGACATTGACCAAGATGGCATGCAACTTGGACAGCATCCTCTTTTCAGACACCACCGTGAGAGAGTCCAGTTCCATCCTTACAACATCACTGGCCTTACAAATGGAGTTTGTTGATTCTGTTAGTGTCTGCTACCCTCAGCCTGCTGCCCCAGCACACAACAGCAAACATGATAGCACTGGCCACCACAGACTCGTAGAACATCCTCAGCGTCGTCCGGCAGATGTTAAAGGACCTCAGTCTCCTCAGGAAATAGAGACGGCTCTGACCCTTCTTGTAGACAGCCTCAGTGTTCTTTGACCAGTCCAGTTTATTGTCAAATCGTATCCCCAGGTATTTGTAATCCTCCACCATGTCCACACTGACCCCCTGGATGAAAACAGGGGTCACCGGTACCTTAGCTCTCCTCAGGTCTACCACCAGCTCCTTAGTCTTTTTCACATTAAGCTGCAGATAATTCTGCTCACACCATGTGACAAAGTTTCCTACCGTAGACCTGTACTCAACCTCATCTGCCTTGCTGATGCATCCAACTATGGCAGAGTCATCCGAAAACTTCTGAAGATGACAAGACTCTGTGCAGTAGTTGAAGTCCGAGGTGTAAATGGTGAAGAGAAAGGGAGACAAGACAGTCCCCTGTGGAGCCTCAGTGCTGCTGGTCACTCTGTCGGACACACAGTGTTGCAAGCACACGTACTGTGGTCTGCCAGTCAGGTAATCAAGAATCCATGATACCAGGGAAGCATCCACCTGCATCGCTGTCAGCTTCTCCCCCAGCAGAGCAGGGTGGATGGTGTTGAACGCACTGGAGAAGTCAAAAAACATGACTCTTACAGTGCTCGCTGGCTTGTCCAGGTGGGCGTAGACACGGTTCAGCAGGTAGACGATGGCATCCTCAACTCCTAGTCGGGGCTGGTAGGGGAACTGGAGGGGATCTAAGTGTGGCCTGACCATAGGCCGGAGCAGCTCCAGAACAAGTCTCTCCAGTGCAATCATAGCAATTTATAATAAATAGAACAGTCTATGTAACATAGAAATGCACTCAAATCAGCGTGAGTTATTCAGTCTGATGACCTGGTGGAAGAAGCTGTCCCGGAGTCTGTTGGTCCTGGCTTTTATGCTGCGGTACCATTTCCCGGATGGTAGCAGATGAAATAAATTGTGGTTGGGATGACTTGGGTCCCCAATGATCCTTCAGGCCCTTTTTACACACCTGTCTTTGTAAATGTCTTGAATAGTGGGAAGTTCACAACTACAGGTGGGCTGGGCTGTCTGCCCCACTCTCTGCAGAATCTTGCAATTAAGGGAGGTCCAGTTCCCATACCAGGTAGTGATGTAGCCAGTCAGGATGCTCTCAATTGTGCCCCTGTAGAAAATTCTTAAGATTTCGGGGCCCATACCAAACTTCCTCAACCATCTGAGGTGAAAGAGGTGTTATTTTGCCTTTTTCTCCACACAGCTGGTGTGTACAGACCACGGGAGGTCCTTAGTGATGCGTATGCTGAGGTATTTAAAGTTGTTTACCCTCTCAACCCCAGATCCATTAATGTCAATAGGGGTTAGCCTGTCTCCATTCCTCCTGTAGTCCACAACCAGCTCCTTTGTTTTTACAACATTGAGGGAGAGATTGTTTTCTTGACACCATTGTGTCAGAGTGATGACATCTTCCCTGTAGGCCACCTGTAGGTCAGTAGAGAAGATGAGAGTGCAAAACGAAAAGCAAAAGAGATGGAAATTCAATTTGTCTCAATGGAATTGCATTTTGCAACCACAATACAACAGGCTGCTGCAGCTGTGCATTGTGTTTAGCATCACAGACAAGGATGTACACTCAGTGGCCACTTTATTAGGTAACCTGTACATTTGCTCATTAATGCAAATACCTAATCAGCCAAACTTGTGGCAGCAGCTCAGTGCATAAAAGCATTCAGACCAAACATCAGAATGGGGAAGAAATGTGATCTAAGTGACTTTCACTGGGGAATGATTGTTGGTGCCAGATGGGGTTGTTTGAGTATCTCAGAAATTGCTGATCTCCATCCAGAGAGCAGTAGCTCTGTGGGCAAAAATGCCTTGTTAATGAGAGAAGTCGGAGGAGAATGGTCAGTCTGGTTCAAGCTAACAGGAAGTCGACAATAACTCAAATAACCATATGTTACAACAGTGATGTGCAGAAGAGTATCCCTGAATGCACAGCATGAAGTGAATGGGCTGTAACAGTAGAAGACCACAAACAAACACCCAGTGGCCACATTATTAGGTTCAGAACTTACCTACTGAAGTGGCCAGTGGGTGTATTCTTAGACCTTTGTTGATGCCCAAGAGAGATAAGCAAAATTCATTGGAACAATGCAGTACACAGTGAAACGAATGAGACATATTGGTATAACAGAGAGAGGATAGAAGGTGACTGAGAGGTCATCTGTTAAACAAAATCTAATGTATACTGTATTTCTTTTGGAATATCAAGGAGGACATCAGTGAAGCCTTGCCAGATATGGCAGTCAAAATCTGTTTTAATAGATAAGATTAAAGGCATTGAGAAGCTATCAGTTCTTTGTTTGAAGTGCGAGAAACAAGCTTTGAACACTGCTCCACTGCCCATTATGCTGCAGGCGTTTAGGGCAGCAATGAAGTACCTATATCTCTGGTGGTGTTCAGGGCTTTCTTCATCGTGCAAATAGCATGATTTTCACTACTGTCAGTCATGCTAGTCCCAGGTGGAGACTCAGGAATACCATCACACTCACATATAGAAGGATTCTTCATTGCTGTTTGTTTAATAGTTTTGTCTTACCAGTTAGGGTTGTTAGCCCTGAGCTGAATCTCCGAACCTGGAGGACAGGTGGACTACTCTTAGTCTTCCTTCTATCCTTTGACCTGTTTGGCATGGGTAACCATACGAAGAGCCAAAGCGTAAAGCCCTGGCTCCAGCCATCATAGCTCTCCAGGTCATTGAGGGACGCAAGCTTCCAAACATGAGGTATTCTGCTCCTCTTGGAGGTTTGAACAATGCAGTGGAGAATAGCAATGTTATTGTTCAAATAGGACCAACTCAGGATCATTAGATGTGATTAAGTCTTTCCAGTGAAAATCAGTTAAAAAAAATGTTACAATACAATTTATAGCACAGGTTTGTTAAAAGCAAGTTGTGATTAATTAAAATTAAAACAGAAAATATTGGAAGAACTGGGCAGGTCAGGCAGTATCTGTGTATAAAATTTCATTAAAACTGGATGAAGGGTCACTTGAAATGTTAGCTCTGTTTCTCTCTCTACAAATGCTTCCTGATATTTCCATAACTTTTTGTTCTATATGGCCTTGATTAACTTGTCTGAATTTTCTGATGAGGTTAATAAGTGATTCAGATACAGATTCTTTATTTATCACATGTACATTGAAGCATACAGTTAACTGCATCATTTCTGTTAACCAACACAACCTAAGGATGAGATGGGGAAGCATGCAAGTGATGCCATACACACCGGTGCCACATAGCATACCCACAATGCTCGTAAAAATAACACAGAGCACAGCAAAAGGAAAGACAACGAGCAATAAAAAAAAACAGCGGCAAAACAAGCCCATTTCCTCTTCCTCACCCACCCATCCTTGCACATGCACAGCCGTTCAACCCCATGGTAGGCTGCCTCGTACCTCCAGCCTGCCGCGGACTCACAGGTTCACAGGTATTGGGTTTTGACTTCCCCACGCTCCGTTCATCTGGCCACAACCTCCAGACTTCCAGTCGTCTTTGGGGCTTTGAAATTCAGTCTCGACCCCAAGCCCCACTCCTGATGATGAATGAGAGCTTCAGATGAGGACCCTGAACCCTGGTCTAAATGAGATGATAAAATTAGGAAGGGGTATCATTTGTGTGGGTTTTCAGTAACGTTTGAATAAATTCCCTCATTATTACTTGAATTTATATTCCTCAAAGAGCCTTGGTGACATTTAACCACAACTCTTTAGATTAATGCCCTGGACCATTTGCCGCTGGTTTAATACATCCCATTTCTTTTGTTGTTCACAGTTCAAAGAAATTTATTATCGAAGTACGTATATGCCACCATGATCAACCCTGAGATTCATTTTCTTGCAGTCATTCACAGTAGAAAAAGGAAATGCAATAGAATCACTGAAAAGCTACACACAAGTACTGACAGTCAACGTGCAATACACAAACTGCAAATATAAAAAACACAATTAAAAAAAGTAATAATACTGAGCATATGAGCCCTTGAAAGTAAATCCATAGGTTGTGGAATCAGTTTAGAGTTGAGGTGAGTATCGTTATCCACTCTGATTCAGGAGCAAGATGGTTGAAGGGTAATAACTGTTCCCGAACCCGGTAGTGTGGACCTAAGATTCCTGTACCACCTGCCCGATGGCAGCAACAAGAAGACAGCATGGCCTGGATGGTGAGGGTCTTTGATAATGGATACTGCTTTCCTGTGGTCGAGCTGCTGATGGGCTCAATGGTGGGGAGGGACTGGGCTTTATCCATTACTTTTTTAGCCTTTCCATTCTGGGACCGGTGACTCCTTACTGGGCCATGATGCAACCAATCAGGATATTCTACGCTGTGCATCTATAGAAATGTATCAAGGTTTTACATGATATGTTGAATCACACACACACACACATACACACACACACACACACACACACACACACTCACAAACACAAACACACCCACTCAGATACACACACACTCACAAACACAAACACACCCACTCAGATACACACACACACACACACACACACACACACACACACACACACATATATGCACACTGTATGTCACAAAAACAAAGGAGCTGGTTGTGGACTACAGGAGGAATGGAGACAAGCTAACCCCTGTTGATATCAATGGATCTGGGGTTTCCTTTAAGTTCCTCGCCACACACATCATGAGGAACTCACGTGACCTGTACCTCTGTACCTACTGGCCGTGTAGTGAAAAAAGCACAACAGTGCCACTTTCACCTCAGATGGTTGAAGAAGTTTGGTATGGGCCCTCAAATCCTAAGAACCTTCTACAGGGGTACAATTGAGAGCATTCTGACTGGCTGCATCCCTGCCTGGTATGGGGACTGAACTTCCTTCAATCACAGTACTCTGTAGATTAGATTCAACTTTATTGTCATTGTGCCGAGTACAGATACAAAGCCAATGGAATGCAGTTAGCATCTGACCAGAAATGCAAAGAATAGTGTTATTTTCAAAATAACTGTGAATAAAAAGTCAGTGCTACAGCACACAAA
This sequence comes from Mobula hypostoma, assembly GCF_963921235.1. Lineage (NCBI taxonomy): Eukaryota > Metazoa > Chordata > Chondrichthyes > Myliobatiformes > Myliobatidae > Mobula > Mobula hypostoma. The sequence goes on from NC_086101.1 coordinate 95,549,596, forward strand.
TATAAAAGTACCGAGACAGTACAATATGGGTGCAATACTGCTTAGCGCTGTGATGTGAGGTTCAGCAGTGTCACAGCCTCTGTAGGGAGTGGTTCAGACAGCCCAGCACATCAGCTTCTTCCACCAGGCCATCAGACTGATTAATTCATGCTGACACAACTGTATTTCTATGTTATATTGACTGTCCTTTTGTACATACTATTTATTACAAATTACTATAAATTGCACATTGCACATTTAGACGGAGACATAATGTCAAAGTTTTTACTCCCCATGTGAAGGATGCAAGTAATAAAGTCAATTCAACTCAATTCACACACACACACTTACACAAACATACATATCTAGACTCTTATTCTCTCTCTCTCTCTCACACACGCACTCACACACACACACACACACACCAACTACAGCCCAGGCCATCACAGAAAAAGCCCTTCCCATCATTGAGTACATCTACAAGGAGCGATGCCACAAGAAAGCAGCATCCATCATCAAAGACCCTCAGCATCAAGGCCATGCTTTCTTCTCGGTGCTACCATCAGGAAGGAGGTACAGGAGCCTTAGGTCCCACATCACCAGGTTTAAAATCAATTATTACCTATCAACCTTCAGGCTCTTGAACCGACCTGAATATTTTCAATTACCTCAAAACTGAACAGTTTCCATAACCTATGAATTCACTTTCAAGGACCCTGCAAATCATGTCCAGTATTATTGATTTAGTTACAGTGTATGTTTTTTGTATTTGCACAGATTGTCTTCTATTGCACATTTGTTGTTTGTCAGTCTTTGTGTGTAGTTTTGCATTGATTCTGTTGTATTTCTTAGTTCCATTGCGAATGCCTGCAAGAAAATGAATCTCAGGATAATATGTGCGTTCAATATTCTTTGCCTCACTTCTTCAGACTGGCTATCATTTAGACCTGATGAAGGGTCTCGATCTGAAACAGCAGCTGTCCATTTCCCTCCAGGGATGCTTCCTGACCTGCTAAGCTCCATCAGCTGTTTGTTTTGTTTTTGCTATTGTTATATATTGATGAGGAATTATCTGTATTGGGATAACAGTTTTTTACCATACTTATCAGTGAATTACAGGAAGGAATCTGGAGTCATAGTTCAGGGATAAATAGCAGGAGGGAGATTAATGGGATGAATGGACAAGAAAATCACTGAGGGACTAAACCCTGCAGAAAGCAAAGAGTGAGGGGAAGGTAAAGATGTGATTGGTGGTAGGATAGTCAATTCAGTAAGATCCCACAGTTCTGGATATAATAATGTTGGAATAAAGTAAGACCAAATACTGCTAGGCTCAGAGATTTTATAATGTGTAATTAAAAAAGATGCAGTTAATTACATGCTGAAAGAATTCGAAGTGCATGCCAAACTGTGTTTCAGATGTGCATCATTTAAAACAATATTTCTCTGTTTGATCTTTTATATATGCCAGAGTATTTCTTCAAATAACCCTGGCTGCACAAAAATGTAAGAATGTAGTTGTATGTAGTTTTGTGAAAATAAATGCATGAAGCTCAGATACTGTTTTCCCCTCATATTAACCTTTGATTTCTAATTTTTGTTTTTATTTTCCCCGAGCAAAAGACTGTGTGTATTAACCTAGTCCGTGTTCGTCACACCTCTATATATCAACTCCACGCTCCAAGGAATAATTAACACAGCCTCTGGATTCAAGGAATGACTCTCTAAAGTGTCATGTACTCCTCCAGATCCTGAAAGCAATCAATATGTTTGGGTAGCATGGTAGCATAGCTGTTAGCGCTTGTGATCACTGATTGGGGTTCAAATCCCACCATTATCTGTAAGGAGATTGTACATTCTAACACTTTTTTTAATATAATTTTTATTGAGTTTTCAAAGTAATACATGAGAAAATAATATCTACCCTCCCCCCTCCCCTTAACCCTCCCCCTCCCGATATATACTCCTACCTAAAGAGAAAAGGAAAAAAAAGAACCGCCTGAATATTGGAAGGTTTGCACATGCTCTGTGGGATTAAAAATAAATTTTATATATATTTGTTACTTTCCCCAAGGAACCAAGATCTTTATCATCGGAGCTGTAAATAAAGGCTCCAAATATTCAAAAATGTTTCGTATTTATCGCTTAAAATCTAAAACATTTCTTAGCTTCTCAACTCTCATAGTTCCCTGGGGAATCTCTTTGAACTTCACCATGTTGCTATGTGTTTCCCTCCCAATCATCCAGGCAAAAAGAAAAAAAAGATAGATAAGATGCAAAAAAAGAAAAAACGAAATACCCCCCACTAATGTTGTGAATGAAAAGGTACACAACACTACCCCCCTCCATTGTGCGGATCGTGACTATTGCCACACTTGCACACATGAATAACGTAGTGATTGGTCAGTATTTCTTCCAGCTCCCCCGTAACAAAAAATTGTATATATATATATAAAAAAAATTAGTCATTATTCCCAGCTAATATTCCTCAAATTTTAACCTTTCTTCCCCTCCCTCATATAATTAATAATATATTTATATGTTCATCTGCCTAAAAATCCAACAGGCCTAATCCTTGACCCAGTCTTCATCTTCAATCCATCTTGCTCCCCTGGGTTTGTTCTTGTATCTGGTGAATATTCAAAGATTCTCGCACAAACTCCTCCGCTTTCCGGTAATGGTCAAAAAATCTTTTTTCTCCACCAGCCAAAAAAATCTTCAAGGTTGCAGGATAATGCAATGTAAATTGATAACCGTGATCCCATAGGGCTTTTTTCACTGGATTAAGTTTCTTCCTTCTCTTCAAAAGTTCATAACTTATATTAGGGTAGAGAAAAATTTTCTTCCCTTCTATCATCAGTGGCCCTTTTCTCTTCTTGGCAGCTTGGGCAGCCGCCTGTAGAATCCTTTCTTTGTCTTGAAATCTTAAGAATTTTATTAAAATTGATTGTGGTTTTGGTCTTAGAGCTCTATGTACCTACTCAATTTCAATTGATCGGTCTTCCTCTCTCATTTGCAAGGTTTTTGGGATCCATCTTTGAAAAAATTCTATTGGATTATCTCCCTCTATACCTTCTTTAAGACCAACAATTTTAATATTATTACGTCTACTAATATTTTCCAACACGTCCACTTTCTCCAAGAGTCGATTTCTTTCCGTGTTCCGGACAATCACATCATTTTCTGTTTTTTCCAGTCTAACATTAATATGCTTCATTGTTCTTTCCATCTTCTGAAGTTTCTTATCCATTTTATCCTGTCTTTTCATAGCTTTATCATAGCACATCCTCACGTTGCTAAGCTCTGTTCTTAATTTTCTTAGTTCAGCCATTAATTGCAATAAAGCCTCTCTTATGTATCCGTCGTCTCCTTTACTTCCAGTCTCTTCCAATTCTTCCTCCTCTTCTTCATCTGTATTCTCTGCGGTATCCAATTCTGACTCTGAGTCACTTTCAGTTACAGTGGCCATTGGTTCTTGTAGTTTAAGTTGTGTCGATTTGCGCATGTGCATTTCCGGCATCTTCTTCCGAGAGACCGCTACCGCCGCCATTGCTCGCTGTTCTTCTACGCCAGAGATAAAATGCGTCTCCTCCGAAGGAGATCCAACCTGAATCCGAGGCTCCATTGCTGCAGTAGGCCCTTTTTCCTTCCTGTCTCGCGGCGACTTCACAACAACAGACTTCTTCTGTTGCGGTTTACGAGGCATATCGTAGAGCAGTCTTACAAAGTTTATAAGTAGTTTTCGGAAAGTATTAACTTTACTTTGTTTAAATGGTACTTTGCTGATTTTTTATGGGAGAGCTGGAATTACACGTCTCAATCCCACGTCATCACGTGACGCCCCCTGTACATTCTAACACTTGACCACATGGTTTCCTCTGGGTATTCTGCATTCCTTCTACATTCTAAAAGCGTATGGTTAGAGTTAGTGAGTATTGGGCATGTTACATTGCCACTGGAACTGTGGCAACATTTGTGGGCTGCCCCCAGCACAATCCTTGGACTGTGTTGTTGACACAAAGTAACACATTTAACAGTAAGTTTTGAAGTACCTGTGACAAATAAAGCTTACCTTTTATCTTAACGTGCAACTTCTCCCTGTAATTCAAGTTCCTGAGTCCTGGCAACATTCAGGTAAATCTTCTTTGTACTCTTTCCTGCTCATACCCCACTCTTGCATCAGAATATTGAAGCTACAGACTGGAGGATTTGAGATTACAGCATTATGTTGCTCAAGCAGAAAAATATTGAGACTAAAGGAGAGATCATGATATTACAGAAAGCAGACAGGACTCAAAGGACCAACAGCCTGCTCCTGAAACTAGTTCTTTTGTTGCATAACAACAAGCTGAAGTCTTGGAAATGAGGTTCCCTTGTGTTCAATTAACTGCTGACAATGTTAATAGCTACATTGTTTATATTTTCTACTGCATCGGAGTTATGTAAATAATACCAAATCTAGCGGTAGGCAATGAAGCAGATAAAGTCTGCCTTTGAGTTCAATAATCCCCATTCAGAGAATATTCAGAATGATAGCCAATCACCTCAATGGGCAATTCATAAGAAGAATATTAAAGAGCTTCTAATATTCCTCATTAAAAAATAATTAAAAATACATAAACCATAATCATTTGATGATACAATGAAAATTAAGTCGAAATGTGGACCAAGGACTAAGTACTGTTAAATACCCCTCAGAGAAAGGAGTATCATAAGTTCTGGTTGTTTTCACCATTGTGGAAGATCTGGTTTGTTGCAAGAGCTCACTAGCGGAGTACTGTTAAGAAACAAGCCTTGGCCCACAATGTTTGTCTCAAATTAAGTTAATCTTATCTGTGGGCAAACATCTATATCTCTATATCCAGGCAGCTAAGCTCCCAAGGAGTTTAACCATCTGGCATTTAGCTTCTGGTAAAGTCATACGTGGCAGTAAGGTCAAGGCGGAGATTCCAGAGAAACAGAGATCTAACCAAGTCTTCAACGGTGAGGCTGGCGGAAGATGGTGACATATCACAATGCTAGTGAATGTGGAAGAACGCTGCAAGAGTGAAGGATCTCCATTCAGCTCCATGCCTCTGGCCTCTGACCACAATCTATGCCTCAGACTGCCCCCATTTTAACAATATCAAGCACAGGCATTCTCCATTAAGGGAATCTACCAAAAGTATGTGGGTCCTGGATCGGTCTCTATAGCCAGCTGAGGACCCACTAATAGACCAACCCTTCGGAAAACATCATACACGACTGGAGTGATCACACAATTACCATTCTATGGCTGCTCTTGTGCCTTTCTAAATGCCTCTTAAATGTTCCTATCACATCTGCCTCAATCACCTCTTCTAAAATCATGTTCCAGGCACAACAACTCCCTATGTAAAGTTTGCCTTGTAAATCTCCTTTACACTTCTCCCCTCTCACAAAACCTGGTGCCATCTGGTATTTGACATTTCCCCTATGGAAGGAAGACTGTCTATTACTCCATGCAAGCCTTGCATAATTAAATATATATATGTGTTTTTTAAAATTTTCATTTATGTAAGACAATGAGATATCGGAGCATATCTGGGCCAGTTAGCCCATCTAGATTGTTCTAGCATTCAGTCATGGCTGATTATTTCTCAGCCCCATTCTCCCATCTTTTCCATGTAACATTTAATTGTGTTTTCACGAATCAAGAACCTATCAATCTCTGCCTTAAATATACCCAGTTACTTGGTCTTTAGAGTCCTCAGTAGTAATGAATTCCACAGATTCACCAAACTCTGGCTAAAAACCTTCTTTCTCATCTCAGTTTTAAAGGGATGTGCTTCCATTTTGATGCTATGCCCTTGGATCCCTGACTCTCCTGTCAGGAAATGTAGGGGAGGCTTGACCCAAACACAGAGCAGTAGAGACGATTTAGTAGTGAGTGAGCACTTTAATAATAAACTGCAAAGTAACAAGACATGAGAGGCCACAAAACAAGAGAGAAGAGGTAGTTACTCCAATAAGGTAACAAGGTAACTGAAGGCTAGGAACAACTGGCTGAGGTTGGCTGGTTTGATGGGTGAACAAGGACTGTGGATGAGAGCTGGGTTTAAATAGGTTGCAGGTGATGAGTTGCAAATGAGTGACAGACGACTCCTGTTAATTGAGTGGAGACTGGGAGGAGCTTGCAAGTGCAGGCCTAACATCTCCTACAAATGAGTGCATCCTCTCCACGTCCACTCTATTCAGGTATTAGCTATATCTGAACAATGCAAAGAGTAGTGGGTAGTGAGAGGTAGCGGGTGATGTGAAGGTATTCAAGAAATCTGTGTGACAAAGAGCAAACAGGATCAAAAGTACCCATCATGTTAACATAACTTGGATGACCACTCCATAACTCACTTACAGAGCTACCATATTTTTACAAGATAAACTTTACTCCAAATAAAAAATATTCACAAGAATATACCATTCAGTGACTTCTCATTCTTTACATTCTTCAGTCAATGCTTTCTGTACTGTTCTATTACATTCCTGCACATCAATAACACTGCTACCACTCATGTGGCAATCTGGGATGGTATATTAACCTCCCCCAACCTAGCCCCTCCTTCTACAGTAGGCAAAGAACCCTACAAATGTGATCTTCTCCATTGAGCGCTTATAGTGGCTGCACCAAGCTTCAGTGCATCCCTCAGCTTGAACTCCTGCAGCCTGGAATGTGCCAATTGGCAGCGCTCCTTCACAGACATCTCAATATGCTGGCAGACCAGTAGGTTTCAAGCAGATCAAAAGGCGTCTTTCACCAGTCGATGATCTTCCAGGACCATCCAGGGGCACTTGATATTTGTCTCAGTATGAGTCTCTGAGAACAGCTGATCGATCAGAGTCCTCTGTCATGCACTTGCTCTCTCTTTGGACTATGCATTTAATTCGATTATATATATAATTATTATTTATTTATTCTATATGTTATATTATATAGGGGGGACCTCATAGAAACATTTCGAATGTTGAAAGGCATGGATGTGGCAAAGTTGTTTCCCATGATGGGGGAGTCTAGTACGAGAGAGCATGACTTAAGAATTGAAGGACGCCTATTCAGAACAGAGATGCAAAGAAATTTTTTAGCTAGAGGGTGGTAAATCTATGGAATTTGTTGCCACGGGTGGCAGTGGAGACGAAGTCATTGGGTGTATTTAAGGTAGAGATTGATAGGTATCTGAGTAGCCAGGGCATCAAAGGTTATAGTGAGAAGGCAGGGGAGTGGGACTAAGTGGCAGAATGGATCAGCTCAGGAAAAAAAGGCGGAGCAGACTCGATGGGCCGAATGGCCAACTTCTGCTCCTTTGTCTTATGGTCTGATGGTCTTATTAATTATATATATAATTGTAATTTGTATTTTTATTATTATGTATTGCAATGTACAGGAAACAAAAAAATTCACATCTGCCAGTGATATCAAACCTGATTCTAATTCTAATTCTGATTCTGAAAAAAATACATAATATATGTATTCTTGTATTCATTAAGTAAACCCATCCCATTGTCATGCCTTTACTGAAATTCCCCAATCTATCATGGCCAGGTCAACATTCATACTTACATACAGTGTAAAATAAGATCAGTGGAAAAGAATCCAGAAACTTTTTTTCCTGGTGAAACTATGGTTGGAACATTGTCTATACTGGTACCTGTCCCCCACTTTTCCTTCGCTACATCGATGACTGCATTGGCGCTGCTTCCTGCATGCATGCTGAGCTCGTTGACTTTATTAACTTTGCCTCCAACTTTCACCCTGCCCTCAAGTTTACCTGGTCTATTTCTGACACCTCCCTCCCCTTTCTAGATCTTTTTGTCTCTATCTCTGGAGACAGCTTATCTACTGATGTCTACGATAAGCCTATGGACTCTCACAGCTACCTGGACTATTCCTCCTCTCACCCTGTCTCTTGCAAAAATGCTATCGCCTTCTTGCAATTCCTTCGTCTCCGCTGCATCTGCTCTCAGGATGAGGCTTTTCATTCCAAGACGAAGGTGGTGTCCTTTTTTAAAGAAAGGGGCTTCCCTTCCTCCATTATCATCTCTGCTCTCAAACGCATCTCTCCCATTTCACGCACATCTGCTCTCACCCCGTCTTCCTGTCACCCCACTAGGAATAGGGTTCCCCTTGTCCTCACCTGCCACCCCACCGGCCTCCGGGTCCAACATATAATTTCCGCCACCTCCAACGGGATCCCATCACTTAGCACATCTTTCCCTCCCCCCACCTCTGCTTTCCGTAGGGATCGCTCCCTACGTGACTCCCTTGTCCATTCATCCCCCCATCCCTTCCCACCGATCTCCCTCCCGGCACTTATCCTTGTAAGTGCAACAAGTGCTACACATGCCCTTACACTTCCTCCCTCACCACCATTCAGGGCCCCAGACAGTCCTTCCCGGTGAGGCGACACTTCACCTGTGAGTCGGCTGGGCTGATATACTGCGTCTGGTATTCCCGATGTGGCCTATATGTTGGCGAGACCCGACGCAGGCTGGGAGACCGTTTCGCTGAACACCTACGCTCTGTCCGCTTGAGAATGCAGGATTTCCCAGTGGCCACACATTTTAATTCCACATCCCATTCCCATTCTGATATGTCTATCCATGGCCTCCTCTATTGTCAAGATGAAGCCCCACTCAGGTTGGAGGAACAACACCTTATATTCCGTCTGGGTAGCCTCCAACCTGATGGCATGAACATTGACTTATATAACTTCCGTTAGTGCCCCACCTCCCCCTCGTACCCCATCCGTTATTTATTTATTATATATATTTAATATTATATATAATTTTTTTCTCTCTCTCTTTTTCTCCCTCTGTCCTTCTCACTATACTCCTTGCCCATCCTCTGGGATTCCCTGCTCCCTCTTTCTTTCTCCCTAGGCCTCCCGTTCCATGATCTTAACATATCCCTTTTGCCAATCAACTGTCTAGCTCTTGGCTCCATCCCTCCCCCTCCTGTCTTCTCCTATCATTTTGGATCTCCCCCTCCCCCTCCCACTTTAAAATCTCTTACTATTCCTTCTTTCAGTTAGTCCTGACGAAGGGTCTCAGCCCGAAACGTCGACTGTACCTCTGCCTAGACATGCTGCCTGGCCTGCTGCGTTCACCAGCAACTTTTAAGTGTGTTGCTTGAAATTCCAGCATCTGCAGATTTCCTTGTGTTTGGAATATTGTGTGTTGGTTAGGTCTCTCTACCTGAGGAAGGGTGTACGTGCAATGTCAAGAGGATAGCTGAAGTACACTAGATGGCAAGGTTTGATGGGATGGATGGAGAGTTATTGCTTCCTGTGGCTGGAGTGCCCAGCACCAGATATCACAACATCAAAATTGAAGTTGACTACTCAGTACAGAGATGAGAAAAAAATTCTCCACCCAGAGGGCAGCTTAGGAATTCCCTTGCCTAAGTCTTTGGAGGCTCAGTTGCACTCTATATATAAGCTCTGATCAATAGAAATTTATATATTAAAATGATGAAGTGACAAGAAATTATTCCATGATAATGGTATTGACGTGAATAATTAATGTAGCACCTAGTAGAGCTGGGTGAGGAGCTGATTATCCCCTGTCTCTGTTTCTTATGTTCTTACCAATTGACCTGTATTCATATCATCAAATTGTGCTGATCTCACCGATGTTTCAGAATTCTGCTTTGAAAATGCAGCCTTCACGTCCACTCTGTGATTGTAAGCTGTTATTGCACTTGTATCTTCCACAGGGTAAAATTCTTTACCATCGCTCCATCTACTTTCCATTGATGACATTAGTTCTCAAACCGAGGAGCAAATGTGATATTAATTTTTTTTAAATAACTCAAGCATTGATTGAAGTTCAAAATGTGTCACACAGTCTACATTCTCAGAAAATGCCAAAATCACAGCACTGAGACAGGTCCCTCAAAAAAAGTTGTGTTCATTGATAGTGGCTGCAGAGGTCTAATTCTTCATTCTATGTTTTGAGCTCTCTGCAATTTCTGAGAGTTTGGGATTGAATTTATCCTGTAAGCTTCTCACAATCTACCCCTTTAGAAGTTTTGCATTTATATTGAATGTTTTGTATCTCATTTCAATTGTAATAGCTTTTTTATGTATTGTCTTATGCAGGTACAAACCTTGATATTGTTAGGAGATTCCATCGTGTTACTTGCTGTCAAAAGCATTCACATGAGTTCACATAGAGCTGATATGTTTGCATCCCAAAAAGTATGCATCAAGCATCCAATGTATCCAAATTTCAAAATTAAAAGTTCACAGTTAATTTATTATCAAAGTACATATGTGTCACCATACAACCCTGAGATTCATTTTCTTGTGGACATTCACAGTAAATACAAGAAACACAAGAGAGACAACGAAAAACCACACCCAACAGGAAGAACAAGCAACCGATGTACAAAAGAGAACAAACTGTAAATTCAGAAGGAAATAAGAAAAACTGATAAATAGAAAAAGAACTAAAATAAGCAATTTTAGAAAATACTATGAACAATTGAACCTACATAGGACAGAAGGAGGAAGAGAAATAACAGACATCAGACATCGTAGAAAACAGTCAGATAAAATTTCAAAAAATATATTTTCTTTTTTTTTAATTTTATTTTTATTTGGATAAGGAATTCACAATTATCATGTACTTTTTTCACACATATAACCTTTTCCATTTTTTTATATGTATAAAACTACAATTATTTATACATTCTTACACATTGAGATGATATATGCACTTCACCTGAGCATATGCTATTCTGATAAATACACACCACTAAACTTAATTGAAAGCACAACCCAGAAAAAATGAAGAAATTATCACTAGCAAAGAAAAGGTTAATCAATGGAAGAGCATGACCCCACTTAGAAGACATCCCCACTATCTGAGCAGACCAGATTTCAGCAAGGAAGTGTTGAATGCGTGACTCAGAGTTGGAGACCTCTTCCCAGAAACAGGGGGGTTCTTTATGGCAATACAGGACCAAGTGGTTAACACAAAAAATGATCAAAATAACGAAAGACCAACAAATGCAGAAAATTCCAAAAGAAACCAGAAACAATCCAACAAATTACAGGATCCTGCAGCAGTTTGACTCAATCTGATTACTTACATCAGCACAATCAGGTGGCAAACATCATTCACCAAACTCTTGCTACAAGCTCATAAAAGACACCATTTCTCACTATATATATTAGCCTGAATCAGTTTTAGAGTGAGAGGTCTGCAAACTATATTATGATTGATCCGTTATTACAGCTAGGACAATCAATAATAACCGCCCAGTTATAATATTACAGGATAAACAGCAAAATCAACTGATTTAATAGATATAGCCATTCAAACAGGCATAACATATCGAAATCAATAAGTGAAAAATATCAAAAATGTGCTAAATTTAAAGAGGAAATTGAAAGATTATGGAACATGAACAGTACAGTGATGGGGCGAGTGAAACTGAGTGAAGTTATCCCCTTTTGTTCATGAGCCTGATGGTTGAGGAATAATAACTGTATCTGAACAGGGTAGTGTGGGTCCTAAGGCTCTTGTACCTTCTTCCTGATGGCAACACTGAGAAAATAGCAAGACCTGGATGATGGGAGTCCTTGATGATGAATGCTGCTTTCCTGCAACAGCACTCTATGTAGATGTGCTCAGTGGTGGGGAAGGCTTTAAACCAGGGGTGGCCAACCTTTTACGTCCCATGCGTCAATTTTTTCACGCACAAGTTCAGATGTGCCATACAACTCTTGTACCCCCATGCAATTCTTGTAAAAATATATTAATATGGACATATTTAGCATTTTTACATGATATAGTGATTTAACATAAAAACAAGATAAACATTACTTACCTTAATGAGACTTCTTTTAACCAATGTATTTTGCCTTCTTTTGATTTCTTCCTTTTTCTTAATCACATATCCTTTCCATAACTCAGACCCAAGCACTAGCTTCAGTTTTCCTTCTATTTCAGTCTGATGTTATGTTTTATAGTGTCTGTTAAGATCATGTCTTCTATTACGTGAGAAAGTGTTTTCACAAACGACGCACAACTGTTTTCCTGATGGACCCGCTATAAATAAGAACTCATTTTCCCCACTGTTCATTAAATTCATGCTTACTATCACTTTCTGCTTTTCATTTGCTCATTTTCTTTTGTTCTGTGATGGGTAACTGAATGTAAAAACAGGGCTTAATTTTCAAAAAAGTACAAAACTGCAAATGTTCACAAAGGACGAACAAAGCACAACTCCGTAGTGCACGAGCGTCAATTGTAAACTGACTGGCAAAAACCTGCGACGCACCGCTGGTGCAGTCGCCTGGCACCTCAGGATCAAACAAGTATCAAACAAAATATTAAACAATTATGGAGCAACTGCAGAACAGAAGTCCTTCTTTCCTAGTCTGACTCATTGAACATTTTTTAAAATTGAAAACGGATTAATGTGAAGGAAGATAACATTCGCCAAAAGATGTGCACGAAATAATAAAATCGCTAAAAATAATTGCTAAGTTTTAAATTTATTCTCAGTAAAACCCATTTCTAGCTCTAAGCTACTTGTATTCCTGTTATAGATTTTTTTTCTACAAATCGATTTTTGGTTAATACTTTTTGCATGAGTAGGCTTACTTTTTTATTATCATCACTGGGGTGCAATGTGCCACTTCTAATCATCCAATGCGCCACTTCTATTCCATGCCAGGCCATGATACAACCAGTTAATAAATATACTCTTCACAACACATCTGTGGAAATTTGTCAATAAATTAATGACATGTCAAAACTTTGGAAATGTCAAAGAAAGTACAGAGTCTGAAAGTGATCAATTTGAGGGTGAGCAGTCATTTTGTCCTCTTCTTCCTTCAATGGGGTTCCCACCAGAAGTAATGATGATGAGCAAATTTCTGTGCTGTTCCCATGCCTCTTTAGTAACTGTGCTCCCTGGCTGCAGAATACTCTGTAATGCAATTATTGTACATAGAAATTTAGAAACCAAGCTTGCTGACCTACACCTTGCAGGCAGCGCTGTGGACAACTGGGAACGCTTCAGGGATGCTGTCCATTCATCTGCACTGAAGATGCTAGGGCTCTCTACCCGCAAGCAGCATGACTGGTTCGATGAGAATGATGAGGAGATACAGGCTCTACTTGTTGAAAAGCACCGCCTTCATCATGACTATCAGAACAACCCATCATCAGCTGCCAAGAAAAACACCCTTACCAGTGCTCGCAGGACAGTCCAGAATAAACTACGTAAAATGCAAGATGCCTGGCTGAGCGCCAAGGCAGATGAAATACAGGGATATGCTGACAGAAACGACTTGAAACGATTCTATGAAGCCCTCAATACTCTCTACAGGCCTCAGTCTCTCAGGAGGTCCCCCCTCCTGAGTACAGATGGTACAACTCTCATTACAGAGAAGGCTCAGATCCTGCAGAGATGGGCTGAACACTTTGAAGCCGTCCTCAACGGACTGTCATCTATTAATGATGAGGCGATAGTCAGGATTCCCCAGGCTGACATCAACAGTGCCATGGATGACCCACCGGTAGCAGCTGAAGTCACGAAAGTTGCCAGCCATCTATCCAGTGGCAAAGCCCCAGGGGCAGACACCATACTTGCAGAGATCTACAAAGCTGGTGGTTCTGTGCTTATAGAGAAGCTCACTGAGTTGTTCCATTCTTTTTGGAAGCAAGGATCCATTCCTCAGGAACTTAAAGATGCATCCATTGTACACCTCTACAAGAGGAAGGGCAATCGACAAGTATGAGACCATCACCGAGGAATCTCACTGCTCTCTATCGCAGGAAAAACCCTTGCAAGAGTCCTGTTAAATCGTTTGGTCACTCATCTGGAGCTGGGCCTGCTGCCAGAGTCACAGTGTGGCTTTCGCAAAGGTTGTGGGACTATTGACATGATTTTTGTCGCGCGCCAACTTCAGGAGAAGTGTCAGGAGCAGAATCGCGAACTCTACACAACTTTTAAAAATGCAAACATGCCTTGCCCATCCTCTGGGCTTCCCACTCCCCCTTTCTTTCTCCCTAGGTCTCCTGTCCCATGATCCTCTCATATCCCTTCTACCAATCAACTTTCCAGCTCTTAGCTCCATCCCTCCCCCTCCTGTCTCCTCCTATCATTTTGGATCTCCCCCTCCCCCTCCCACTTTCAAATCTCTTACTAGCTCTTCTGTCAGTTAGTCCTGACAAAGGGTCTCGGCCCGAAACGTCGACTGTACCTCTTCCTATAGATGCTGCCTGGCCTGCTGCGTTCACCAGCATTTTTTATGTGTGTCGCTCTACACAACTTTTGTTGACGTCAGGAAAGCCTTTGACACTGTCTGTTGACAAGGCCTGTGGAGGATCACGTCAAAGTTCAGCTGCCCCGCCAAATTCATTCAGATGGTATGCCAGTTCCATGATGGCATGATGGCCAGAGCGCTGGTCGGCGGAGAATCCTCTGAGGAGTTCCCAGTCACCAATGGTGTCAAACAGGGCTGTGTGCTCACACCCACATTGTTCAGTATGGTGTTTACTGCCATGCTGAATGTTGCCTTCCAGGACAGTGATGCTGGAATCAGCCTCAAATACAGAGTGGATGGGAAGCCCTTCAACCTGAGGAGACTTCAAGCTATAAGCAAAGTAAAGGAGACTGCTCTGAGAGACTTCCTCTTTGCCGATGACTGCGCCCTGTATGCTGGCTTGGAGCCAGAGATGCAAGTCAATATGGACAAATTCTCCACGGCTTGTGACAACTTTGGACTCACCATCAACATGAAGAAGACAGAAGTCATGCACCAGCCTGCCCCACATGCACCATACGCAGACCCCAAAATCACAATCAAAGGACAGAAACTACAGGGAGTGGACCAGTTTACTTACCTTGGCAGCACCCTCTCCCGAGCAGTGACTATTGATACAGAAGTTAACTGCAGAATAGCAAAGGTAAGTTCTGCTTTCGGTAGACTGCGCTCCACTGTATGGGAACGTCGAGGAATCAGTCCAGCAACAAAACTGAAGGTCTACAGAGCCGTGGTTCCCACTACCCTCCTGTATGCCTGTGAAACGTGGACTGTGTATCGAAGGCATGCAAGACAGCTCAACTATTTCCACATGACTTGTCTTCGCAGAATATTAGGCATCAGATGGCAAGGCAAGGCAAGATACCAGACACTGAAGTTCTCTCTAGAGCAAGTCTACCATCAGCCCACACACTGCTGATGAGAGCACAGACCCGGTGGGCAGGTCATGTCATCCGCATGTCGGACGAGCTCCTTTTTGGAGAACTCTCTGCTGGAAGATGCTCGCATGGAGGGCAGAAAAACACACTAAAGGCCTCCCTGAAGTCATTCGACATAGACACGACCTCTTCGGAACCGCTGGTATAAAGCCGCCCTACCTGGCGCAGCCTCATCGACAAGGGCTGTCAAGCTTACGAAGCAAGGCGCACTGTTGGAGCACAACGTAAGCGCGAGCTGCACAAGTCCAGAGCCACCAGCACAACAACTGCAGTGCCCACACACGTCTGCCCAACATGTGCCAGGACATTCCGTGCCCGAATGGGCCTGACCAGTCATCTTCGTACACACCGCATCCAGTCTCAAAGTGACTAATGGTGTCCAGGTCTTCATCGACGACAATGGATGATCCACAATGTACTGCTGGATGCACATATATATCACTGTACCAACTCTGCCCTATACCCAACTCTAGAATCACCAGTCTGTGGCCTCCTTATCTGCAAAGTATCCAAAATACTGGCCCAGCGTCCTCACTTTGCCCTTTTTCATAGAGTCATAGAGTGCTACAGCACAAAAATAGGCTCTTTGGCCCATCTAGCCAATACTAAATTGTCATTCTGCCTAGTCCTATTGACCCGCACTTGGACCATAGCCGTCTGTAACCCTCCCAGCCATTTACTTCTTGAAGCTTCTCTGAAATGTTGCGATCAGACCAAATCCACCACTTCCACTGGCAGCTTGTTCCACACTCTCACCAACCTCTGAGTGAAGAAATTCCTCCTCAGTTTCCCCTTAGATATTTAAACTTTCCCCCTTAATCTATGGCCTCTAGTTCTATTCTCACTCCAACATCAGTTGAAAAAGCCTGCTTGCATTACCCCTATCTACACTCCTTCATTGTCTTGTATACCTCTGTAAATCTCCTCTCACTCTCCTACACTGTAGGGAGTAAAGTCCAAACCTATTTGCTATAGCTCTGCTCCTCGAGTCCTGGCAACATTCTTGTAAACTTTGTCTGCACTCTTTCATTGGTATTGATAGGTTTCCTGGAGGTAGCTGTGCAGAACAGCATGCAGTACTCCGAACTGCACACGGCTCTCATTTACTCTTATTCTCTCCTGCGCTGATATCCGGAGAGTACTCACTCAGAATTAGCCGCTTTTTATGCCCAGTAGTACTGCTGGTCTCTCACATTTGTACTGTTTAATACGAGGACATCCCTTTTAAACAGAGGTGAGGAGGAATTTCTTTAGCCAGAAAGTAGTGAATCTGTGGAATTCGTTGCCACAGATAGCTGTGAAGGCCAAGTCATTGGGTATATTTGAAGCGGAGATTGATAGCTTCTTGATTAGTCAGGCATCATAGATAGGAGAAGGCAGGAGAATAGGGTTGAGAGGGATAATAAATCTGCCATAATACTATGGTAGAGCAAACTTGATGGGCCAAATAACCTAATTCTATTTCTATGTCTTATGTTCTTATGGTCTCACACATATACCTTCTTGCTTGGCTAAAAGACAAGCTTTCCTTTCATGTGAAACCAACGTGTTGGGTATGTTTGGGTTTTTAATCTAGTTTTATATTTTATTTTCAGTATAATGAATTATTTAGAGACTGAGAAGCACCATGCATTTTGTTTATTCTACCCTCTCCAGCTACACTGGACATGTGTACATACCTCATCACACCCAGAGCAAAATTATCTTGAGTATCTTTACCAATGTTAACACACAAAATACATCACAATCAATATATCTAATCACTATCATACAGATACTTGTGGGAGTTATCATGTCTAAATTGCTGTTATATTTCCCTTATTATAACAATGACTGCACTTTATGTACTTGGCAGCATGGTAGCATATCAGTTAGTGCAAGGCTTTACTGTGCTGGAGATCAGCAGCTGAGGTTCAATTCCTACAGTTGTCTGTGAGGACTTTGAACATTCTCCGCATGACCACATGGGTTCCTCTGGGTGTTCCAGTTCTCTACAACATTCCGAAAGATATATGGGTTCCACGGCGATCGGGTCTCTGGCACTGAGCCTGGTTCTGTGGCGCAGAAGGGAAAGAGGAGGATGAGGAATCCGGTAGTCATAGGGAATTCCATAGTGAGGGGAATAGACAGAAGGTTCTGTCAGCCTGATAGAGATACACACATGTTGCGTTGCCTCCCAGCTGCCACGGTACCTGATGTTTTGGATCAGGTGCAAAGTATTCTGAAGGGAGGGGGTGAACAGCCAGAAGTCCTGGTACACATTGGTACCAATGACATAGGTAGAAAAAGGGAGGAGGTCCTGAAGAGAGAACTCAGGAAGTTAGTTAGGAAGCTGAAAAGCAGGACTTCTAGGGTAGTAACTTTAGGATTGCTGCCTGTGCCACGTGCTAGTGAGTGCAAGAATAGCATGATCACACATATTAATGTGTGGCTGAGAGACTGGTGCAGGGGGCAGGGCTTCAGATTTCTGGATCATTGGGGCCTCTTCTGGGGGAGGTACGACCTGTAAAAAAAGGACGGGCTACACCTAAACCCAAAAGGGTCCAATATCCTAGCAGGCACATGTATTAGATCTATTAGGGAGGGTTTAAACTAATTTGGCAGGGGGATGGGAACCGGTGTGAAAGGGTTGAGGAAGGGGAAAACAGCAATAAATCAAAGATAGCGTGCAGCAGAGATTATAGAAACGATAGGCAGGAGATGAAGCATAATCACAGCCAGTGGGGTGATTTACAAAGCAATAGAGGCATGGTGCAGTTAAGACAGAAGGCATCAAATATTGGACTGAAAATGTTATATTTGAATGCACGCAGCATAAGGAATAAAATGGACAATCTTGAAATTCAGCTACAGATTGGCAAATATGACATTGTGGTCATCTCTGAAACTTGGCAAAAGGATGGCTGCCATTGGGAACTGAATGTCCAAGGATATACAGTGTATCAGAATGATACATTAGTAGACAGAGTGGGTGGAGTGGCTCTGTGTATAAGAAATAACATTAAATTATTAGAAAGAGATGACACAGGATTGGAAGGTGTAGAGTCTCTATGGGTTGAGTTAAGAAATGGCAAGGGTAAAAGGACTCTAATAGCAATTGTATACAGGCCTCCGAAAAGCAGCCGGGATGTGGATTACAAGTTACAGCAGGAGATAGAAAAAGTGTGTCAGAAGGGCAATTTCATGATAATCCTTGGGGATCTTAACATAGAAGTGGGTTGGGAAAACCAGGTCAGTACTGGACCTCAAGAGAGAGAATTTGTAGAACGTCTAAGGAATGGGTTTTTAGAACAGCTGGTTTTTGAGCCCACTAGGGGATCAGCTATGCTGGATTGAGTGTTGTGCAATGATCCAGAGGTGATAAGAGAGCTTAAGGTTAAGGAACTCTTAGGGAACAGTGATCACAATATGATTCAGTTCACATTGAAATTTGAGAAGGAGAAACTGAACTCCAATCTGTCGGTATTTCAGTGGAATAAAGGAAATTACGATGGCATGAGAAGGGAACTGGCCGAAGTTGACTGGAAAGGGACATTTGCAGGAAGGACAGCAGAGCAGCAATGGCTAGAGATTCTGCGAAAAATGAGGGAAGTGCAAGACAGATATATTCCAAATAAGAAGAAATTTTCAAAGGGAAGAAGGACACTACCATGGCCAACAAGTGAAGTCAGAGCCAAAGTAAAAGCAAAAAAGAGGGCATACAAGGAAGCCAGAGTTAGTGGGTAGATAGAAGTTTGGGAAGCTTTTAAAAACTTGCAGAAGGAAACTAAGAAGGTCATTAGGAAGGAAAAGATGAATTATGAAAGGAAGCTGGTGACTAATATCAATGAAGATAGAGGGCTATGTGTAAACCTACATAGTTCAAGGGTAAGGACATGTTCAGCACAGCTTTGTGGGCCAAAGGGTCTGTATTGCGCTGTAGGTTTTCTATGTTTCTAAGATATTAAAAGCTTTTTTAAGTATATAAAGGGTAAAAGAGAGTCTAGGGTCGATACAGGACCAATACAAATTGACACTAGAGATATTGTAATGAGAGATGCAGAAATGGCAGAGGAACTGAATGTGTATCTTGCATCAATCTTGACGGTGGAAGACATCTGCAATATACTGGACATTCAAGAGTGTCAGAAAAGTGAAGTTTATGCTGTGAAAATTACGACTGAGAAGGTGCTCAGGAAGCTTAATGGTCTGAGAGCGGATAAATCTCCTGGACCTGATGGAATGCACCCTCGGGTTCTGAATGGAAGTAGGTGGAGAGATTGCAGAGGCATTAACAATGATCTTTCAAGAATCGATGGATTCTGGCTTTATACCAGATGACTGGAAAATTGCAAATGTTACTCTGCTATTTAAAAAGGGTAGGAGGCAGCAAAAAGGAAACTGTAGACCTGTTAGTCTGACATCAGTGGTTAGGAAGCTGTTGGAATTGATTTTTAGGGATGAGTTTAAAGAGTACCTGGAGGCACATGACAAGATAGGCCAAAGCCAGCACGGTTTCCTGAAAGGAGAATCCTGCCTGACAAACCTACTGCAATTCTTTGAGGAAATTACAAGCAGGGTAGACAAAGGAGATGCAGTAGACATGGTGTACTTGGATTTTCAGAAGGCCTTTGACAAGGTGCCACACATGAGGCTGCTTAGCAAGATAAGAGCCCATGGAATTACAGGGAAGTTGCTAGCATGGGTGGAGCACTGGCTGGTCGGCAGAAAACAGAGAATAAAGGGATCCTATTCTGGCTGGCTGCCGGTTACCAGTGGAGTTCCACAGGGGTCGCTGTTGGGACCACTGCTTTTTACAATGTATGTCAATGATTTGCACAATGGTATTAATGGATTTGTGGCTAAATTTTCGAATGATACAAAGGTAGATGGAGGAGTGGATAGTGTTGAGGAAACAGAGAGCCTGCAGAGAGATTTGGATAGTTTAGGAGAATGGACAAAGAAGTAGCAAATGAAGTACAATGTTGGAATGTGTATGGTCATGCACTTTGGTGGAAGAAATAAATGGGCAGACTATTACTTAGATGGGGAGAGAATTCAAAATGCAGAGATGCAAAGGGACTTGGAGTCCTTGTGCAAGATACCCTAAAGATTATCTTCCAGGTTGAGTCATTTGTGAAGAAGGCGAATGCAATGTTGGCATTCGTTTCTAGAGGTATGGAATATAAAAGCAGGAATGTGATGTTGAGGCTCTATAATGTACCCGTGAGACCACACTTGGGGGTATTGCGTGCCGTTTTGGGCTCCTTATTTTAGAAAGGATATACTGACATTGGAGAGGACTCAGAGAAGATTCACAAGAATGATTCCAGGATCGTCTGGCAGCTCTTGGGCTGTATTCCCTGGAGTTCAGGAGAATGAGGGGGTATCTCATAGAAACATTCTGAATGTTAAAGGGCCTGAACAGATTAGATATGGCAAAGTTAATTCCCATGGTAGGGGATTCTAGGACAGGAGGGCACGACTTCAGGATTGAAGAACATCCATTTAGAACGGAGATGTGGAGAAATTACTTTAGTCAGAGGGTGGAAAATCTATAGAATTTTTGCCACAAGCGGCTGTGGAGGCCAAGTCATTGGGTGCATTTAAGGCAGAGATAGATAGGTTCTTGGTTAGCCAGGGCGTCAGAGGGTATGGGGTGAAGTCAGGGGAGTGGGGATGACTGGAAGAATTGTATCAGCCCATGATTGAATGGCGAAGCAGACTTGATGGGCTGAATTGCCTACTTCTGCTCCTATAACTTATGGTCTTATAGGTTAGGGTTAGTAAATTGTGGACACGCTATGTTGGCGCCAGAGACATGGCAACACTTGCGGGCTGCCCCCAGCACATCATCGGACTGTGTTGGTCGTTGATGCAAAACTATACATTTCACCATATGTTTCGATGTACATGTGACAAATAGAGCGAACCTTTAATTCTATTAAAGGTCTGAAAGAGGATATAGAAATAGAAGGCTTACATTCCTGATGAAGGGTCTTGTCCTGAAATGTGGATTGTTTATTCCCCATCATAGATGCTCCAGTATTTGGTGTATGAAGTTCAAGATTTCTAGCATCTGCAGAATCTCTTGTGTCAAGAAATAAAACTTACTTGCAGCAGCATCACAACACAAGGCACCACAGACATAACATTCCCAAGGAAAAACATAAACTAAACATAGAATATACATAATTATACAAGAAATAACATTCAGAAAATATACAAAGTCCATTGCAGTACAAAGTGGTCCAAATGGTCACAGATGGTTACTATACTGAGGTAGTGACTAGGGTTGTGCCAGTTGGTTCAAGAATTGAATGGTTGAAGGAAAGTAGATGTCTTTGAACCTGGTGGTGAAGGACTTCAGGCTTCTGTACCTCTTAGTTGATGGAAGCCTTGAGAAGATGACCTGGTCCAGATAGTGGGGTTTCTTTAAAGTAGAGATTGACACTTAGGGCGTCAAAGTTTATTGGGAGAAGACAGGAGAATGGGGTTGAGAGGGAAAGTAAACCAGCCATGATTGAATAGTAAAGAAGGTCAGTGGCCTGAATGGCTTAACTCTGCTCCTAGTTGTTATAGTTTTTTGGGCATATGATAGATATGATATGACTTCCGTCCAGTTGCACTCACCCCCATCATTGCAAAGTGCTTTGAGAGACTGGTTCTATCACATCTGAAATCCTGTCTGCCCTCTACTCTGGACCCCCATCAATTTACCTATCGCACCAGCAGGTCAACAGAGGATGCCATCTCCACGGCACTTCACTCTGCCCTGACCCACCTGGACAGCCCCAACTCTTACATCAGAATGCTGTTCATTGACTTTAGTTTGGTATTCAATACTGTGATCCCCTCCAAGCTGATTGCCAAACTTTGGTGCACAGAGATGTTAATCCTAACACCCTAATGTTTAATGCACTGAACAGCTTGACAGCACATATAGCTCAACTCAGATATGCTCTGTTTTCTGTGTTGATTTAAATGTAAATGTGTTAGGGACTATGCTTAACTGTTAAACTGGCCACATTCCAGTGCTTAATTAATCAAAGTTCTGAGATGCTGGCTGTACAAATTTCGGGGCTTTATCAAGTTCTCAATGTATCTCATTTTAGACTCAAGGACGTGAATTTGGCATAGTTTATCTTAAGCCATAGAAGGCTTTATAAGGCATTAGTCAGCACCAGAAGGACTTTATTGCTAGTATGTGAAGCATACTAACTGAGGCTTAGTGCTTGGCATAAAACACAAGACAATACTGCAAACAGCCACGAACGTTCAACAATTAGCAGAACGTTCACATGAGCAAATGTCAGTAATCAAACTTAAATAAATATGAACATATGAAAAAATTCAATAACAATCATCAGAATAAGGAGATCAGGAAAGACCATTTAACAGATGTTGTGCGGAGACAGTGAGAGGATGAGACCTGAGTGATTTTTGTTGAGAAGCTAAGTAGCTACAGGAAAGAAGCTATGGAGATGGAGTGCAGTCCTGGTGCTGATGGACTTGAAACATCTCCGTGGTGGCAATTTATTGAATAGGTGACTGCCAGGGTGGGTAGAGCCAGCAGGAATTTTTTCAGCTTGTTTTTTCGTTCTGACAATGAGCAGGATTTTTAATGTCAGACCATACTTGGAGTATTGTGAACAAACAAGAGAATATCTGCAAATGCTGGAAATCCAAGCAACACACACAAACTGCTGGAGGAACTAAGCAGGCTAGGCAGCATCTGTGGATCTATAGAGAAGAGTACAGTCAACGTTATCAGGCAGGACCCTGCATCAGGACTGGAAAAGAAATGAGTCAGAAAGTGGTGGTGGGGGGGGTGGGTGAGGAACCACAAGGTGATAGGTGAAACGGAGGGGTGGTGTGAGGGACCATGAGGTGATAGGTGATACAGGGGTGGGGGTGAGGGTGAGGAACCACAAGGTGATCAGTGAAACCGGGGGGGGGGGTGGTGTGAGGGACCATGAGGTGATAGGTGAAATGGGCGGGGGGGGTGGATGGGTGAGGAACCACCAGGTGATAGGAGAAACGGGGGTGTGAGTAACCACAAGGTGATAGGTGAAACGGAGGGGTGGGGGTGAGGAACCACAAGGTGATAGGTGAAACAGGGGGCGGGTGGGGTGAGGAACCACAAGGTAATAGGTAAAATGGGGGCGGGTGGGGTGAGGAACCACAAGGTGATAGGTAAAACGGGGGCGGGGGGGTGAGGAACCACAAGGTGATAGGTGAAATGGAGGGGTGGGGGTGAGGAACCACAAGGTGATAGGTTTAACGGGGGGGGGGGGTGTGAGGAACCACAAGGTGATAGGTGAAACGAAGGTGTGAGAAACCACAAAGTGATAGGTGTAATGAGGGGGTGAGGAACCACAAGGTGATAGGTGAAACGGGAGGGGGGTGAGGAACCACAAGGTGATAGGTGAAACCGAGGGGGTGGTGTGGAACCACATGGTGATAGGTGAAACGGAGGGATGTGGAACCACAAAGTGATAGGTGAAACGGGGGGGGGGGGAAGGGTGAGGAACCACAAGGTGATAGGTGAAGGGGGGGGGTGGTGAGGAACCACAAGGTGATAGGTGAAACCGAGGGGGTGGTGTGGAACCACATGGTGATAGGTGAAACGGAGGGGTGTGGAACCACAAGCTGATAGGTGAAACGGAGGGGCAGGTTGTGAGGAACCACAAGGTGATAGGTGAAATGGGGGAGGGAGGGTGAGGAACAACAAGGTGATAGGTGATACAGGGGTGAGGGTGAGGGTGAGGAACCACAAGGTGATCTGTGAAACGGGGGGGGGGGGTGGTGTGAAGGACCACGAGGTGATAGGTGAAACAAGGGAGTGGGTGGATGGGCGAGGAACCACAAGGTGATAGGTGAAACGGGGGGGTGAGGAACCACAAGGTGATAGTTCAAATGGGGGAGGTGGTGCAGAACCACAAGGTGATAGGTGAAACGGGGGGGGGGGTGAGGAACCAGAAGGTGATAGGTGAAACGGGGGTGGGGGGTGATGAACCACAAGGTAATAGGTGAAACGGGGTGGTGAGGAACCACAAAGTGATAGGTGAAACAGAGAGGGGTGGTGAGGAACCACCAGGTGATAGGTGATACGGCGGGGTGGGGGGGATAGTGAGGAATCACAAGGTGATAGATGAAAAGGAGGGGGTGGTGAGGAACCACAAGGTGATAGGTGAAACGGGAGGGGGGGGTGTGAGGAACCACGTGATAGGTGAAACTGGGGGGTGGTGGTGTGAGGGACCACGAGGTGATAGGTGAAATGGGAGGGGGGGTGAGGAACCACAAGGTGATAGGTGAAACAGAGGAGGGGGGTGGGGTGAGGAACCACAAGGTGATAGGTGAAACGGGGGGATGGGGCTGAGGAGCCACAAGGTGATAGGTGAAAAGGGGGGGGTGAGGAACCAGAAGGTGATAGGTGAAACAGGGGGGTGGTGAAGAACCACAAAGTGATACGTGAAACGGGGGCGGGGGGGGAGTGAGGAACCACAAGGTGATAGGTGATACAGGGGTGGGGGTGAGGGTGAGGAACCACAAGGTGATCGGTGAAAGGGGGGGGGTGTGAAGGACCACGAGGTGATAGGTGACACGGGGGGGGTGGGTGGATGGGCGAAGAACCACAAGGTGATAGGTGAAACAGCGGAGGTGGGGAACCACAAAGTGATAAGTGAAATGGGGGGGGGGGGTGAGGAACCAGAAGGTGACAGGTGAAACGGGGGGGGGGGGCGGTGAGGAGCCACAAGGTGATAGGTGAAACGGGAGGGGGGTGATGAACCACAAGGTGATAGGTGAAACAGAGGGTGTGAGGAACCACAAGGTGATAGGTGAAACGGGGGGAGGGTGAGGAACCACAAGGTGATAGGTGAAACAGGGGGTGTGAGGAACCACAAGGTGATAGGTGAAATAGGGGGGGTGAGAAACCACAAGGTGATAGGTGAAACGGGGGGGGGGTGAGGAGCCACAAGGTGATAGGTGAAACAGCGGGGGTGGGGAACCATAAGGTGATAGGTGAAATGGGGGGTGAGGAGCCACGAGGTGATAGTTCAAACGGGGGAGGTGGTGAGGAACCACAAGGTGATAGGTGAAACGGGGGGGGGGTGAGGAACCAGAAGGTGATAGGTGAAACGGGGGGGGGGGTGATGAACCACAAGGTAATAGGTGAAACGGGGTGGTGAGGAACCACAGTGATAGGTGATACAGGGGTGGGGGTGAGGGTGAGGAACCACAAGGTGATCGGTGAAACAGCGGGGGTGGGGAACCACAAGGTGATAGGTGAAACAGGGGGGTGAGGAACCACAAAGTGATAGGTGAAACGGGTGGGTGGTGATGAACCACAAGATGATAGGTGAAATGGGGGGGGGAGTGATGAACCACCAGGTGATAGGAGAAACGGGGGTGTGAGTAACCACAAGGTGATAGGTGAAACGGAGGGGTGGGGGTGAGGAACCATAAGGTGATAGGTGAAACGGGGGGGAGGGTGTGTGAGGAACCACAAGGTGATAGGTGAAACAGGGGGCGGGTGGGGAGAGGAACCACAAGGTGATAGGTAAAACGGTGGCGGGGGGGTGAGGAACCACAAGGTGATAGGTGAAGGGGGGGAGGGGGAGGAACCACAAGGTGAAGGGTGAAAGGGGGGGGCGGTGAGGAACCACAAGGTGATAGGTGAAATGGGGGGTACGGGGCTGAGGAACCACAAGGTGATAGGTGAATCGGGGGGGATGGTGGTGAGGAACCACGAGGTGATAGGTGAAACGGGGTGGTGGGGGTGAGGAACCACGAGGTGATAGGTGAAACAGAAGGGGGTGTGAGGAACCACGAGGTGATAGGTGAAATGGACGGGGGGATGGGGCAGAGGAACCACAGATGATAGGTAAAACAGGGGGATGGGGCTGAGGAACCACAAGGTGATAGGTGAATCGGGGGGATGGGGGTGAGGTATCAAAGGTGATAGGTGAAACGGAGGGGGGGTTGTGAGGAACCACAAGGTGATAGGTGAAACGAAGGTGTGAGAAACCACAAAGTGATAGGTGTAACGAGGGGGTGAGGAACCACAAGGTGATAGGTGAAACGGGAGGGGGGTGAGGAACCACAAGGTGATAGGTGAAACGGAGGGGTGTGGAACCACAAGGTGATAGGTGAAACGGAGGGGCAGGTTGTGAGGAACCACAAGGTGATAGGTGATACGGCGGTGGGGGTGGGGGTGGTGAGGAACCAGAAGGTGATAGGTGAAACTGGGGGGATGGGAAACCACAAGGTGATAGGTGAAATGGGGAAGGGAGGGTGAGGAACAACAAGGTGATAGGTGGTACAGGGGTGAGGGTGAGGGTGAGGAACCACAAGGTGATCTGTGAAACGGGGGGGGGGTGGTGTGAAGGACCACGAGGTGATAGGTGAAACAAGGGAGTGGGTGGATGGGCGAGGAACCACAAGGTGATAGGTGAAACGGGGGGGGTGAGGAACCACAAGGTGATAGTTCAAATGGGGGAGGTGGTGCAGAACCACAAGGTGATAGGTGAAACGGGGGGGGGGGGGTGAGGAACCAGAAGGTGATAGGTGAAACGGGGGTGGGGGGTGATGAACCACAAGGTAATAGGTGAAACGGGGTGGTGAGGAACCACAAAGTGATAGGTGAAACCGAGGGGGTGGTGTGGAACCACATGGTGATAGGTGAAACGGAGGGGTGTAGAACCACAAGCTGATAGGTGAAACGGAGGGGCAGGTTGTGAGGAACCACAAGGTGATAGGTGAAATGGGGGAGGGAGGGTGAGGAACAACAAGGTGATAGGTGATACAGGGGTGAGGGTGAGGGTGAGGAACCACAAGGTGATCTGTGAAACGGTGGGGGGGGGTGGTGTGAAGGACCACGAGGTGATAGGTGAAACAAGGGAGTGGGTGGATGGGCGAGGAACCACAAGGTGATAGTTCAAATGGGGGAGGTGGTGCAGAACCACAAGGTGATAGGTGAAACGGGGGGGGCGGGGTGAGGAACCAGAAGGTGATAGGTGAAACGGGGGTGGGGGGTGATGAACCACAAGGTAATAGGTGAAACGGGGTGGTGAGGAACCACAAAGTGATAGGTGAAACCGAGGGGGTGGTGTGGAACCACATGGTGATAGGTGAAACGGAGGGGTGTAGAACCACAAGCTGATAGGTGAAACGGAGGGGCAGGTTGTGAGGAACCACAAGGTGATAGGTGAAATGGGGGAGGGAGGGTGAGGAACAACAAGGTGATAGGTGATACAGGGGTGAGGGTGAGGGTGAGGAACCACAAGGTGATCTGTGAAACGGTGGGGGGGGGTGGTGTGAAGGACCACGAGGTGATAGGTGAAACAAGGGAGTGGGTGGATGGGCGAGGAACCACAAGGTGATAGTTCAAATGGGGGAGGTGGTGCAGAACCACAAGGTGATAGGTGAAACGGGGGGGGCGGGGTGAGGAACCAGAAGGTGATAGGTGAAACGGGGGTGGGGGGTGATGAACCACAAGGTAATAGGTGAAACGGGGTGGTGAGGAACCACAAAGTGATAGGTGAAACCGAGGGGGTGGTGTGGAACCACATGGTGATAGGTGAAACGGAGGGGTGTAGAACCACAAGCTGATAGGTGAAACGGAGGGGCAGGTTGTGAGGAACCACAAGGTGATAGGTGAAATGGGGGAGGGGGGGTGAGGAACAACAAGGTGATAGGTGATACAGGGGTGAGGGTGAGGGTGAGGAACCACAAGGTGATCTGTGAAACGGTGGGGGGGGGGTGGTGTGAAGGACCATGAGGTGATAGGTGAAACAAGGGAGTGGGTGGATGGGTGAGGAACCACAAGGTGATAGTTCAAATGGGGGAGGTGGTGCAGAACCACAAGGTGATAGGTGAAACGGGGGGGGCGGGGTGAGGAACCAGAAGGTGATAGGTGAAACGGGGTGGTGAGGAACCACAAAGTGATAGGTGAAACAGAGAGGGGTGGTGAGGACCCACCAGGTGATAGGTGATACGGCGGGGTGGGGGGGATAGTGAGGAATCACAAGGTGATAGGTGAAAAGGAGGGGGTGGTGAGGAACCACAAGGTGATAGGTGAAACGGGGGGGGGGGGTGTGAGGAACCACGTGATAGGTGAAACGGGGGGGTGGTGGTGTGAGGGACCACGAGGTGATAGGTGAAACGGGAGGGGGGGTGAGGAACCACAAGGTGATAGGTGAAACGGAGGAGGGGGGTGGGGTGAGGAACCACAAGGTGATAGGTGAAACGGAGGGTGGGTGGTGAGGAACCACAAGGTGATAGGTGAAACGGGGGGATGGGGCTGAGGAGCCACAAGGTGATAGGTGAAAAGGGGGGGGTGAGGAACCACAAGGTGATAGGTGAAACGGGGGGATGGGGCTGAGGAACCACAAGATGATAGGTGAAATGGGGGGTATGGGGCTGAGGAACCACAAGGTGATAGGTGAATCGGGGGGGATGGTGGTGAGGAACCACGAGGTGATAGGTGAAACGGGGTGGTGGGGGTGAGGAACCACGAGGTGATAGGTGAAACAGAAGGGGGTGTGAGGAACCACGAGGTGATAGGTGAAATGGACGGGGGGATGGGGCTGAGGAACCACAGATGATAGGTAAAACAGGGGGATGGGGCTGAGGAACCACAAGGTGATAGGTGAATCGGGGGGATGGGGGTGAGGTATCACAAGGTGATAGGTGAAACGGAGGGGGGGTTGTGAGGAACCACAAGGTGATAGGTGAAACGAAGGTGTGAGAAACCACAAAGTGATAGGTGTAACGAGGGGGTGAGGAACCACAAGGTGATAGGTGAAACGGGAGGGGGGTGAGGAACCACAAGGTGATAGGTGAAACGGAGGGGTGTGGAACCACAAGGTGATAGGTGAAACGGAGGGGCAGGTTGTGAGGAACCACAAGGTGATAGGTGATACGGCGGTGGGGGTGGGGGTGGTGAGGAACCAGAAGGTGATAGGTGAAACTGGGGGGATGGGAAACCACAAGGTGATAGGTGAAATGGGGAAGGGAGGGTGAGGAACAACAAGGTGATAGGTGATACAGGGGTGAGGGTGAGGGTGAGGAACCACAAGGTGATCTGTGAAACGGGGGGGGGGGTGGTGTGAAGGACCACGAGGTGATAGGTGAAACAAGGGAGTGGGTGGATGGGCGAGGAACCACAAGGTGATAGGTGAAACGGGGGGGGTGAGGAACCACAAGCTGATAGTTCAAATGGGGGAGGTGGTGCAGAACCACAAGGTGATAGGTGAAACGGGGGGGGGGGGGTGAGGAACCAGAAGGTGATAGGTGAAACGGGGGTGGGGTGTGATGAACCACAAGGTAATAGGTGAAACGGGGTGGTGAGGAACCACAAAGTGATAGGTGAAACCGAGGGGGTGGTGTGGAACCACATGGTGATAGGTGAAACGGAGGGGTGTAGAACCACAAGCTGATAGGTGAAACGGAGGGGCAGGTTGTGAGGAACCACAAGGTGATAGGTGAAATGGGGGAGGGAGGGTGAGGAACAACAAGGTGATAGGTGATACAGGGGTGAGGGTGAGGGTGAGGAACCACAAGGTGATCTGTGAAACGGTGGGGGGGGGGTGGTGTGAAGGACCACGAGGTGATAGGTGAAACAAGGGAGTGGGTGGATGGGCGAGGAACCACAAGGTGATAGTTCAAATGGGGGAGGTGGTGCAGAACCACAAGGTGATAGGTGAAACGGGGGGGGCGGGGTGAGGAACCAGAAGGTGATAGGTGAAACGGGGGTGGGGGGTGATGAACCACAAGGTAATAGGTGAAACGGGGTGGTGAGGAACCACAAAGTGATAGGTGAAACCGAGGGGGTGGTGTGGAACCACATGGTGATAGGTGAAACGGAGGGGTGTAGAACCACAAGCTGATAGGTGAAACGGAGGGGCAGGTTGTGAGGAACCACAAGGTGATAGGTGAAATGGGGGAGGGAGGGTGAGGAACAACAAGGTGATAGGTGATACAGGGGTGAGGGTGAGGGTGAGGAACCACAAGGTGATCTGTGAAACGGTGGGGGGGGGTGGTGTGAAGGACCACGAGGTGATAGGTGAAACAAGGGAGTGGGTGGATGGGTGAGGAACCACAAGGTGATAGTTCAAATGGGGGAGGTGGTGCAGAACCACAAGGTGATAGGTGAAACGGGGGGGGCGGGGTGAGGAACCAGAAGGTGATAGGTGAAACGGGGTGGTGAGGAACCACAAAGTGATAGGTGAAACAGAGAGGGGTGGTGAGGACCCACCAGGTGATAGGTGATACGGCGGGGTGGGGGGGATAGTGAGGAATCACAAGGTGATAGGTGAAAAGGAGGGGGTGGTGAGGAACCACAAGGTGATAGGTGAAAAGGAGGGGGTGGTGAGGAACCACAAGGTGATAGGTGAAACGGGGGGATGGGGCTGAGGAGCCACAAGGTGATAGGTGAAAAGGGGGGGGTGAGGAACCACAAGGTGATAGGTGAAACGGGGGGATGGGGCTGAGGAACCACAAGATGATAGGTGAATCGGGGGGATGGGGGTGAGGTACTACAAGGTGATAGGTGAAACGGGGGGGGGGTGTGAGGAACCACAAGGTGATAGGTGAAATGGGGGTGGTGAGGAACCAGAAGGTGATAGGTGAAACAGGGGGGTGGTGAAGAACCACAAAGTGATACGTGAAACGGGGGCGGGGGGGTGAGGAACCACAAGGTGATAGGTGATACAGGGGTGGGGGTTAGGGTGAGGAACCACAAGGTGATCGGTGAAAGGGGGGGGGTGTGAAGGACCACGAGGTGATAGGTGACACGGGGGGGGGTGGGTGGATGGGCGAAGAACCACAAGGTGATAGGTGAAACAGCGGAGGTGGGGAACCACAAAGTGATAGGTGAAATGGGGGGGGGGTGAGGAACCAGAAGGTGACAGGTGAAACGGGGGGGGGGGGTGGTGAGGAGCCACAAGGTGATAGGTGAAACGGGAGGGGGGTGATGAACCACAAGGTGATAGGTGAAACGGGAGGGGGGTGATGAACCACAAGGTGATAGGTGAAACAGGGGGTGTGAGGAACCACAAGGTGATAGGTGAAACGGGGGGGGGGGGGGCGGTGAGGAGCCACAAGGTGATAGGTGAAACAGCGGGGGTGGGGAACCACAAGGTGATAGGTGAAATGGGGGGAGTTGAGGAACCACAAGGTGATAGGTGAAACGGGGGGTGAGGAGCCACGAGGTGATAGTTCAAATGGGGGAGGTGGTGAGGAACCACAAGGTGATAGGTGAAACGGGGGGGGGGGTGAGGAACCAGAAGGTGATAGGTGAAACGGGGGGGGGGGTGATGAACCACAAGGTAATAGGTGAAACGGGGTGGTGAGGAACCACAGTGATAGGTGATACAGGGGTGGGGGTGAGGGTGAGGAACCACAAGGTGATAGGTGAAACGGGGGGTGAGGAACCACAAGGTGATAGGTGAAACGGGTGGGTGGTGATGAACCACAAGATGATAGGTGAAACGGGGGGGGTGGTGATGAACCACAAGGTGATAGGTGAAACGGGGTGGTGAGGAACCACAAAGTGATAGGTGAAACGGAAGGGGGGGGGTGATGAACCACAAGGTAATAGGTGAAACGGGGTGGTGAGGAACCACAAAGTGATAGGTGAAACAGAGAGGGGTGGTGAGGAACCACCAGGTGATAGGTGATATGGCGGTGGGGGGGGCGGTGGTGAGAAACCAGAAGGTGATAGGTGAAAAGGAGGGGGTGGGGAA
Source organism: Mobula hypostoma (assembly GCF_963921235.1). Taxonomy (NCBI): domain Eukaryota; kingdom Metazoa; phylum Chordata; class Chondrichthyes; order Myliobatiformes; family Myliobatidae; genus Mobula; species Mobula hypostoma. Next base: position 95,581,540 of record NC_086101.1, read on the forward strand.
CCACAAGGTGATAGGTGAAACGGGGGGGGGTGAGGAACCACAAGGTGATAGGTGAAACGGGGGGGGGGAACCACAAACTGATAGGTGATACGCGGGTGGGGGGGAGGGTGAGGACCAACAAGGTGATCGATGAAACGGGTGGGGGGGGTGTGAGGGACCACGAGGTGATAGGTGAAACGGGCGGGGGGGGTGTGAGGAACCATTAGGTGAAACGGGGGGATGGGGCTGAAGTCATATTCCTGTCACATGTAGCAACTATAACCCAATTGCTTCTGTATACAAAGCGAATATGTACAAACAGACAAATAATGCCATCTCAAACAGATAACAGATTTATTTCTGAGCTGATAAGATGGCTTTGAAACTCTGGTGGTTGAGAGTGTTCCTGAGGGGGAGGGAAAGCAGGATAGCATGTCCTTTCTGACGGCGACAGCATTGCAAGAGATGTCTAGAGGGGAAGTGTGCACTCACCGAAGAAGAGTAAAGAGCCACTTAATAATTCATCAAATCTGGGTCCAAGATTATGTCAGTCAGGATTCTCAGGATTTATTCTCTTTGCTCTGAGGTGTATAGTCATTAACTCTGTCCACCTTTTTATTTATTGATATCTTGCAAAGAAAATTGCTGAAAGGACAATTCTAACTTTGTAGTTTCTTTTCTTTTTTGGAAAAACCTTTGCAAAAATGTAACACCTAACTGATTAAGAAATGCAAATAATTCAGAAAATGTGTAGCTCAGGTGGTTGATGGTTGAGTGTAGTTGTTCTCCGATCTTGACAATTTACTTGCAAACATTTCATTGCCATATGAGGAGACATTATCAGTACACTGTTAATTGTGGTGCCTCCTTCGAATGCTTGGCTTTTATATACGTATCAATCAGCTGATTAGTCATCATTTTGGAAACTCAGTTGTGAGGTGGGGAGGAAATCTCATCACGGATTGGTTGCATGGCACACTTTGTGCTTTGTGATCTGGAATTTTGACGATATTGCCTCATAAATAGGATTGAGGTCTACACAGTTGTTTACAGAATTGTTCACAGAAAACCATGCTTTTAGGAATTCTCTAGCATGCCACGTATTTGCTTGTGTCATGATTTGCACTGATGCCCAGTTGAATTTGTGAACCTCTGGATCTTCATGAGCATACACAGGGGAGAGTTGGTCATGCCGCTTTACAGCTTAACAACCAGTTGATGTTCGTGGATCCTTATAGATAGTTTTCTCCCAGTTTTACCAAGGTAATATTTGCTGCAGTCTCCACATTGGATTTTGTAGACCACATTGGTCTTGTCCAGTAGCTTGGTTTTGTTCTTTTAGTCTCCAAAGTACTCTCCTCAATGCTTACTCATGACGAAAATTCTATATTTTTGGAGTAGTTGGGCCATCATTTCAGAGAGATTTTGAATGTATGAATGGGTAACCCATTTGGTCACTTCCTAGTTGGGGTATTGTCGACGTTATAGGCATCCTCATTTGAAGTTCCAGGAGTATCCATTTCATTCATGTGTAAGTAATCAGATTGAGTTAAACTGTTGCAGAATCTTGTAATGTGTTGGATTGTTTCTGGTTTCTCTTGGCATTTTCTGCATCTTTCATCTTGAGTTTGTTGGTCTTTTATTATGTATTTTTGAGAATATTTTTGTGTTAAACATCTTGTCCTGTATTGTCACAAGGAACACCTCTGTTTCTGGGAAGAGCTCTCCCAACTCTGAGCTAGGTATTCAAAGCTTCCTTGTCAACATCTAGTACACTCAAATTGTGGGTATGTCTTCCATGGAGGGTCATGCTCTTCCATTGGTTATCGTTTTCTTCTATAGCGATCATTTCTTCATTGTTCTGGGTTGTGCTTTCATTTAAGTTTAGTGTTGTGTATCATTTGTTTCCATGAAGGGTTGAATCCAGTTTTCGCTGATAAAAGTATATTATTATTATTATTATTATTATTATTATTATTAATTTTTCTCAGATCAAACTGGTAAAACCTGAGGTATGGGCATAAACATGTACGCTCTTTTCTCAATAGCTAGAAACTTTCGGACTATTCTAGTGGTGTTTATTATTGTGGCTTTCTGGAGATTTACAGGAATATTGCTGTGCAGTCCAATTTGTTCAATGGTATTGTGTAGTGTTCTTTGGGATGATACCAGTTATAGATAATACTGTCGGGACAATGTATACCCTGTTCATGTTCCATAGTCTTTCAATTTCCTCTTTTAATTAACATACTGTTTTTCACTTATTTATTTCTATAAGTTACATGTGTTTGGAATGGCCATATCTATTAAGTAAGTTGATCTTGCTGTTTATCCTGTAATATTATATCCAGGCAGTTATTGATGGATTATCCTATCTGTAATAATGGATCAGTCATAATATAATTTGTGGGATTCTGACTCTAAAACTGGACCAGGCTTGTATTTATAGAAAGGTGTGATTTCATTTATGAGTTCGCATTTTAAAGCAAGAATTTGGTGAATGATGTTTGCCACTTGATTGCACCATTGTAAGTAATCAGATTGCTGCAAGATCCTGTATTGTGTCGTACTGTTTCTGGTTTTACTAGGCATTTTCTGCATTTATCATTTTGAATTTGTTGGTCTTTTATTAAGTAGTTTTGATATTTTTGTGTTCATTACCACAAGGAACCCTTCTGTTTCTGGGAAGAGGTCTCCAACTCTGACCCTGGTGTTCGATTCTTCCTTGTTGACATCTAGTCTGCTCAGATTGTGGGGGAATCTTCTGTGGGTTAACTTTTTCTTCTATCGTGATGATGTCTTCATTTTTCTGGGTTGTGTTCTCATTTAAGTTTAGTGACGTATACTTCTTATCTGAATTGCATATGCTTGTGTGGACTATTATTATTATTATATATTTGCACTGCTAGTCTTCTTTTGCACATTGGTTGCTTGGTAGTCCCAGTTTGTGTGTAGTTTTTCCATTGATTCTATTACATTTCATTTTCTACTGTGAATGGGTATATTCCTTAACAAGTGAAAAAATATATATTCAAACTACAACATCATTCATTTGGCCCACAGAACCTCTCCTAGGGAAGTACAATATATGTGATCTTTTCTTATCTTTTATGGGGGGCACAGAGGCATTGGGGTTGGCCTGACACTTTACAGCACCAGCGATCACAGTCAAAATTCAATCCCTACCACTGCCTGTAAGGGTTTGTACGTTTTCCCCATGACCGTCTAGGTTTCCTCCGAGTGCTGCAGGTTCCTCTACTTCAAAAGGTGTATAAGGTAAGTTGTGGGTATGCTACGTTGGTGCCAGAAGCTTGACAACACTTCTGGGTTGTTCCCAGCACATCCTCAGACTGTTTTGGTCATTGTTACAAATGCCATATTTCACTGTATGTTTCGATGTGACAATTAAAGCCAATCTTTAAATCTTGAATACAGAGCAAGCTATTCAAGGACTGTGGGGAATGGCAAAACCTGCAGGCATTTCCCATGAATGAATAAAAAATGAAGCTCTTTGTCTGCTATTAACTCTTCATTTTTTTTCTCTTTTCCTGTTTGTACATGCCTTTTAATTTCCATGCTTCCTGTTCATTACTGACAAATGTTTTCACTCTACCTGTAAGTGCCCAATGATGTTACTGGGACAACTGTCTTGAGGATATCAACAAGTCCAACAGCAGGAGAGAGAAGAATTAATACCAGCAGAGATATTGTACAATCATTAACTGCAACTGCCTCAGGCGTTGTGTGGTTACAAGTCTGTGAGCTAATTCATCTCTCTCACACTCTCTTTGGCTCAATAATTTCTCCCTGCCACTAATGATACAACCACCGTTCACTACTTAAGCTAAATATACACAGACAAAAAGAACATAAGATGTTTTCTTCAAGCTAATCATAATTTTAAACTCCCTGCTGGTAGTTTGAATACAGAACTTGGTACCACACAGAGCAGGTGAGGGGAATAGCAGGGATGCACTTAACTGAAATCTAACAACCTGGAGGATGAATGAATGGAAAGAAACGAGAGTGGGGATAGTGGAAAAAGACTGGGAGGAGACTCCAGTGGCAAGCTTAGATGAGCTCAGTCAAATGGCCCATAATCTACTGAATATGAAATAAGGAACTTCCTCTGGTGTCTCACCTCCTTCAGTCTATTCCATGGTTCCCTGTTCTCTTCCATCCAATTCCTTATTCTTCAACACTTTATCTTTGGTAAAGATATGCAACATTTTGAGGGGTAGTGATAAGGTCAATGCAAGAAGGCTTTTTCCACAGAGGTTGGGTGAGACTAGAACTAGAGGTCATGGGTTAGTGGTAAAAAGTGGAATGTTTAAGGGGAACATGAGGGGGAACTTCTTCACCTTGAGGGTGGTGAAAATGTGGAACGAGCTGCCAGTAGAAGTGATTGATGTGGGGTCGATTTTGACATTTAAGAGAAATTTGGATAAGTACATGGATGGGAAGGGTATGGCAGGTAGTTGTCATTGGGACTAGACAGATTAATAGAGAAGATAGGCCAAAGGGCTGTTTTTGTGCCATAGTGTTGTATAGCCCTTTCACCTCCCAGATTCTCACATCATCCCTCCTTCCCCCTCACCTGGTCTCACCTATCATCTGTCAGACTGTACTCCTCACCTTTCCTCTGCCCACCTCCCACCTACTTCTTTGAGTTTCTTCTCTCTTCCTATCCAGTTCTGAAGAAGAGTCTGGGCCATTTTTCTATTTCCCTCCATAGATAGTGCCTGACCTGCTGAGCTCCTCAAGCATTTTGTTTGTGACGTTCAAGTATTTATTTATGGCTAATATTCTCGCCTATTGGCAGATGACTGGAAACATGGCATTTTAGGAGTAAAGCAGATTTAGGCTAAGTTAGTTCTGGGTTAGGAAACTGTCTAAAAACTCTAGACTGTCCTAAAGATGCAATATGCATTTCTGGCCACTCTTTGGCCACTTTAATAGGTACACTTGAACCCATGCTCATTAATGTAAATATATAATCAGCCAATCATGTGGCAGCAACTCAATGCACACAAACATGCAGGCATGGTCAAGAGGTTTGGATGTTGTCCAGAGCGAATATCAGAATGGGGTAGAAGTGTGAACTAAGTAACTTCGACTGTGGAATGATTGTTGTTGGTGCCAGGTGGGGTGATTTGAGTATCTCAGAAACTGCTGACCTCCTGGGATTTTCACATACAGCACTCGCTTGAGCTTACAGAAGATGGTGCAGAAGACAAAGGGTGTCCTGTGGGCATCAGTTCTATGGGTGGAAATGCGTCATTAATGAAAGAGGTCAGAGGAGCCTGAAGGGCAGTATCTTCACTTAGTATGTAGTGAATCAAGCTGCCAGCAGAGGTGGTAGATGTGATTTAGTTGCAACATTTAAGAGAAGTTTGGTTAAGTATGTGGATGGGAGAAGTATGGAGGACTATGATCCAGTTGTGGGACAATGAGATTAGACAGAACAAAGGCTTAGCTCAGAGTGGATGGGACAAAGGGCCAGCTTCTGTGCTGAGGCACTCTATAGTTTGTTAAGAAACTTCTGGAAATCTGCAAGCATTCTGCACTCTATGAGTGACTCCAGACCATGATAGTGGTGTTCATTTTGAAATTGACCATCAAGTTCAGGGCACCACAGTAGCATAGCAGTTAGCACGATGCTATTACAACTCGGGCCATCAGAGATTAGATTTTGGAGGTAATGTGGAGAAGCCAAAGGAGATGATTGTCGACTTCAGGAAGACACAGGTCAACATCTCTCCATTGCAATTCACTGGCTCTGCCATTGAGAAAGTGAAGAGCACAAAGTTCCTTGGTGTGCCCGTAATGGATGATCCATCCTGGACCCACAACATCTCCTCACTAGTCAAGAAGGCACACCTTCTGAAGTGATTGAGGTGTGCAAGTCTCCTTGCACCCATTCTAATAACTTTCTACAGGAGTACCATCAAGAGTGTACTGTTTGGCTGCATCATTGTGTGGTACAGAAGCTGCAAGCTTTGGGCCACAAGACCCTACAGAGGACAATAAAAACCACCAAGATGATTTGTGACATTTGCTGGAAGCTTTATAGATGAAGGACCCAAGGCATTGTTGGTGATCCCTACCACCCATCTCACAATCACTTTGACCCAATACTGTCAGGAAGGAGGTACAGGAGCACCAGGACTAGGGCTGCCAGACCGTGCAACAGCTTCTGTTCTCAGGCTGTGAGACTAATTAATACCCTGCCACCACCAAGGTCTCATCAGTAGGAGAGTGAGCTGTTTGCTGTTTACTCTCTCACTATGCTGTGCTTGACTACATGCATTTTGAATTATGTTTTGTAATCTTGTTTATAGTATAATATTTTGATTTATGTGTTGTGTGTGATATATGTCGTGTGGGTGTACTGTAATCCAGAGGAACGCTATTTCATTTGGTTGTACAGTTAGATGATAATAAACCTGAACTTGAACTTAAATACCGATGTCTTCTGTAAAGAGTCTGTACCTCCTACGCCCTCCCCTTGGAATCCATGGATTTTGTATGGGCGCTCCAGTTTCCTCACACAGTCTAAATATGTACCGGTTAGTGGGTTAATTGGTCGTGGAAAATTATCCTGGCTTTGGGTTAAATCAGGTGTTGTTTGGGGTTGTGGGGCTGCTTTACTTGAAGGGTCAGAAAGGTCTATTCCATGCTGTACCTCTAAATACAAAAAAAGTTCAAGTCAATTGATCAATTGATTTGATCAAGTTTTCCAGTTCAACTTGAGTTATCCAGCAAATTCAATTAAGAATTGAGGTGATCGCTTATCCTTAATTGCCCATATTGAGGATGGGCAAAAAATGCAAGTCCCTCCTTATATCCATACAAATCCTGTAGCTCCTTACACTGAGGCACTGGGGTGAGGTATCTTCAGCAGAAAGATCAGAGAAATTCGAGAACACAGCTCACCACCAACTTAGCAAGCACAGGGCAATAAACACTCACTCGCCTTGATGGCAATGCACGGTGTGGAATAGGCCCTTCTGGCCCTTCAAGCCACGCCACCCAGCAACCACCAACAATCCAGATTTAACCCTAACCTAATCACGGGAAAACTTACAATAATCAATTAACCTACTAACTGGTATGTATTTGAACTGTAGGAGGAAAGCAGAGCACCCCAGGCGTTTCATGGGGAGGTATACAGAGTCTCATTACAAAGGACACTGGGATTGCACTCCAACCTAGCTGATGCCCCATGCTGTAATAGCATCGCGCTAACCACTACACTACTGTGGCACCCTATATACACACATGAATGTATAAATAGAAAAACGTAAACAGCCAGTTTGGAGAGATCTTTCTAATAGCAATATGGCACTGACTTTGAGAAATAGGGGCATGCACAGGTCATCAGGTGCCTTAATAAGTACTGAGAACATGAGATGAAGAGTCCTTGAAAGCGAGTTCATAGTTTCCACCTTCATAATATCAGGACCTTCTGAAAGAAAGGAAGTATTCTCTCAATCTCTCCTTTAAATGCACATCCCACTTCAATGAACAAATGATATTCTGCTATTTTATTGATGTTGTTTTGGGGACAAGTTTGGACTAGAGCACAAAGAAAAACTATCTTGCTTTTTTTTTAAACAGGATTCATCTTTAGCAAAACATTGTTTCCAATGGCAACACACACGACCTTGCAATGTTCTAATCATTAACAGAAGAAATTTTGTAGATGCTGGAAATCCAGAGTAACGCACACAAAATGCTGGAGGTACTCAGCAGGTCAGGCAACAGCTATGGAGAGGAATTAAGAGCCAACGTTTGGGGCTGAGACTCTTCATCAGGAAGGAAAAGGAAGATGGAAGAATTCAGAATGTGAAGGTTGGGGGAGGGTAGAGGAGAAGGAATATAAGCTGGCAAGTGATAGGTTAAAACAGGTGAGGATGGTGAGTGGGTGAGTGAGGAGTGTGTCATTAGAAGCTGGGAGGTTTTAGGCGGAATAAGCAAAGGGCTGAAGAAGAATGAGGTGATCGGCAGGTGACGAGAAGAGAAGGGTTGAGGGGAACCAGATTTGAGAATGGAAAAGGAGAGGAGGGAGAGGGTGGACAAATGACTGGAAGTTAGAGGAATTAGAAATCATGCTGTCAGGTTGGAGATCTATCATTTCTGTTTTGTGCTTTGGGGCGTCTTCCAAGGTTTTTTTAATTGGGCTTCTGGAGGTGAGATCTGAATGTACATCTTCCTGACGAAGTGACAGGAGTGTCTCCGGCGCTAAGCTACACCTGACATTTCATCACTTTATATTATATTCTCCCTCTTCACTGTCAACATGTTGAAGCAATAGGAGCTGGTAATGTTGCGTGTACAGTGAAGAATCTTAGCTGTATGTAGGTGTCACGCACTTCATGGAAAATAGCCCTTCAGTCCACCAAGTCCACATTATCAACCTCCTACTTACACTAATCCTATTTATAAAATTGTCCCAGGCTCTACTATTCACCTATGTACAAAGGGCTATTTACAATGGCCAATTAATCTACCTATGCGCAAGTCTGTGGGATTTGAGAAGCAATTGAAGCACTTGGAGGAACATCCACGTGGTCAGAGGGAAAACCTGAAGCTCTACACAGACAGCAACCAAGGCCAGGACCGTAGTTGGGCCTCTGTGAGTGAAAGAGCTACCCCCTTGTGGTGCCATCCCAACTTCAGCCAACCTGTGATTCCATGTGATGATTCACAATTACTTATCACATCGAAACATGCAGACAAATGTGTGGGGTTTGCATTAACAGCCAACATACCCCTGGATGTTCTGAGGGCAGCCCGCAAGTGTTGCCACACATTCTGGTGCCAAGATAGTATGCCCACAATTTTCACCAGAACAGCACAAGCAGCAGCAAACCCCTTTCCAATTCTCCAACCCAGCCACCTCCTCACACACACAGACAGGCCTGCAACCCCAGGTCGGGCCACCTTTGGGCCTCCAGTCTTTGGCCCCGGACTCATCAGGCTTCCACATTCAGTCCCTGGCCCAAACTCACGGACCTCTCCCTCTACTCGCTGACTGCTGTCTTCAACATGAGACTTCATGTTGGATTTCATGCCACAATCCTTCATCTCACAGGTGAAAGTGTAAGTCCAAGTCAAAGTCAAAGTTGAGTTCATTGTCACATGCCGATGTATGGATAGGAAACTCTGACATGCAGCAGCATTATAGGAGCACAGCCACGAGAGTGACAACATTCACAAGAGAAACTGAGGGGAGATCTGATACAGGCTTATGAGATTATAAGAGGCATAGATATATAGACAACTCAGTATCTTTTTTACAGGGTTGGAATGTCTAAAACCAGACAGCATGCATTTAAGGTGAGAGAGGTAATTCAAAGGAGATGTGAAAGGTAAGTTCTTTTACACAGAGAGTGGTGGGTCCCTGGAATGTGCTGCCTGGGGCAGTGGAAGAGACAGATACATAAAGGGCTTTTAAGAGATGTTTAGATTGGCGCATGAATATGAGGAAAATGGAAGTATACGGACATTGTGTTGGCTGAAGAGTTTAATATGGTTGCCCATTTGATTACTAATTTAAATGGTTCAGCACAAAACTGTGGACTGAAGGGCTTGCTCCCATGCTGTTCTGTTCCACGTTCTATGTTCTATAAATTATTGATAAGTTATGCAAAATTATACAAGAGAGAACACAATTGGAACAAACCAAAATCCTTCGTGCAGGAAAATGGTCCGAGTGTTGCTATGTTAAGCTAGCAGTTAGGATTGTGCAGGTCGGTTTAAGATGCAAATGACCGAAAGGAAGTAACGCTTCTTGAATCTGGTGGTTCACAGAATCTCAATAAGCTGCCAGTGATGAAGTCAGGTTGATTCACTATAAGTCAGGTGCTCAGTTTATCAGCTCTCCTGTCACACTCCCCTCTTCTTCACAGTCCTGTTCTCTTCATGATTGACTGGAAAGCGCATTTGGCAATTTATTGCCTGGTTGCCTTTGATATCCCCCTTAATGTCTCTATGGACACCTTCTCACTGATGTGTAGAAAAAGATTTGTGGGTGTGTGATGAAGAAAATTTGAAATTTGTTGGCTCTCTTTAATTAATTGGTTTTAGATATTAATTATCTAAATTAAACCATAAATCACCAAAATCAGGTGGAATATGTCTTTGAAAACATACGTCTAAGTGTGGTTTGTACATGTAATCTGTTGAAGTGAACAGAGCTGTAACACCCTGCATGGTCCAGTGATTGGAAATAAGGATCATATTTACTTAGTTCCTGCTCATCAGCCACCTTACTGTCAGCATTTCCCTGGTGACAGGCAAGTGATTAGCTGCAGATTCAAGTTTTCGCTCTGCTGCCTAAAAGCTATCTCCTTCATCTGATGACAATACCTTCAGTTAAACGCACTGCACAAGACAACAACCTCCAGAGAGTTGCCAGCTCTGGTTGGATTAATTTCCCCATCGTTTGTTTTCCAAATTCTTATTGTCCCGCCCATCAACTAACATCATTGTTTGTCGATGATGTCACACCATCATGCAGCAAGGAAGTAGGCCCTTTGGTACAACTTGTCCATACTTGTTCAAGTTGCCTACTTGATCTTTTCCCATATGCCTGTGTTTGGTTGATATCCCTCCAATACTTCATTGTCCATGTACCTATCTAATTGCCTTTTCAATGTAATTGAAAAGGCCTTGATAGAGTGGACGTAGAGAGGATGTTTCCTATCGTGGGGGAATCTAGGACCAGAGGGCACCAGAAGTCAAGGACGTTCTTTTATAACTGAGATGAAGAGGAATTTCTATAGCTAGGGGGTGTGAATCTATGGAATTCATTGCTACTTACAGCTATGGTGGCCAAGTCTTGGATATATTTAAAGTGGAGGTTGATATGTTCGTTATTAGTATGGGAGTTAAAGGCTATGGAGAAGGCAAGAGAATGGGGTTGAGAAGTATAATATGTCAGCCATAATGGAATGGTAGAGCAGACTTGATAGTCAGAATGACCTAATTCTGCTCCTACGTCTTATGGTCTTATGGGCTTTCCAGTCAGACTTTTCCAAATACACTGTCCACTGTATGAAAAAGTTGCCTCTAAGATCCCCCTCACCTTAGAATCTGGACTCCCTTAAACTGGAAAATGATTGTGATCATCTACCTTAAACACAAGAGATTCTGCAGATGCTGGAAAACACAAAATGCAGGAGTAACTCAGAAGGTCAGGCAGCATCTATGGAGAGGAGTAAGTAAGGGATATTTTTGAGTCTTGGTATTGTGGAGTGTAGATACAAACATTAGGTTAACCACAATTTTATTGAATGCTGGAGCAAGCTCAAAGGGTTGAGTGGTCAACTCCTGATCTGTTTGTTCATGTGAAAGATAAATACATAATGATCAAGTAGCTATAGAAATACATAAATATCAAATGCAAGAAATTAGAGGCAAAATATAATGCAAATAGCAAGAGATTTGCAAGCAATATATCATATTGTAGTGACAAAGACTTACAGGATCAATCTAACGCATCCAATGCAGGGTCGGTGCCAGCAGAACCCAAGATATCCACACATGAGAGACAATAGGAAAGACCATAAGACAGAGGAACAGAATTAAGCCATTCGCCCTATTGAGCCTGCTCCACCATGGCTGGAGAAGGAGATGAGGAGGGGAGAAAAATTACCAGAAATTAGAGAAATTAATGTTTTTGCCATCAGATTGGAGGTTACCGTGATGTAATATGAGGTGTTGCTCCTCCAACCTGAGAGTGGCTTCAAAGTATTCTCATTACTATGAAAGGACTTGAATAAGAGTGGCAGATTTCCTTCCCAAAGGACATTCATGAACAGATGGGTGTTTATGAAAATTCTGATGATTTAATAGTTACTATCGTTTACTTTATCTAAAAATTGCTGCAAATGTATTTAATTACTTGAATTGAAGTCCCAGGTTCTACTTTAATGCAAGCCTTCCTGACTTATTAATTCTTTTTCTACTACATTTTGCATTAACAAATGAGATGAAGGTCAAACAGTCCTATTCCCATCACATTTGCCACACCTCAGTCCTTTGACATACTCCTACACCTTTAGCTTCAGTTCAGTACCTTGGATGCTTTGCAAATCTCTCCTGGTACATGATAGCACTGTCGTGCCAACACGTGCTCAGGCTGCCACCTTCAGTCTGGGCACTGGAACTGCAGACTGGTGGCATGTTGCATTAGCACCCAGGAGATGTAGGGATTGTTGGATCTGGTGATATTGATTCTGAGTCAAGAATGAGGTGTAAGTTGTGCAAGTAAGGTGTAAGTATTTGTTTGTTATGTGCCACGTCGCAATCTTTTCTATAGAAGTGGCTTGCAATTGCCTTCTTCTGGGCAGTGTCTTTACAAGACGGGTGACCCCAGCTGTTATCAATACTCTTCAGAGATTGTCTGACTGGTATTAGTGGTAACATAACCAGGACTTATAATATGCACCAGCTGTTCATACAACCATCCACCACCTGCTCCCGTGGCTTCACATGATCCTGATCAGAGGGCTAAGGAGGTGTCACACCTTGCCCAAGGGTGACCTGCAGGCTAGCAGAGGGAAGGAGTGTCTTACACCTCCTTTGGTAGAAATGGTATCTCCACCTCGCCACCTAAATACAGTATAGCTGTTTTATTAGGTGTTCATAACAATAAAATAAAGCATCTCACTGGACTGTAAGGACAATGGAAAGTGAGGATGAAGAACAAAGGAAATAACAGGCTTGTACAGGCAGGTAACTCGTAGTCCCCACCCAGCTAACAGGAGTCACCTGCTACTCATTTCCAACTCATTTAAATTCAGTTCCCATCCATACATCTTGTTCACCCATTGAATCACCCACCCTCAACCAATTGCACCTAGACTTCAGTTACCTTGTTGCCTGTGGTGTTAAGTTTCTGTTCTCTCTGGTTTTGTGGACCATCACGGCTCGATGCTTTTGCAGTCTATTATTAAAGTTATCATTCATCGCTGAATTGTCTCCACTTCTCTGCTTTTGGGTCAAGCCTCCTCCACGTTTCCTGACAGAAAAGTCAACAATATACTAGTCATCTTATACGAAAAGCTATACTCAGTGTCCACTTTGTTACACCTAAACTGCTGCTCATTAATGCAACCAATAACATGACAGCAACTCAATGCATAAAAGCAAGCAGACGTGATCAAGAGGTGCAGTGCTTGTTCAGAATGGGGAAGAAATGTGATCTAACTGACTTTGACCATGGAATGATTGTTGTGCCAGATGAGGTGGTTTTAGTATCTCAGAAACTGCTGATCTCCTGGGATTTTCACGCACAACGGTTACACTGATGTCTACTATAAGCCTACTGACTCTCACAGCTATCTGGACTATTCCTCTTCTCACCCTGTCTCTTGCAAAAACGCCATCCCCTTCTCGCAATTCCTCCGTCTCCGCCGCATCTGCTCTCAGGATGAGGCTTTTCATTCTAGGACGAGGGAGATGTCTTCATTTTTTAAAGAAAGGGGCTTCCCTTCCTCCACTATCAACTCTGCTCTTAAACGCATCTCCCCCATTTCACGTACATCTGCTCTCACTCCATCCTCCCACCACCCCACTAGGAATAGGGTTCCCCTGGTCCTCACCTACTACCCCACCAGCCTCCGGGTCCAACATATTATTCTCCGTAACTTCCGCCACCTCCAACGGGATCCCACCACTAAGCACATCTTTCCCTCCCCCCCCCTCTGCATTCCGCAGGGATCGCTCCCTACACAACTCCCTTGTCCATTCGTCCCCCCCATCCCTCCCCGCTGATCTCCCTCCTGGCACTTATCCGTGTAAGCGGAACAAGTGCTACACATGCCCTTACACTTCCTCCCTTACCACCATTCAGGGCCCCAAACAGTCCTTCCAGGTGAGGCATCACTTCACCTGTGAGTCGACTGGGGTGATATACTGCGTCCGGTGCTCCCGATGTGGCCTTTTATATATTGGTGAGACCCGACGCAGACTGGGAGACCGCTTTGCTGAACATCTACGCTCTGTCCGCCAGAGAAAGCAGGATCTCCCAGTGGCCACACATTTTAATTCCACATCCCATTCCCATTCTGACATGTCTATCCATGGCCTCCTCTACTGTAAAGATGAAGCCACACTCAGGTTGGAGGAACAACACCTTATATTCCGTCTGGGTAGCCTCCAACCTGATGGCATGAACATTGACCTCTCTAACTTCCGCTAGGCCCCACCTCCCCCTCGTACCCCATCTGTTACTCATTTTTATGCACACATTCTTTCTCTCACTCTCCTTTTTCTCCCTCTGTCCCTCTGAATATACCTCTTGCCCATCCTCTGGGTCACCCCCCCGCCGTCTTTCTTCCCGGACCTCCTGTCCCATGATCCTCTCGTATCCCCTTTTGCCTATCACCTGTCCAGCTCTCGGCTCTATCCCTCCCCCTCCTGTCTTCTCCTATCATTTTGCATCTCCCCCTTCCCCTCCAGCTTTCAAATCCCTTACTCACTCTTCCTTCAGTTAGTCCTGACGAAGGGTCTCGGCCTGAAACGTCGACTGCGCCTCTTCCTACAGATGCTGCTTGGCCTGCTGCGTTCGCCAGCAACTTTGATGTGTGTTGCTTGAATTTCCAGCATCTGCAGAATTCCTGTTGTCTCTAGAGTTTACAGAGAATGGTGCAAAAAATTAAAATAAACATTCAGTGAGTGGCAGTTTTGTGAGCATAAAAGCCTTGTTAATGAGCGAGGTCAGATGAGAATGGACAGAATGGGTCAAGCCGACAGGAATGTGACAGAACTCAAATAACCACATGTTACAACAGTGGTGTGCGGAAGAGCTTCTCTGAATGCACAACTTGTTGAGCCTTGAAGTAGAATGGCTACAGTAGCAAATGACCATGAACAGATTCTGAGTAACCACTTTATTAGGTACAGGAGGTGCCTAATACAGTAGCCACTGAGTGTGGCACACTAGAGGAATTAAAGCACATTCAAAATTGAGTGACATGGCACACTTTGCAGGGAAAGTTCTAGGAAAATACAGAATCAGCTATTGTAAAATTACTGAAAATTCTCAGAACAATTACACATGCACATGTGATTTTATAAATTATAAGTTAAACTACAAGAAAAATGTCAATGTTGCAATCTAATCCAACAGAATAATACAGCAATATCTCATTTGCACATCGTTTCACAGATCTTCTCAGTAATTACACTGAAACACATTTATATACCGGCTTCAATATCTTAAAATGAGTAAAATCTGTAAAAAAAAGTATTGTGACTATGTCAATGAAAGAAAAAGTGAAAGGCTCTTGTCACCATCCACCTTTTCCTGACTGGAGACTCAGAATCAGATTTATTGTCGCTGACTTATCTGGCATGTACATGTAATTACCTTCCATTACAAAATCTAATAGTGTAAATAATGAAATAACAAGGTGCTGCTCATGGGTTTATTGGCCACTCAGAAATCTGGTGATGGAAGAGAAGAAGCTCTTTCTGATTGGTTGAATGTGGGTCTTCAGGTTACTGTACCTCCCCTCCCCCCCAGATGGTAGAAACAAGAAGAGGGCATGGACTGGATGGTGAGAGCCCTTGGTGTTAAATGCTGTCGTCTTGAGGCATGATCTCACCTAGACCAGAGATACTTGAGAGCCAATAAATTATTTTTGAGGTAACACAGAAAATGATGGAGGAACTCAGTGAGTCAGTCAGCATACATAGAGGGAAATGGGAAGTTGACGTTTTGGAGTGAGACCCTCCAACTGGACTGGAAAGATAGAGGGAAGATAGCCAGTATAAAAAGGTGGAGGGAAGGGCTACTGCAAGCACTGGCAGGTCATTGGTGGATCCAGGTAATAGGCAGGTGACGCATGGGAGAGAGGGAGTGATGCAAGAAGCTGGAAGATGATAGGTGGAAGACACAACGGACTGAAGAAGATGGAATCCTAGAGGAGTGATTGTGGACCATGGAATAAAGGAAGGAGGTGAGGAGGAGAAGCAGAGGGTAGGTCATGAGGGTTGGGGAGAGGAAAGAGAAGGAGTGAAGGGGCCAGCGGGAGAAGGGATAAAAGGGGGGTAACATGGGGTAGTGCTTATCAGAAGTTTGAGAAATTGATGTTCATGCCACCCGATTGGAGATGACCAAGGCAGATTATGAGATGCTGTTCCTCTAATTTGCGCCTAGCCTCAAGGTGGCAGTAGAAGAAGCCATGGACAGGCATGTCAGTGTGGGAGTGGGGAGTGGAGTTGAAATGTGTGGCAGTTTGCTCTCCACTGCTCACCTATAAAAGTTTGTCAGGCTTTTAGATGTCATGCGGAATCTGTGTTAACTTCTAAGAAAGTAGAGGTGTTGCTGTGTCTTCTTTGTAATGATACTTACATGCTGGTGCCAGGACAGATAATAATGCCAAGGAATTTAAAGCTACTGACCCTCTCCACCTTCAGTCCCCTGGCTCATGAACTCCCTGTAATCAATAATCAACTCTTTGGTTTTGATGATGTTGAATGAGCGATTGTTGTTGTGGCACCATCCCTCCTATATGCTGATTCATCACGACCTTTGATTCAGCCAACAACAGTGGTCTTGTAAGTGAAGTTAAATATGGCATTGGAGCTGTAATTATTCTCACAGTCATAAGTAAAAAGTGAGTAAAGCAGGGGCAAGTCGAGTAGAACAACTGTGTTAGTAGGTGAAGCAGAGAGAGGAACATATAGGTGGTGGGCAGGTCATAAGGGTTGGGGAGAGGAAAGAGAAGGAGTGAATGGGGCCAGTGGGAGAAGGGATAAAAGCGGGGTGCCATGGGGGAGTGGTTATCAGAAATAAGAGAAATTGATGTTCATGCCACCCAATTGAGGAGATGTTGGTTTGGAGATTAGGAAGAATCCTGAAGACAACCCTTATTCTTCCTGGAAATTGTGTCTCAGTTAGCGCAATGCTGTCACAGCTTGGGGCGTCAGAGTCTGGAGCTCAGTTCTGACGTAATCTGTAAGGCATCCATGCATCCTCCCCGTGGAATGTGTCAGTTTTCTCCGGCTCTTTCAGTTTCCTCTCACGGACCAAACATGTACCAGTTAGTAGGTTAATTGGTCAGCGTAGATTATCCCATGATTAGGTTAGGGTTCACTCAGCCTTTGCAGGGTGGCTCAGCTCAAAGGGCCATGCTGTAGCTCAATAAATCAGTCTTTTTTTTAATTGAGAGTTGGTGGGTGTAGGGTCGGCACAGCTGTGTGGGTGGCTGTTGGTTACATGGCAAATGACTTTAAGATCTAGGGGGATCCGAAAAGAGATGTACTCTGGAAGTTACAAAACTTAAAGCCAAAACAGCAGAATTATGGTAGCTGATGATGGATTGCATTAAATGAGGATTAATACTAAGCCAGAACAGACTGAATGCAGAAGTCTGTAATACTTTTTAACTCCATTCATGGGCACACGGACAAACCAGCATCTATTACCCTTCCATCACTGCCCTTGAGAAGATTGTCTTAATAAATTAGTAAGTTGGTTTATTATTGTCACATCAAGTTCAAGTTCAAATTTAATTGTCATTCAACCATACACATGAATACAGCCAAATGAAACGATATTCCTCTAGGGCCAAGGTGGTTAACACAGGACCAACAGTCACACACTGCACACAGCACATATAGCACATCTAATTATAATAGTAGAAAAACATAGTTAGAAAATATGTTTAAAACATTAATATAGCCCAAGTCTCTGAGTGCCATGGCCTATAGGCTGATGGTGTGTGGATGTTGTCCTGGAGCAAGAATAGCCCACAGAGGTTCTCCATATTGCACAGTGCTGCCCCAGATGAATACGATCCTGCTTGTCTCTAGCCGAGTGAACACTGAGGACAGCACCGATGGGAGGGGCCAACCTCCAGCCTAGTGTGGAACCCAGTGGCACACAGCCCGATCTAGTACTTTCTTCCCCAGCAGCTGCAACAGGCGAGCACAAGGCCGGAGGGCCTGGACCGCACTACAACTGAGGCCACGTGGCTCCCGCACTGTCTGTCTCACCAATAAATCAGACTTGCAGTACTCTACATCACCAATGTCCAAGAGGCTCTTGCGATCACAGGAAAAATGTCCAAGACGATCACCGGCACCATGCGTAGGACTGCGCACTGCTTTAACGCACCACCACTGATGGGGCATTCCCCTCTGGGTGGCTGAAAAGGCATGGTCCAGTTCTGCCGCGATCTAGGAACTTGCTAGTGAGATAGACTGCAGGACTTGATATTCTTGATAACCAGCATTGTCTTGTGATCCGGAAGAAGACTTAAAGGACAGAAAAATTGCGCCTTTAGGTGGACCCAGAGAGGCCGTTGCATCATCTTACTGGAAACTAGAGAGCACAGCCTCGGGCACATGTACAAGTTAGAGTGAAAAATATTGTTTTACATGCCATTCATAGAGATCATTTCATTACAACAGTGCATTGAGGTAGTACAAGTAAAATCAATAATAGCGTTACAGTTGCATAGATTACAGCTTTATTTGTCACATGTTGAAACATCAAAATTTACAATGAAATGTGTCATTTGCATGAACGACCAGCACAGTTCAAGTTGTGCTGGGGGCATGCTCCTGATGCCAACCTAACATGCTCACTAAGCCTAACCTCTATGTCTTTGGAATATGGGAGGAAACTGAAGCACTTGGAGGAAAATCACATGTGTACAGAAAGAATGTATAAACCCCTTATAGAGAGTGGCAGGAATGGAACTCAGATCACTGGTGCTATAAAATGTTGTGCTAACTTCTATGCTACTGTGTTACCCAAAGTACTTTGCAGGCAGACAATAAGCTACAAGTCTATAATGAGATAGATTGCGAGGTAAGAGTCCATCTTATTTTACCAGGGTACCATTCACTGAGCCTAGAATAGCAGGATTGAAGCATCCTTTAAACTGGTGGTACGTGCTTTCAGGCTTTTGTATCTCCTGCCTAAGGAAGAGAAGAGAGAATATCAAGGGTGACTGTAGGTGTTGGCTTTGATTATGTTGGTCGCTTTACCAAGGCGGCAAGAAATGTAGACAGAAACCATAGAGGAGAGGTTGGTTTCTGTAATGTGCTGATTTTTGCAGTCATGAGCAAAGCAGTTGCCATACCAAGCCATTATGCATCTGGATAGGATGTTTCCCATGGTTTATCAACAAGAATTACTGAAGGTCAAAGGGTACATGCCAAATTTCTTTAGCTGCAACAATCTGTTTGGGGAAGAAACTTAATGAAGCTTTCAAGGGAAGTTACAGGACAAAGTGACAATAACTCCAATAACTCACAACCTAGAGAGATGGAGTGTAGTTCCTGGCAACATTGATCACTCTTCCACTCCTCTCTAGCAGAGATAACCTGAGTGACTAAAGATTAAAGCAAAGATTTTTGTTATGAGCTCGGACATAATTAGATTAGATTAGATTAGATTATGAGGACACATAGTCCTCTTTTATTGTCATTTAGTAATGCATGCATTTGAAATGATACAATGTTCCTCCAGTATGATATCACAGAAACACAAGACAAACCAAGACTGAAAGACTGACAAAAACCACATAATTATAACATATAATTACAACAGTGAGAAACAATACCATAATTTGATAAAGAACAGACCATGGGCATGGTAAAAGAAAAAGTCTCAAAGTCTCTCGAAAGTCCCATCATCTCACGCAGATGGTAGAAGGAAGAAAAACTCTCCCTGCCATGAACCTCCAGCGCTGCAAACTTGCCAATGCAGCACCCTGGAAGCACCCGACCACAGCCGACTCTTGAGTCCGTCCGAAAACTTCGAGTCTCCGACCAGCCATCTGACACTGAGCATCGAGCACCATCTCTGCCAAGCACTTCGACCCTGGCCCCGGCTGCCAAGCAACAGGCAAAGCCAAGGATTTGGAGCCTTCCCCTCCGGAGATTCTTGATTGCACAGTAGCAGCAGCAGCGAAGCGGGCATTTCAGAAATTTCTCCAGATGTTCCTCCGTGTTTCTCACGTCTGTCTGCATCAAATCAGGACTATCCACGGTATCCTACTGAACAAATACCGATATCATTCCAGAGCGGCCACGCGCACTGCGTTGCACCGCCATCTTCTCCTCCCCTCTTACTAGATGGTGATAATGACCTTATTAGAGATTTTCTCTAGCATTTTTTAGCTAGAGTCACACAGCACGGAAACAAGCACTTTAATTGCTCCATGCCAACCAAGGTATCTGTGCAAGCTAGGCCCACTTATAAGAATATAAGCTATAGGAGCAGAATTAGGTCAGTAAGTCTGCTTCACCATTTGATCATGACTGATTATTTTTCTCAACCCCATTCGTCTGCCTTCTCTCTGCCTCCTGACCTGTCAGGATCCTAAAATTCTCTGCCATAAGTATACACAATCACATGACCTCCACTGCCTTATGTGGCTGCATTTGGTCCATAACTCTCTGAGCCTCTCTAAGCTTAAGTGTCTTTTATGCATTGTTAATTTGCCTGCTTCAACCACTTCCTCTG
Organism: Mobula hypostoma; assembly: GCF_963921235.1. NCBI lineage: Eukaryota > Metazoa > Chordata > Chondrichthyes > Myliobatiformes > Myliobatidae > Mobula > Mobula hypostoma. The sequence continues at coordinate 95,602,016 of NC_086101.1, forward strand.
AAATCTCATTCCATGTGCTGATTTGTCTCTGGGTGAAAATGCTGTTATTAAATCTCTCCACTCTCACCCTAAACATATGCCCTTTAATTTTTAATAGTTTCTGCTTAGCATTTAAGTGGCACAGCGGAGCCACATGTATAGCACATCCTGGGTTACTCCCAACAAGCTCGGATAAATTGGGACTACGAATTCCATCTTAGTAGTCTTCGACCTGATGGCATGAGTAGCAATTTCTCTCTAACTTTTGGTAGCCGCTCCCCTCTGTCTTTCACTCCTCCCCACTCTGTTTACCCTTATCTCCATGGCGCGGTTACCCCTTCTCTTTCCCCTCCCCCACTTTCCTCCCTCTCGACGCCCACATCCTTTCTTTTATTCCATGGTTTACTGTTCAGGTCAGTTTCCTTCTTCTTCAGCCTTTTGACTTTCCCACCTATCACCTCCCATTATGGCAGACCAAAAAAAAAACAATGCCTATCTATTCAGCTGCCAGCCAACCCCCGGCTGACTTTCACAGATTGGTTGCTGTTACTAACATCATCTTGAAATTTCTTGGGTAAACCATTTATATAGTCATGCTTTGGGATGCACTGTTGCGTATTTTTGTCTTTGTGATTTTACTGAATAAAGTTTTGTTGTGTTCTGGCTTTATTTTATCTCCTGGATTTGGGTCTCATCAGTAGTTACAGGCAGTCCTACTGGAACGGTGGAGCAGACTCGATGGGCTAAGTGGCCTAACCTTGCTCCCATGTCTTTCGGTCTTATGGTCTTGTAGATGGGCTGCCAACCATGGCTGACAAGCCCTGTCTGCCTTGAAGCAACTGGCTTTGGGGCACTTGGACTTGGTTGTCAGAGGACATTTGAGGCACACGACATTGCGAGCATTTAATAGGCAGTGGGAACTTCTCCCTATTACTAGCCCAGCTATAACAACCTTAAGGAACCTCTACTTCAGTAATAAAAATAACAACAGAGAACATTTGTGAAACAGTATGTAAGTATTGATATTGATATTCCAAGGGACCTGGATGTCCTTGTGTATAAATCCTTGAAAGCTAATATGCAAGTTTAGCAAGCAATTTGGAAAACAAATGCCACATTGTCTTTAATTGCAAATGATTTGAGTCTGTGAAAAATTATACAGGGGTCCCAGTGGGACTAGTTAAAAACTTAGAACATAATGTAGTACAGAATTGGAATAGACTCTTCGGCCAGCAATGAATCTCTTCTGCCTGCATATGATCCATTGCTCTCTATCCCTGCAGGTGTATGCATTTGACCACCTCTGTGTGGGCTGGTAAGGGGTGTCAAGGGAGGGGCGGCACCTCTGGTGACAGAGCTTGTCATGTCCATTCTGAGTCAGCTGGCTCACCTTTGGTTCCCATCAGACTCTCAGCTCTCACCTGTGTCTCACAGTAGCTGTTTGCTTGCAGCAGCAACCACAACCTGGTTCACCGCTTCAACTGGCAGCCTCATACACCGGTGAGATAAGAACATGCCTATCCTAGCATGTGAAGTCTACTACTGAAGACTGGGCTGATAAGATCAACAGTGAGATCCAATGGCCAGGAAGGTGGTTATGTAATACATAATGGAGAGCGAAGGGCATGACAAGTCACAGAAAAAGTCATGGCCAACTACTGCGACCAAGCAAGACCCCACTTGTGATGCTTGTTCCTACCATTGGATCTGAACATTGGAGGTCGAGAGAATGTAGCTGGGCCAGTGTAATGGCTTTTGCACTTTAAAAGTTCTCCCACACACATTTCCTGTCATTGTTGGACACGACACACAACCACCACCACCAAGTAGGTTGAGGTTTAATAAATGGGATTTAATTCAGATAAGTATGAGGCATTGCATTTTGAGAAGACAAATGAGAGTAGGACTTTCACAGTGAATATTCCAGTTCTAGTCTCACCCAACCTCAGTGGCAAAAAGCCTGTTTGTATTAACTCTGTCATAATTTTGTATACTTCTATCAAATCTCCCTCATTCTCATATGCTCTGAGAAATAACCTATTCAACCTTTCCCGATAACTCAGGTCCTCAAGTCCCAGCAGTATTATTGGTGAACAGTATTTTCTTGCAGAACAGAAGAACCCAGGAGTACAAGTATATAGTTCCCTTCATCATTCTGTGGCTAGAGCATAAAAATTGGATGTTATGTTGCACTTGTACAAGATGTTGCTGAGACTGCATTCGGAGTGTCCTGTTCATTTTTTGGTCAATCTTTAATAGGAAAGATGCCATTGAGCTTGAAAGAGTGCAGAGGAGATTTACAAGGATATTGCCAGGACTTGAGAGAATGAGTTACAGGGAGAGGTCAAGCAGAGTTGGACTTTACTCTTTGGAGCGAAAGAGAATGAGGGGTGATATAAAGGTGCATAAAATCATGAGGTTGTAACGGTGCATTTCTGCAGTTACTTGTGCTAGCTTGCCAGTTTCGCACATGTTTTGTATATTCTAAAACTCACTTTTAGTCTTGGTCTTGGTCTTGGCAGTGTTCAGGACTTCCTTCATTGTGTCAGTAGCTTCCTCTCAGTTTTCACCACTGTCAGCCATGCAAGTCCTGGGTGGAGACTCAGGAATACCGTCACACACAGATATAGAAGGCTTCTTCATTGTTGTTTCTGTAACCATTTTGTTTTACCAGTCAGGGTTGTTAATCCTGAGCTGATCCCCTAAACCTGGAGGATCGGTGACCCACTCTTAGTCTGGTTTCTACCCTTTGACCTGTTTGGCATGAGTGACCATACCAAGGCAAGGAACAGAAGCAGTGTTGGTCAGATCTTCTCACTGTGTAACATCATAGAACAATGTACAGAGTGGCAGAGACAACTGTACGTAAATTTGGTAGACTTTGAAAAGGCTTTTGATAGCACCTACATGGAGATCCCCTGATGAATTTTCAGATCATGCAGGATCCCTTCCAAAATTGTCCAGCTTATCCAGAGTTTCTTTGGAAATTTCTCCTGCACAGATGAAAACTGCAATTTGAGCTTTGAAGTCAAGACAGGAGTCAGACAAGGCTGTGTGATGTCAGCAATATTGTTTAACCTGGTAATTGACTGGGTTATGAGGCAAATAATGATAGATGAGCAGAGAGGCATTAGGTGGACTCTATTCTCTACTTTGCATGACCTTGACTTTGTAGATGACCTCGTATTACTATCACATAAACACACCAGCACATGCAAGAGAAATCTCAGCACTGGTGTATCTTTGGTGGACAGGTTGGACTCCAAGTCAGCCAGGGAAAGACTGAGACCATGGCCCTCTATGTAGAGTATCCCCCTCCCATCAAAGCACATGGTGTCGACTTGCCCAGCACCAGCAGATTCACCTACCTCGGCAATATCATTCGACAGGATGATGGGACAAAGGACGAAATCCAGTGCAGGGTCAGCAAAGCTGGAAGCGTCTTCAGATCGGGATTAATAAAGTATGACTATGACTATGACTATGACTATCAATGAGCAACATATGGGGATCAGCCAAGTACAGCATCAACACAAAGGTGAAGCTGTACCAGACCTGTGTTCTGTCCATACTCTTATGCAGCTCAAAATGCTGGTGCATGACAGAGAGTGACCTTGCCAAGCTGTTGCCGTTCCACACCATGAGCCTCCGGAAGATCCTCCCTATTTTCTGACCAAGAAAGATCTCCAACCATGCCCTATTCCTTCAGTGTCATTCAGAGGACGTGGCAACAACCATTATTGAGAAATGTAGGAGATGGATTGGGCACGTGATCAGAAGAGTGGCCAACTCTGCTGTCAAGACAGCACTTCATTGGAGCCCTGAAGGATGGAGGAAACACGGGAGACCAAAGTCAACATAGAGTCATATCACTGAGGCAGAAATGAGCACTCTAAACTATGCCTGGGGCACAATAGAAAAGATGGCCACAGACTGGCAGCGATGGAGGGCCTTCATTGTTGCCCTAAGCACCAGCGGTGTAACAGGCTGTGAGTGAAATAATGAAGTGCATAGAAAAGAATGAATACATACAATCTTTTCTCCCGTAGACTGAGGAATCAAGAACTAAAGGACATAAACTTAGGGTGAGAAGAGAGAAATTTAAAAGGAATCTAAGTGTCAGACAACTTTTTCACTCAGATAATGGTAGCCCGGGTGACGGGATGGAGATACGACCCTACCAAGGGAGGTGTAAAGTGTTCCTTCCCTCTGCTAGCCTACATGTAAGCCCTGGAGCAAGGTGTAGCACTTGCTTAGCTCCCCGATCAGCATCACATGAAGCCATATCACGTGGTGCATATCACAAGTCCTGGTTATGCGACCACTGATGCCAGGCAGACAATCTCTGAAGAATATTGATAATGGCTGGGATCACCTGTCATGTAAAGACTCTGCCCATAAGAAGGCAATGGCAAACCACTTCTGTAGAAAAATTTACCAAGAACAATCATAGTCATGAGACCATGATAGCTATGTCATATGACACAGCACATAATGATGATGATGAATGGTCAGTATATACTGAGGATGTACTTCAGGCAGGTTCATTAACAATAATTAAAAGGCACCTGGAGAGATACATGGAGATGAAACTTCAAAGGGATATGGGCCAAATATGGGCAAGTGTGAATTGCTTGTTTGGACTCCTTGGATGACGTTGGTCCATGGGGATCAGTTGAGCTGGAGGGCCTGATTCCATTGACTCTATTCTTAGTCATTGTAGATCTAATGTATCTTAATGTTCTGAATCAGCCTAGTATGAGGGACCTTGTCAAGTGGTTAGAACCATTATTTTGATTACTACCCATACTAATGTGATGAAATTAGCTGTACGAATGATATAGTGCTTGGCTGTCCATAAGGTGACTGCTGGAAAACAATAAAGCAGTGATGGAGTTTGTGGGTGGAGATGTTGATCAGCCTGACTGCTTGGGGAAAGCAATTACTTTTGATTCTGGTGGTCCTAGGGTGGATGCTACATAATGCTCTCCCTGAGAGGAGAAATACAAACAGTCCATGATCAGAGAGTGTGGGATATTACTCATCTTCTCCATTTTACTGCCTTCCTTGACCTACACTTTAATTAGTCAATAGCCTTCCACACTCCCTTTCAACTAGATGCCTCACCAGATATTGAACCTCTCCTGATCTCCACTCTATCACAGAACTTCCCCTTTTACTCTATTCGTCTCTTCTTCCTTCTTCAACATTATTGAACTTGGTTTAATCTCCAAATTTTTCCATTGAGTTGAAAGGCTCTTGACCTTTCTTTTTCTTCCCAAGTTCTGCCTAATCCACTGAATAGTCTGTGTTGTGTTTGAAAGCTTTGGATGAGTTAGCTTCCAAAGGTTAGAAGATGGAACTATGGCTCGGACTGAACAGCGAGGGCCCAATCAAGAAATTAAAAAAGAGGGCATGGAGGAGCTTTCAGCGGAAGATGAGCTGAGACAAGTTGTACTTAAGCAAGATCACTAATTTGTCTATTAGTATTAGTTTTCCTTTCTCTGGTTGGTAGCATAATCATTTCCTCCCAGATTAATGCATTCAGCAGCTTTGGACTATCGTGTGAGCCTGCAGCACCCTCTGGTGGTGCAGATGATTAGCGTCAGAAATCCCGAGCACCACAAGAGATTGAGTCCACTCACACAATCAGGACGGCTGCTGGAGCTCTGCTACCACAACAGATTGTGATGGTGAGCTGTTTCAGATGGTTACTTATTGCAAATAACTGTGACCAGCTGTGGATCGACAGATAAGGAGAGAGAATTGCAAATTACAAGTCCGCACTTTAATGAATGATCTCATTTAACTGCAAAGGTCATTTCAAAATGTTGGGGGAAAGAAATCACATTTTGCGTTGTAATGAGAGCATTCATTTAAAAATAATCAGGATGGAGCAGCCATTGTCTGAGTTGTCTGCTTTTAATTATTTATGAATCTACTCACTCTCCTCCCTTCTCCCCCTTGTCTTTCTTCCACAGAAGTTGTAAATAGGTGCTACAATCTCCATATAGCTTCTCATTTGTGAAGGGGAGCTGGGAGCAGGCTGTTCCAATACTCAGCACACACAGGCAGACAGACAGACATTCAGACAGGTGCACATATGCACACACATTCTACGAGGAACATCACCTTGTCGTGGTGCAGAGGCTTTTAAGTTTCTGAGATTCCTAGAGCTATGCTCTCTGGAGCTTAGCCATGTGGTGTTTAGCTTCTGGTAGGTCACCCATGCTGGTAAGATCAAAAAGGAGGTTGTAGACAAAGAGCAATCCAACCAAGAACTCAACAATGGAGCCAGTGGAAGATGATAATGCATCACAATGACAGTGAAGGTGGAGGAAGGCTGCAGATGTGAGGGGTCCCCAGACATCTTGAATTCCACATCACTGAACTCTGACCCTGATCTGTCAATGTTCATGTGGTAGGTGTCCCTGCATCAGCCTCTCACATTAAACCCAGCACGTTTAGACATCCTTCATTCAGCATCTATGGAAATGAATAATCAGTCGATGTTTCGCACCAAAATCACTCATCAGGACTGGAAAGAAGAAGGAAGAAGCTGAATAATGAGGTGGTGGGAGAGGAACAAAGACAAGCTAGTAGGTGATAGGTGAAGCCAGATGATGAGGGTGGGAGGAGTGGGGTTGAAGAAGTGAGAAGTTGTGAAGTGATAGGTGGAAAAGGCAAAGTACTAGAGAAGAAAGAATCCTGTTGGAGAGGAGAGTGGACCATGTGAGAAGGGAAAGAAGGCGGGGCACCAGGGAGAGTTGATAGGCAGGTGAGGAGAAGAGGTAAGAGCTCAGAGTGGAGCATAGAAGAAGATGGAAGGAGAAAGGAAAAGTTGAAGAATTCAATGTTCATACCATCAGACTGGAGGCTACCTAAGATAGAATATGAAGTATTGCTTCTCCAACCTGAGGGTGGCCTCCTCACGGGAGAAGAGGTAGCCATGGACTGACATGTCAGAACTGGAATAGGTATAGGAACTAAAATGGTTGGCCTCTAGGAAATTCCCCTTTCAGGAGATGGACTGGAGGGCTTGACAAAGGCAGTCTCCCAATTTACAATGGGTCTCACCACTGTAGAGGAGGCTGCACCAGGAGTACCAGATACAATAGATGACCCCAACAGGTTCACAGGTGAGTGTTGCCTCACATGGCAGGATTGTTTGGCAGCCTGAATGGAGGTGAGGGAGGAGGTGAATGGGTAGGTGTAGCATTTCTGTCACTTGCGAAGATAGATGTCATGAGGGAGGTTAGTAGGGAGGGATGAATGGACGAGGAAATCATAGAAGGAACAACCCCTGCATAAAGTGAAGAATAGGTGAGGAGAGAGGGAAGGATGTAAGGATATGTTTGGCTTATTTGACTCAAGGCATTGAATCAACATTAAGTGAATTGGTCTTATTCGAATCGAGAACATCATATACGACTCAAGAGATCACACTACTACGCCCCCCCACACACACACAGATACTCACACACATAGATACTCACACAGAGACACACACACACACACACACACACACACGTGCACACACACATGCACAGACACACTCACACTCATACACACAGACACACATAGATACACACACGCACACACACACGCACAGACACACATGCACAGTCACACATGCATAGACACACACACACACACACACTCACAGACATACACACACAGTTATTAATACACAGATGCACAGACTAGGCAACCACTTTGCCGAGCACCTTTGCCCAAGAATGGAAAAGCCTACAAAAAGTGGTGGCTACAGCACAGGCCATCACAGAAAATAAACCCTCCCTACCATTGAGCACATCCACAAGAAACACTGTCGGAGGAAAGCAGCATCCATCATCCAGGACCCTCACCACCCAGGCCATACTCTCTTCTCACTGCTACCATGGGGCAGGGGCTAGAGCAGACTTAGGTCACACACCACCTTAAGAACTTAAGAATATAAGATTTCGGAGCAGGAGTCGGCTATCTGGCTTGGCAAGCCTGCTCCGGCATTCAATAGGATCATGGCTGATCTGACCATGGACTCATCTCCACCTACCTACCTTTTCCCCATAAACTTTATTTCCCCTACTATGCAAAAATCGAATTGAATTGAATTGACTTTATTTCTTACATCCTTCACATACATGAGGAGTAAAAATCTTTAAGTTACGCCTCCATCTAAATGTGCAATGTGCAATCATAGTAATTTATAATAAATAGAACAGTCAGTGTAATATAGAGTACACTCAAATCCGTGTGAGTTCATCAGTCTGATGGCCTGGTGGAAGAAGCTGTCCCGAAGCCTGTTGGTCCTGGCTTTTATGCTGCGGTACCGTTTCCCAGATGGTAGCAGCCAGAATAGATTGTGGTTGGGGTGACTCGGGTCCCCAATGATTCTTTGGGCCCTTTTTTCATACCCGTGTTAGTACATGTCCTGAATCATGGGAGGTTCACAATTACAGATGCACTGGGCTGTCCACACCACTCCCTGCAAAAAACCTGCGGTTAAAGGAGGTACAATTCCCATACCAGGCAGTGATGCAGCCCGTCAGGATGCTCTCAGTTGTGCTCCTGTAGAAAGTTCTTAGGATATGAGGACCCATACCAAACTTTTTCAACTGTCTGAAGTGAATGAAGCACTGTTGTGATTTTTTCACCACAGAGCTGGTGTGTACAGACCACGTGAGGTCCTCGGTGATGTGGATGCCGAGGAACTTAAAGCTGTTTACCCTCTCAACCCCAGATCTATTGATGTCAATAAAGGTTAGCCCATCTCCATTCCTCCTGTAATCCACAATCAGCTCCTTTATTTTTGTGACATTGAGGGAGAGGTTGTTTTCTTGACACTTCTGTTTCAGAGAGATGACTTCTTCCCTGTAGGCCACCTCATTATTGTTTGAGATTAGGCCAGTCAATGTAGTGTCATCGGCAAATTTTAGATTAGATTATGAGAACATTCAGTCCTCGTTTATTGTCATTTAGAAATGCATGCATGCATTAAGAAATGATACAATGTTCCTCCAGAGTGATATCACAGAAAAACAGGACAAACCAAAGACTAATACTGACAGAACCACATAATTATAACATATAGTTATAGCAGTGCAAAACAATACCGTAATTTGATAAAGAACAGACCATGGGCACGGTAAAAAAAAACTCTCAAAGTCCCGAGTTGATCGACTCTTGAGTCCCCGATAGCAGGCAGCAAAGGGAGAAACTCCCTGCCATAAACCTCCAGGCACCGACAACTGCCGATGCATTGGAAGCACCCAACCACAGCCGACACTGAGTCCGTCCATCTGAAAATTTCGAGCCTCCGATCGGCCCCTCCGATACAGCCTCCCGAGCGCCATCCTCTTCCAAGTGCCTTCGACCTCGCCCGGCCACCGAAACAAGCAAAGCCGAGGATTCGGGGCCTTCTGCTCTGGAGATTCCGGACCACACAGTAACAGTGGCAGTGAAGCGGGCATTTCAGAAGTTTTCCAGATGTTCCTCCGTACTCTCACGTCTCCCTCCATCAAATCAGAATTGTGCAAGGTCCCTCACTTGACAAATAACAGACATCACCACCGAAGTGGCCGTGCGCGCTGCATCGCTCTGCCATCTTCTCCTCCTCCTTTTTTAATTAGCAGATTAGCAGATTAGAGCACAGTCATGGGTATACAGGGAGTAAAGGTGGGGATTTAGTACACAGCCCTGAGGGGGCTCCTGTGTTGAGAGTCAGAGGGGTGGAGATGAGGAAGCCCACTCTTTTACCACCTGCCAGCGATCTGACAGGAAGTCCAGGATCCAGCTGCACAAGGCAGGGTCAAAGCGAGGTCTCTGAGCTTCTTGTCGAGCTTGAATGGAATTAAAGTATTGAATGCTGAACTGTAGTCCAAAAACAGCATCTCACATAAGCATCCTTCTTCGCCAGATGTGTAAGGACGGTATGTAGACCAGTGGCTATTGCATCGTCTGTCAATAGGTTGTGTCAGTAGGTAAATTGTAGGGGATCCAGTTTGGGTGGTAGCAAGCTGCAGATGTAGTCCTTGACCAGCCTCTCAAAGTGTTTGCTTATTATTGAGGTGAGTGCAACAGGATGCCAGATTTTCAAGCATGTTACCTTGGTCTTTTGGGTACAGGGACAATGATGGATAATTTGAAGCAGGAGGGCACTCTACACTGGGAGAGGGAGAGATTGAAAATCTATCCAACCTTGTCTTAAATGCATTTACTGAGGCATCCTCCACTGTTGCATCGGGCAGAGAATTCCACACGTTCACCAGTCTTCGGGGAATGCAGTTCCTCCTCATCTCTGTCCTAAATTTACTCCCCCAAATCTTGAGGCTATGTCCCCTAGTTCTAGTCTCACCTACCAAAGGAAACAACTTTCCTGCCTCTACCTTATCTATCCCTTTCATAATTTTATATGTTTCTGTAAGATCTCCTCTCATTCTTCTGAATTCCAGTGAGTACAGTCCCAGGCAACTCAATCTGTCCTCATAGTCCAACCCCCTCATCTCTGGAATCAACCTGGTGAACTTCCTCTGCACTGCCTCCAAAGCCAGTATATCCTTCCTCAAGTAAGGAGAACACAACTGCAAACAATACTCCAGGTGCAGCCTCCCCAGTACCTGGAACAGTTGCAGCATAACCTCTTTGCTCTTAAATTCAATCCCTCTAGCAATGAAGGCCAACATTTCAATTGCCTTCTTGATAGTCTGCTCCACCTGCAAACCAACCAGGTTAAAACAACAATTATTATCCTTCAACCTTCAGGTTTCTGAACCAACCCAAATAACCAAAATTACCTCAACACTGAACTGTTTCTATAACCTATGAATTCATTTTCAAGGACTCTGCAACTTCTGTTCTCAATATTTATTTATTATTTTATTGCATTTGCACAGATTGTCTTCATTTACGCATCGGTTATTTGTCAGTCTTTGTGTGTAGTTTTGCATTGATTCTATTGTATTTCCTTGTTATATTGTGAATGCCCGCAAGAAAATGAATCTCAGGATGGTATGTGTGTTTTATATTCTTTGCCTCACTTTCTTTGATTGGCTATTTCCCCTCTATCATTTAGAGCTGATGAAGGATCCCAATCTGAAGTATCAGCTGTCCATTGCCCTGCATAGATACTGCCTGACCTGTTAAGCTCTTCCAGCAGTCTGATGCTCTTTTTTTTTGTTTGTTATTGTTATATATTAGTGGGGAATTATCTGTATTGGGATAACAGCTTTTTTATCAAACTTATCAGTGAATAACAGGAAGGAATCCAGAGTTTTAGATTTAACTTTATCAAGTTCAGATCAGTCGGGTTTATTGCCATATGCACAGGTGCAATGAAAAACACATCACAGACAAATCGCACAATATACACAACATTCACTAGAAAAGCATAAGATAGATATGAATGGCCCATTGGTCTTCATAAATCATAGTACTGACTACAGGAGTTGGGATGTTATCTTGAAGTTGAATAAGTTGTTGCTAAGCAACACACACAAAATGCTGGAGGATCTTGGCAGGCCAGGCAGAAATCTATGGAAAAGAATAAACAGTCGACATTTCAGGCCAAGACCCTTCATCAGGACACCTCTTTCATTCCAATCCAGTCTCCCATAGAAACACATCTGCACCAGATGCATCGAGTTGCAGCTCCTGAGAAAGCATATTAAAAGACTGGAACTGCAGATCAATTACTTTCAACCCATGTGATAAGACTGCTGAACGGATCCTGACCCACATCTGGGCCGTACCCTCCAAATATCCGGACCTGCCTCTCGGTTGTTTTGCACTACCTTACTTCCCATTTTTCTATTTTCTATTTATGATTTATAATTTAAATTTTTAATATTTACTAACTTTAACTATTTTTAATATTTTAAATATTTAATATTTGTAATCCAAGGAGTATGAAGCGCAGATTCAAATATCGCTGTGATGATTGTACATTCTAGTACTAATTGTCTGGTGACAATAAAGTATAAAGTATACAGGAGAATGAGGTGATAGGCAGGAGCTACAGAGAGGTAGTCGCTCCTTGATTACCGGAGAAAGATAACTGTGTGTCTGTCAGGAGGAGAGCGGGGGGGGGGGTGCGGGGGAAGCACAGTCAGTGCAGAAAACACCTGTGGCCGTTCTCCTCAATAGTAATATATAACTTTAGATACTTTAGAGTGGGACGACCCACTGGGGGAGGGGAGCCACAGTGACCGGGTCTTTGGCAATGAGTCTGGTGCTGTGGCTCAGAAGAGCAGAGAGGTGAAGAGAACTGCGGTGTTGATAGGAGATTCCTTAGTCAGAGGAACAGAGGTGAGGTTCTTTGGGTGCAATAGAGACACCCGGATGGTATGTTGCCTCCCTGGTACCAAGGATCAGGGATATCTCGGATTGGGTCCATGGCATTCTTAAAGGGAAGGGTGAGCAACCTAAAGTCTTGGTACTTATTGGCACCAATGACAGGTAAACAAGGTGCGGAGGTCCTATGGAGAGATTCCAGGGAGCTAGGTAGAAAGCTGAGAAATAGGACCTCCAGGGTAGTAATCTCTGCATTGTTGCCTGAGCCACATGCCAATGAGGGTAAGAATAGGATAATTTGGCAGGTGAATGAGTGGCTGAAGAATTGGTTCAGGGGGCAGGGGTTAATTCTGGTTCAGTTTATGGATCATTGGCATCTTTTCTGGGGATGGTATGGCCTGTACAAAAGGGACAGATTATACTTGAACCTGAGGGTGTCCAATATCCTTGTGGGCTGGTTGGCTAGAGTTGTTCAGGGGTTTTAAACTAATTTGGTAGTGCCATGGGAACCGGAGTGACAATGCTGAAAATGAGGTGGCTGGTTTACAAACAGGCAATGTGTAGTGAGGCTCCTCGTAGGTAAAAGCTGATGATAATGCAGTCAATGGGATGAGACGCAATGTAAAAGGTGGAAAAAATCAATAAGGGTGAATACAGAACTGAAGTTGTTATCTTTGAATGTACGCAATATACGGAATAAGGTTGATGAACTTGTAGCACAGTTAGAGTTTGGCAAGTATGATGTTTTAGGCGTAACGGAATCATGGCTGAAAGAAAATTATAAGCTGGGAGTTTAATGTTCAAGGATACACATTGTATCATAAGGACAGGCTGGAAGGCAGAGGGGGTAGCATTACTCTGTTGGGAAAAAGTGAAATCACCTCATTAGAAAGAGATGACATAGGGTCAGAAGGTGTTGAATCATCGCGGTTAGATTGAAGGAACTGTAAGGGTAAAAAGACACTGATGGGAGTTGTGTACAGCCTCGCAAACAGTAGTAAGGATATGATCAACGAGTTACAACAGGAGATAGTAAATTCATGCCAAAAGGGCTATGTTACAATTTGTGGAGGATTTCGATATGAGAAAATCAGGCTGGTGCTGGATTCTAAGAGGGGAAATTTCTAGAATGCCTGTGAGATGGCTTTTTAGAACAGCTCATGGTTGAACACACTAGGGGATCTGCTATTCTGGTGTTATGCAATGAACTGGTAATGATCAGAGAGCTTAAGGTAAAATAACCCTTGGGGCAAGTAATTACAATATGATTGAATTCACCTTTTAGTTTGAGAAGGAGAAGCTAAAATCAGCTGTAAAAGTATTACAGTGGAGTAAGGTGAATTACAGAGGCATGAGAGAGGAATTGGCCAGAATTCATTGGAAGAAAACACTGGCAGGGATGACGGCACAGCAACAATGGCTGGAATTCCTGGAAGCAATTTGGAATGCACAGGATATATACATCCCAAAGAGGAAGAAGTATTCTAAAAGAAAGATGACACAACCATGACTAACAAGAGAAGTCAAAGCCAACATGAAAGCCAAAGAGAGGGCATATACTAGAACAAAAATTAGTGGGAAGTTAGAAGATTGGAAAGCTTCCAGAAACCAACAGAAAGCAACTAAAAAAAGTCATTAAGATGGTAAAAATGGAATACCAAAGTAAACAAGCCAATAATATTAAAGAGGATACCAGAAGTTTCTTCAGGTACATAAAGTGGAAGAGAGAGGTGAGAGTGGATATCGGACCATTGGAAAATGATGCTGGAGAGGTAGTAATGGGGGACAATGAAATGGCAGATGAGCTGAATAAGTATTTTGCATCAGTCTTCACTGTGGAGCACCCTTGCGGTATGGTGGGAGCTCCAGGTGTCAGGGGTCATGAAGTGTGTGAAGCTACCATTACTAGGGAGAAGGCTGTTAGGAAACTGATAGGTCTGAAGGTAGATAAGTCTCCTGGACCTGATAGTTTACACCTTAGTGTTCTGAAAGAGGTGGCTGATGAGATTGTGGAGGTATTAGTGATGATCTTTCAAGGATCACTGGATTCTGGAGTGGTTCCGGAAGACAGAAAAATTGAAAATGTCACTCCATTCTCCAAGAAGGGATAGAGGAAGAAGAAAGGAAATTATAGGCCAATTAGTCTGACCTCAGTGGCTGAGAAGATATTGGAGTTGATTGTTGAGGATCTTTCCTGACAGATCTGTTGGAATTCTTTGAAGAAATAACAAGCAGGATAGACAAAGGAGAGTTGGTTGATGTTGTGTACTTGGAGTTCCAGATGGCCTTTGACAAGGTGCCACACATGAAGCTGCTTAACAACCTACGAGCACATGGTATTACAGGAAATATTGTAGCATGGATAAAACAATGGCTGATTGGCAGGAGGCAAAGAATGGGCATAAAGGGAGCCTTTTCTGATTGGCTGCTGGGGACTAGTGGTGTTCCTCAGGAACACCTTCTTTTTATGTTGCATGTCAATAATTTGGATCATGTAATTGACGGCTTTGTGCAAAATTTGCAGACAATACGAAGATAGGTGGAGGGGAAGGTAGTTTTGAGCTAGTAGAGAGGCTACAAAAGGACTTAGGAAAATGTGTAAAGAAGAGGCAGATGGAGTACTGTGCCTGAAAGAGTATGATCATGCACTTTGGTCACGGAAATGGAAGGGTTGTCTATTTTCTAAATGGAAAGAAAATACAAAAACTGGGATGAATAGGGACTTGAGAGTCTTTGTGCAGGATTCCCTAAAGGTTAATTTGCAGGTTAAGTTTGTGGTGAGGAAGGCAAAGACAATGTTAGCATTTGTGTCAAGAGGATGAGAATCTAAAAGCAAGGTTGTATTGTTGAGATTTTATAAAGCAGTGATGAGGCTTCACTTGGAGTATTGTGAATAGCTTTGGGCAGATGTTCTTGGAAAGGAAGTGGAAAAGGTTCAAAAGAGGCTGGTGAAAATTATTCCAGGATTGAACAGCTTGTCATATGAAGAATGTTTAATGGGTCTGTATTCACTAGAAGAATAAGGGATGAGCTAATTGAATCCATTCGAATGGTGAAAGGTCTTGATAGCGTGGATGTGGAAAGGTTGTTTCCTGTGGTGTGAGAGTCTAAAGGCTGATTTATACTTGTGTGCACTAGCTTACGCCATAGCCTACACAAGTGGGTTACGCTGTTGTGGGCATTGGTGTGTCTGCGTCGTTCTGCAATTCACCACCAGGACATTAGTTGACGGTGGAGTTTCTATGCCACTGTGTTGAGTTTCTTCGTGTTGAAACTCAACATGAAGAAACTCAAACTTCAAACAATGGCGAATGAAACTGAAGGAGGGTGAATTTTCTGTATGTACAGTATAGTATCACTTAACAGAATCGAGAATTTTGAGCCAAAATCGATTTGTCGAAAAAGATTGGCACGTCACACACGCGCACACACCTGCCTGCGCAAGGCTTCATGGTCACGGTAGTCTTTCTCGGGGTAAACCAGTTTAAAGCGAGCGTCTTTTCTCGTAAAAGCGAAATGTGACCTCCAGAATTTCGGAGGTCTGTAAAGCCTTATGGAAAGCATTGCAGCCAGAGTTCCTTCCCTGCCCTTCAGTCACCCAATGGGAAGCTATTGCAGCGTATGAGGAAATGCGATGCTACCAAGCTGACCAATCACAGTTGTTTCAGTCTGCGTTGCCGCGACGCGTAGTTACATTTTGGGAGAGGTGCGCGTTAGGGTTTACATGGAGTATAGCATGGGGTTCGCGGCTACGCCGTATCCATGGCGTACATTTAACGCACAAGTATAAATTTGCCTTAAGACCAGTGGACACTGCTTCAGGATAGAGAGGTGTCCTATTAGAACGGAGATGATAAGGAATTTATTTAGCCAGACGGTGGTGAATCTGTGGAATTCTTTGTCACAGGCAGCAGTGGAGACCATGTCTTTGAGTATATTTAAGGCACAGGTTGATAGATTCATGATTGGTTGGGGCATGAAGGGTTACAGGGGGAAGGTAGGAGAATGGGGCTGAGAATTAAAATGGATCAGCCATTATGAAATGGCGGAACAGACTCTATGGGCCAAATGGCCTAATTCTGCTCCTATATCTTATCGTCATATGGTCTTAACATAAGAAATAGGATCAGGAGTAGGCCATCCGGCCTTCGAGCCTGCTTCACCATTCACTAAGATCGTGGTTGATCTGAGCATGGACTCATCTTCACCTACCTGTCTTTTCCCTATAACTCTTAATTCCCTACTATGAAAAAATCTATCGAACCTTATCTTAAATACACTTACTGAGGTAGCCCCCATTGCTTCATTCGGCAGAGAATTCCACAGATTCACCAATCTTTGGAAAGAATAGTTCCTCCTCAACTCCACCCTAGTTTTACTCCCCTGACTCTTGAAGCCATGTCCCCTAGTTCTTGTCTCACCTACTAGTGGAAACAACTTTCCTGCCTCTATCTTATTCCTTTCAAAATAATTTTTTATATAAGATTTCCTCGCATTCTGCTGAATTCCAGCGCGTACAGTCCCAGGCAACTCAATCTCTCCTCATAGTCTAAACCCCTCATCTCTGCAATCAACCTAGTGAACCTCCTCTGCACTGCCTCCAAAGTCACTATATCCTTCTTCAAGTAAGGAGACCAGAACTGCACGCAGTGCTCCAGATACGGCCTCACCAGTGCCCTGTACAATTGCAGCATAACCTCCCTGCTCTTAAATTCAGTCCCTCGAGCAATGAAGGCCAACATTCCATTTGCCTTCTTGATAGCCTACTGCCCCTGCAAACCAAGCTTTCGTGATTCATTTAATGTGCTAGTACTCAATAGTCTTAAAAGAATGGGATAGAGACTGTCCTTGAGCCTGGTGGTATGTGCTTTCAGACCTTTTATGGAAGAGAGGAGAAATATATCTGAAGTGAGTGGGGACTTTGATCATGCTGGTTGATTAACTGAGGCAGCAAGAAGTAGAGACAGACTCCATAGAGGGGAGGTATGTTTCTGTGATGCGCTGATCTGTCCACGAGTCTCTTGTGACAATGGGCAGAGCAGTTGCCATATCAAACTGTGATGTAAGCAGATAAGTCGCTCTCTGTGGTGCGCTTATTAAAAATTGATGAGGCTCAAAATGGATATGCAAAATTTCTTTAGCTTTCAGAAGAAATTGAAGCATTGGTGTCATGATGTGCGTTGGCAATACCGGAACCCAAATCTGGAGGAAAGACAGACTCCAATGTAGAAATGGCAACCAGAGCTTATTCATTCACAAATTCAAAGATTTGAAGATTCAAAGCAAAGCAGAGATTCAAATATTCAAAGCACATTTATTATCAGAGAATGGATAAATTATTCACCTTGAAATTTGTCTGCTTATAGGCAGAAACCCAAAATCAATTTTAAAAAAGGCCAACAATGATTGCTTAGAGAAAGAGAGAGAAAAAAAGACACATACACGTCTTGCCAAACAATAGAAGCAAGCCAACAGCCTCCCAAACCAGACTGAGTCCCAGCTCTACTCTCAGAACAGCCAAAGTAGGCCTAAACCTTGGTTTCCAAATTCACACTAGCGGAGCAAAAACGCGCCACAGCTGGATCAGTTTGTAGCATTGGCACCATGTAAATGGTATGAACATGCATGGGAGGGTGAGTAAAATGAGCCCAAACCTTGCCTCCCTACAGTCTATCTGTGCCAGCGGTTAAATTGTCCAAGCACCGGGCAGTGCCACATTCCAGCACCCAGACCCAGGTGCCCCAATATGTTTGGGCTGCTCAGTCCGAAGCAATTCTCGATCTCACAAAATTGGCTTGGCGCTTGGAGTTAGGTGGACAGGTAGCGGAACTCTTCTGCATCGACTCCTCTCCAAATCACTCATTCTATCTCTGGCAGAGATATAAACTCCGTCAGCTACCCTGGCACAAATTCTTGTACCCCAGCACAGTTCATCCCCCAAACCAGCCTCACTTCTGCCTGCCTCCTCAATGTAATAGTTCATAATAATAATTCAAAAAAACATCAGTGGCTCAGACGAGTGACCCCATGAGAAGTAACATTCTCAAAACTAGGATCCCTGGTTTCGCGCTAATTGGACTTCTGCTTAAATAATACAAGTAACACTGAATAACTGAGCTTATCAAAGGAAGCTTAACAAGTTCAAACAGAAAGTACCAGGAGACCACATTTCAAAGAATGGGTCACTCAAGAAATACACAAGGAACTCTAAACAATTATCGACTCTCATTAAACAACAATAACCAATTCAGGTGCTTTAAAACCCCAGAGCACAACATTTTCTGGCACCCCACACAGGCCCAATGAGCTTATTCCAGCTGATGGACTTTCTTGGCCTTGGCATCTGCATGTTTGGACCAGACAAGGCTATTGGTGATGTCGCTCCTAGAAACTTAAAGACCTCAGCCTTCTCAGCCTGAACACCTTTAGCACAGATAGGAGCATCTGCACTGCCCCTACTTCTCAAAGACCAGCCTGGCATATTACATGGAGGGTAATTTGTTATGATGCCATGTTACTAAGCTCTACCTATGTAAACCTCAATTTGTAACCATGTAGCTTGGCATATTACTCCATCATTAATGCCAAGCAAGGGAAGTGCAGAAAGGCTTGCAAAGAACAGCAACAGGTACATCTAAAAAGCAAGCAGTGGTCACTACACTTGCGATGCCACAATGAAAGTCTCCAGTATTATCAAAGAAAAACAGTCTCATAATTACTGTCACATTAAAACCCTGCACACTTACCACTTCTAATTTCCTGGCTAATAATTGCTAGGTAATAGTTATTTGTTTTTTTAATATTTTCACAATTTACCTTCATTTTCACATTGGTTGCTTGTCAATCTTTGTGTGCAGATTGTTCACTGACGCTATTGTATTTTTAATTCTACTGTGGATGCCCACAGGAAAGTAATTTTCAGGGTAGATCAAAGTAAGTTTATTATCAAAGAACATATATGTTACCATATACAACGCTGAAATTTTCACGTGGGCACACTCAATAAATCCAATAACCATAATCAAAACAATGGAAGATCACACCAACAGGGCGACAACCAGTGCAAAAGACAACAAACTGTGCAAATACAAAATGAAAAAATAATAGTAATACATATAAAAGCAATAAATATCAAGAAGAGGAGATGAAGTGTCCTTGAAAGTGAGTCCAGTGGTTGTGGGAACAGTTGAGTGATGGGGCAAAGTTGATTGAAGTTGTCCCCTTTGGTTCAAGAGTCTGATGGCTGAGGGGTAATAACTGTTCCTGAAATTGGTGATGTGTATCCTGAGACTCCTGCACCTTCTTCTTGATGGCAGCAGTTAGAAGAAAGCATAACTTGGCTGGTGGGGGCCCTGATGATGGATGCTGCTTTCCTGGGAAAATACTCCATGCAGATGTACCCAATGGTGAAAAGGGCTTTACCTGTGAGGGACTGGACTGTATCCTTTACTTTTTGTAGGATTTTCCCTTCAAGGGAATTGGTGTTTCCGTACCAGGCTGCAATGCCCCCAGTGAATATACTCTCCACCACATATCTACAGTATATCAGTTTGTCAAAGTTTTAGATGTTTTGCTGAAACTTGCTGAAGTAGAGGTGCTGCTGTGCATTCTTTTTAATTGCACTTACATGCTGAGCCTAGGGCACGTACTCTGAATGATAACACCAAAGAATTTAAAGTTGCTGACTCTCTCAACCTCTGATCCGCCAATGAGGACTCACCCATGGACCCTGGTTTCTTCCTCGTGAAGTCAATAATCAACTCCTTGGTCTTCCTGACATTGAATGAGAAGTTGATGCTGTGGCACCACTCAGCCTGATTTTCTGCCTCCTTCTTATATGCTGATTCATCACCACCCTTGACACGGCGTATGACAGTGGTGTTGTCAGCAAACTTAAATATGGCATTGGAGCTGTGGTTAGCCTCACAGTCATAAATGTAAAGTGAGTACAGCAGGGGACTAAGCACACAGCCTCGTGGTGTACTCGTGCTGATGGAGATTATAGAAGAGATATTGTTGCCAATCCAAACTGACTGGGGCTGCAGTGCGGAAATTGAGGATCCAATGTAGAAGGAGATATTGAGGCCAGGTCCTGAAGCATATTGATTAGTTTTGAGGGGATGCCAGTATTGAGTGACAAACTGTCACTGATAAAGAGCATCCTGATGTATGCACCTTCGCTGTCCAAACGTTCCAAGGTTGAATGAGCAGCCAGTGTAATGGCATTTGCTGTGGACCTTTTGTGTCAGTAGGCAAATTGGAGCGGATCCAAGTCACGTCTTAGGCAGGAGTTGAAACATTTCATCACCAACCTTTCAAAACACTTCATTATTGTAGATGTAAGTGCTACTGGATGATAGTCTTTGAGGCAGGTTACCATGTTCTTCTGAGGCATCGGTATAATTGAAGCCTGTTTGAAGCAGTTGAGTACCTCAGACTGCAAAAGTGGGAGGTTAAAGATCTCAGTGAGCTCTCCAGCCAGGTGATCAGCACAGGTCTTCAGTATTCCACCAGGTACCCCATCTGGGCTAGATGCTCTCCGTGGGTTCACCCTCCAGAAGGATGCTCGCACATTGGCTTCAGAGACTGATATCACAGTATCATTGGCAACTGAGAATTCGTAATGTTTCCTCGATGTTTTAAAAGTCAAAGCAAGCATGGAAGGCATTCAGCTCATCTGGAAGCAAAGTCCTGTCTCTTGATTTCACTTTGTAAGAGGTGATAGCTTTCAAACTCTACCACAGCTGTCGAGCATCCTTCATTGATTCAAGTTTAGTCTGGACTTGGAACTTTGCTGGTAAGATAGCTTTCTAGCGATCATACCTAGACCACCTGTAACCTTTTTAGTCACCAGACATGAATGCCTGTGATCTGACCCTCAACAGATTGTGGCTCTCATGGTTCATCCATGGATTCTGGTTGGGGAAGACACTGAATGATTTTGTGAGGACACTTTCATCTATGGCTGTGTTTATAAAGTCTGTGACAACCATAGTGTATTCATTCAGATCCACAGATAAATTCTTGAATATGTCCCAGTCCACCAACTCAAAGCAATCGTGTAGCTACTCCTCCACTTTCTGCAACCACCTCTTTATTGTCCTCATCTCTTTAGCTTCTGCCTGCATCCAGGTAGGAGAAAAACAGCCAAGTGATCAGATTTCCTGAAATGCAGTGAGGGCATGGAATGGTAGACATTCCTTATCTTAGAATATAACAGCAGTCTAGTGTGTTGGGACCTCTGGTGCTACAGGTAATATGCTGACAGAAATTGTGCAGGGGTTTCTTCAAACAAGCCTGATTGAATTCCCCAACTATGATATGAAATATGTTGAGATGACTGTTCATGGAACGTCATCATTCAGTATCTCGAGTACTTGGTTATAGTCGACTGCTGGTATGTAAACTTTATTCAGGATTACAAAGGAGAACTCTCTTGGTAAATAGAGTGGTCAGCATTTGATCATTAGGTGCTCGAGATTGGGGAATATGAGGATGATAAAACCACCACAGCCAAGCACCACCAAGAACCACACACCTCCACCTTTTGCCTTTTTTCAATCCACAGTTTAGTCTATCCTGTATATCAAGAAACCATAGCATCTGATCACCAACTCTGGCATACTCTGAGTAAGCCACATCTCAGTAAAACACAGAACACAACAAATTCTCATTTTCCCTCGATACACCAATCTTGCTCTCAAGTCCTCAGTTTTATTCTCCAGTGACTGCACATTTGCTAACAAGATGCTGGGAAGAGGGGGTCTCGGTCCATTGCGTTTCAGCTCGGCTTGGAGTTCCCCCACTCTTGCTTCACTTCTGGCCAAGGCAATATATGTTCGTCCACTTAAAGGTTCCATCACTGTAAAGTCCTTCATGAAATCTGTAGTTTATTAAGTCAATTTAGAAGTACATAAAAGGAAATTCCATAATTACATGTTGCAGATTGCAGTAAGAGTAATTCAAAAGAAGTATATTTGGAAGTTTTGTACATAGCCTGCAGAACATACTGTGGTTCACTGACCCCATCTTGGAATGAATCAATGAAAGACCAGACCCAACAGGATCTACAAACAATTACTGTGCAAATACAAAATTAAATAGAAAATAATAATATTATAAATAAACAAACAAACAAACAAACAAGCAAGCAAGCAATAAATATTGAACATGAGATGAAGCATACTTAAAAGTACGTCTATAGATTGTGGGAACAATGATGGGCCAAGTGAAGTTATCCCTTGTCTTTCAAGAGCTTAATGGTTGAAGGGTAATAACCTGCTGCTGTGAATCCTGTACCTCTTTCCTAATGGCAGCTGTGAGAAGAGAGCATAGCCTGGATGTTGGTGGTCCTTGTGGATGGATGCTGCTTTCCTGCGACAGTGCTCTATGTAGATGTAGAGGGTTTTTTTCCGTGATGGACTGGGCAGTATCCACTAATTTTTGAAGGATTTTCCATTCAGGATCATTGGTGTTTCTATATTGACTGTGATGCAGCCAGTCAATATACTCTCCACCAAACATCTATAGAAGCTTGCCAAAGTTGTGAATGACGTGCTGAATCTTTGTAAATTTCTGGGAAAGTAGAGGTGCTGCTGTGCTTTGTTTGTAATGGCACTTACATGCTGGACCCAGCAAAGCTCCTCTAAACTTATAACACTGAAGAGTTTAAAGTTACTCACCCTCCCCACTTCTGATCCCTAATGAGCACTGGCTCATGGACCTCTAGTTTCCTCCCCCTGAAGTCAATACTCAGCTCCTTGGTCGTGATGATACTGAGTGAGCTGTAACTGTTGTAACACCACTCAGCGAGATATTCAATCTCCTTCCTATATCCTGATTCGCCACCTTTGAAATGGTTCAATAACATATCCATACTTTGCTAATAAATTTACTTTGAACTTAGATCTTTCCTGAGTAAAATGCCCAAGATTCATAAATGATTTTTAATGTGCCCCATTGCTAAGTGATGCTTAATATGGTTCACCATTTCTTTTCTTTAAAGATTAACCAATTCCTGGCACTGAGGTTCAACCTGTCATTGGGGACTGATGTGGAATTCAATGGCGTGAAATCCCTGACCCTTGGCAAGATTACAGGTAAGCTGTGCACAATGATTCTTTCAAAATGACTATTGAATGACCTTGAGTAGTGATGTTTCATAGATAGTCTAATGAACTTTGATATGACAGAAAATGGTATAGATACTACAAAAGCCAAACAGCATTTATGCAGAGAGAAATAGAATTGTCAGGGGCTTGTACTTGTTTAGAAGAATGAGGATGGTGGAATCCCATTGGAACCTATCGAATATTGAAAGGCCTAGAGGGGGTGGATGTGGAGAGGACGTCTCCTATAGTGGGGGAGCCTAGGATCAGATGGCACAGCCTCAGAACAGAAGGATGCCCCTTTAGATCAGAGATGAGGAGGAATTTCTTCAACCAGAAGGTGGTGAATCTGTTAAATCCATAGCTGTGTGGTTGTGGTGGCCAGGTCATATTTAAAGTGGAGTTTGATAGGTTCTTGATTAGTAAGACATCAGTTACAGGGAGAAGGCAGGAGAATGGGGTTGAGGGGATAATAAATCAGCCATGATTGAATGGTGGAGCAGACTCAATTGACTGAATGGCCTAATTCTTCTCCTATGTTCTTATGGTCATGTGATCCTAACTTTTCTGATTGATGACTGTCATCAGGTTGAATCCTGAGAGGAATGATAGAGAAGATGCTGAGAGGTCACTCCCTCAAGCTAAGGCTTTGGATGAGGAAGTTGCTGTTGAAGATGAAAGCGAAGAAATAATTTATACTCAGAGGATTGAAAAACTATTAAATTCTTTAGCTCAGAAAGCCGTTTGTGTTTTGTTATTCAAAGTTATAGTTACCTGATATTTGGACATAGAATTCAGGTGAGGACAATCTAAATCAGGACTGAGGTACTGGATAGCCTATTCCTGCTCCAGTCTCATTTTGCTCTTGTTCTTGTTTGTACACAGCCTGAAGGATTTTGTGACTGCTAGAAAGGTAGGGGAATTGTAAATGCTGTATAATCAGACTTCTGAGAGAAGTTTCAGAGCTCTGTGTCAGACTATTAGTGACCTCTGAATTTAGGGCCACTAGAAAGGATAATGAATCATTTTAGCCAAACATTGTGCTGTTCCACAAGAACCTACTAAACATGAAGTCCAACCTACTGCCAGTTCCCACATCAACTTTTAATGTTAATGATGTATAATCAAATCAGCTAATGGTTGCCCTGTGGATTTTCACTTTAATCATTAGTGGTTTTGGAATTGTTAACAACAAGGTCAAGGGAGTGATGCACACAAACACTGGAGGAACTCAGCAGGCCAGGCAGCATCTTTGAAAACAAATAAACAGTTGATATTTCAGGCCAAGACCCTTCTTCAGGACTGGAAAGGAAGGGTGAAGATGCTAGAATAAGAAGGAGGTAAGGAGGGGAAGGAGGACTAGCTAGAAGGTGAGAGGTGAAGCCAGGTGGTTGGGAAAGGTAAAGGGTGGCGAAGAAGGAATTTGATAGGGGAGCAGAGTGGACCATAGGAGAAAGGGAAGGAGAAGGCACAGCAGAGGTAGTGACAGGCAAGAGAGGGGAAGAGGTAAGAGGCCGGAAAGAGGAATGGAACAAGAAAGAAGGGAAAGGGGAAAAAGTACCCAAAGAAAAAATTGGTGTTGATGCCATCAGGTTGGAGGCTACCTAGACAGAATATAAGGTGTTGACGTTCTACTCTGTGAGTAGCCTCATCATGGCAGAAGAGGGGGCCATGGACTGACCTGTCAGAATGGGAAGGATGATAGGAATTAAAATGGTTGGTCCCTGGGAATTTCTAGTTTTGATGGATGGAGCAGAAATGCTCGATAATGCGGTTATCTACATGTGGGTACGCTCATGGGAGCTTTACAGTGCCTCAAAAGGCTCTGTACAGGCAGAGAACGCTGGATTATCTTCAAAGGGTAAATAATGGATTATGACCTGAGATCCCAGCACATTCCAAAGGCCTTAAACCCTTTTCAAGCATGGTCTCATTCCAACATTGGAAATAATATAGGCTGGAAGCATGACATCGTTTGTAAAACTGCTATGCATGGCTCAAGTTCTCTCCTGATCTCAGTGCTGGCAGGGTGGAGTTGGCACAAGCACCATTATCGGTTTCCTCTGGGTTGTTTGGCTTCTTGCCACATTCTGAGAATGCTAATTGGCTGCTGTAAGTTGGTCCTTGTGTTTGGTAAGGTGCCACAGTAGCATAGCAGTTAGTGCAACACTATCACAGCATGGGGCACCGGAGTTCAGTGTTCAATTCCAACGTCACCAGTAAGGAGTTTGGATGTCCTCTCCATGCAATATGTAGGTTTTCTCTGGGTGCTCCAGTTTCCTCCCACAGTCCAAAGACATGACAGTTGCTAGGTTGTAAATTGTCCTGTGATTAGGCTAGGGTTAAAATTGAGGGTTGCTGGGCAGTGTGGTTTGATAGACTAGTAGGGCCTATACAGCCCTGTAGCTCAACAACTAAATAAATAAGGGAGGTTGTTATTGGGAAGATTGGGAGACTAAGAAAAGGATTAACATAAAGGGGTGACTGATGGTCAGTACAGAATCGATAGGCTGAGTGGCCTGCATTCATGCTGTATCTACCTAAGTTTCATAACATATTTTGGAGTATAGTACACATTGATATCACGGGCAAGGATGCTCACCAATGCCTCTACTTCCTCAGGAGGCTAAAGAAATCCAGCATGTCCTCATCATCTCTCACCAATTTTATTGAATCACTCCAGAAAGCATTCTGCCCGGACGCATCATGGCTTGATATGACAACAGCTCTGCACATGACCACTAGAAACTGCAGAGAGCTGCGGACACAGCTCAGCACATCACAGAAATCTATTTCCCCTCTATGGACTCTGCCTATACTTACTGCTTCCTCAATAAAGCAGCTAACATAATCAAGAACCCCCCCCCCCCACCCTGGACATTCTTCCTTCTCCCCTCTTCCTTTGGGCAGAAGATACAAAAGTCTGAAAACATGTACTACCAGACTCAAAGACAGCTTCTATCCCATTGTTATTAGATTCTTGAACAGACCTCCAGTACAATAAGATTGCCTTTTGGCCTCACAATCACTCAATTATGATCTTGCACTTTATTGTTTACCTGCATTGTGCTCTCTTGGTAGTCTTTACACTTTATTCCGCATTGTTACTGTTTTTCCTTATTCTAGCTCAATGTACTGTGTAATGATTTAACCTATATAATCAAAATGCAGGACAAGGTTTTCACTGTACCTTGGTATATGTGACAATAATAAATCAATACCAACCAATACCAATATCTTGAAAACCTTCACAACCAGTAAGTGATAAAAACCAGCTGGGTCATTGTAGTGGCAGTACTGAAATACGTCTGCTGTCTACACTCATGAAATTACTTTTGCTCTGCAAATATTTTAATGAGATCTCCTGCATCCAAATGAAAGGACAGGTGGTAGTTTGGTTTAACATTGCATCTGAAAGAGGAGCTCTCAAATAGTGCAGTATACCTCTACTTATGTGCTAGACTTGAATCTAAGACTTTCCGGCACAGCAATATTGACTGCAAGCAATTGAGGATGGCTGGTATCACAAGCAGCGCACTGCAAGATCTCAAAAGTCAGAATCTAAATTAACGTCGAGCTAATTGTCATCTGCACAAGAACATATATGGACAGCCATTATGAAAAACCTATCTGCAGCAGCATCACAGACACATAGCCGCAGATAATGAGCATTCACAAGAGAAAAAAAACAAATTACACATAAATAAACACAATTTTTACAAAGAGGAACAGTAGTAGAACAAAATAATACCATATCCATGGTGGTACGGTGATAAAAGTGTGCATAGTGTTGGTACTCTGAGGGAGTTATAAAGGTTATGCACGTCAAATCAAGAACTGAATGATTGAAAGGAAGTAGCTGTTCTTCAGCTTGATCTATTATTGCCTCTAAATTAGAGCAGATGACGGAAACCTTGAGGTCCTAGAGCAGGTCATAGAAGTACAAAGAAGCTCTCGTTGTTTGTAAAAGAAAATTACAAGATTAGTTAAACCATGTAAGTGAAATGAGTTCCATCAAAATGTCCAAATGAATGGCCTCCAACCGAACTGCCAACTGACTTTTCACTCCACAGATGCCACGTGACCCAGTGAGTTCCTCCAGCAGCTCATTATTGCTTAATTAGAATGTTTATAAAAAGAGATAAAATGTTCAAAGCACTCAGTGTCTGGGAAGAGAAGTGGAGTTCACATTTCAGGTTATGGAACTTCAAAAAGCAAGAAAAGAAGTTAGTTTTAAATGCCCAGAGAAAATGGGAAGTGTGGAGAGAGCAAACGGAGTATCTCTGATCAGGTGAGGGCAAGGTTACTGTGAGAATAAGCTGTTGATAAAGCCTTGTGGTTAATGAAGGCAGTGAGATAGATGTTTATAAAATTACGAGAGATATACCCAGCTATAAATCAAGGAAGGTAGTGCACCTGTGGCTGACAAGAGAAATTAGGGATAGTATCAATTCCAAAGAAGAAGCATACAAATTAGCCAGAGAAAGTGGCTCACCTGAGGACTGGGAGAAATTCAGAGTTCAGCAGAGGAGGACAAAGGGCTTAATTAGGAAGGGGAAAAAAGATTATGAGAGAAAACTGGCAGGGAACATAAAAACGGACTGTAAAAGCTTTTATAGATATGTAAAAAGGAAAAGACTGGTAAAGACAAATGTAGGTCCCTTGCAGACAGAAACAGGTGAATTGATTATGGGGAGCAAGGACATGGCAGACCAATTGAATAATTACCTTGGTTCTGTCTTCACTAAGGAGGACATAAATAATCTTCCAGAAATAGTAGGGGACAGAGGGTCCAGTGAGATGGAGGAACTGAGTGAAATACATGTTAGTAGGGAAGTGGTGTTAGGTAAATTGAAGGGATTGAAGGCAGATAAATCCCCAGGGCCAGATGGTCTGCATCCTAGAGTGCTTAAGGAAGTAGCCCAAGAAATAGTGGATGCATTAGTGATAATTTTACAAAACTCGTTAGATTCTGGACTAGTTCCTGAGGATTGGAGGGTGGCTAATGTAACTCCACTTTTTAAAAAAGGAGGGAGAGAGAAACCAGGGAATTTTAGACTGGTTAGCCTAACGTCGGTGGTGGGGAAACTGCTGGAGTCAGTTATCAAGGATGTGATAACAGCACATTTGGAAAGCGGTGAAATGATCGGACAAAGTCAGCATGGATTTGTGAAAGGAAAATCATGTCTGACAAATCTCATAGAATTTTTTGAGGATGTAACTAGTAGAGTGGATGGGGAGAACCAGTGGATGTGGTATATTTGGATTTTCAAAAGGCTTTTGACAAGGTCCCACACAGGAGATTAGTGTGCAAACTTAAAGCACACAGTATTGGGGGTAAGGTATTGGTGTGGGTGGAGAATTGGTTAGCAGACAGGAAGCAAAGAGTGGGAATAAACGGGACCTTTTCAGAATGGCAGGCGGTGATTAGTGGGGTACCGCAAGGCTCAGTGCTGGGACCCCAGTTGTTTACAATATATATTAATGACTTGGATGAGGGAATTAAATGCAGCATCTCCAAGTTTGCGGATGACACGAAGCTGGGTGGCAGTGTTAGCAGTGAGGAGGATGCTAAGAGGATGCAGGGTGACTTGGATAGGTTGGGTGAGTGGGCAAATTCATGGCAGATGCAATTTAATGTGGATAAATGTGAAGTTATCCACTTTGGTGGCAAAAATAGGAAAACTGATTATTATCTGAATGGTGGCCAATTAGGAAAAGGGGAGGTGCAACGAGACCTGGGTGTCATTATACACCAGTCATTGAAAGTGGGCATGCAGGTACAGCAGGCGGTGAAAAAGGCGAATGGTATGCTGGCATTTATAGCGAGAGGATTCGAGTACAGGAGCAGGGAGGTACTACTGCAGTTGTACAAGGCCTTGGTGAGACCACACCTGGAGTATTGTGTGCAGTTTTGGTCCCCTAATCTGAGGAAAGACATCCTTGCCATAGAGGGAGTACAAAGAAGGTTCACCAGATTGATTCCTGGGATGGCAGGACTTTCATATGAAGAAAGACTGGATGAACTGGGCTTGTACTCGTTGGAATTTAGAAGATTGAGGGGGGATCTGATTGAAACATATAAGATCCTAAAGGGATTGGACAGGCTAGATGCAGAAAGATTGTTCCCGATGTTGGGGAAGTCCAGAACGAGGGGCCACAATTTGAGGATAGAGGGGAAGCCTTTTAGGACCGAGATTAGGAAAAACTTCTTCACACAGAGAGTGGTGAATCTGTGGAATTCTCTGCCACAGGAAACAGTTGAGGCCAGTTCATTGGCTATATTTAAGAGGGAGTTAGATATGGCCCTTGTGGCTACGGGGGTCAGGGGGTATGGAGGGAAGGCTGGGGCGGGGTTCTGAGTTGGACGATCAGCCATGATCATAATAAATGGTGGTGCAGGCTCGAAGGGCCGAATGGCCTACTCCTGCACCTATTTTCTATGTTTCTATGTTTCTATAGTCATTTTCCCTAGAGTAGAAATATCTGATACTAGAGGGCATGTATTTAATGAGAAGGGGAAAGTTTAAAGGAGATGTGCAGGGAAAGTATTTGATACAAAGGATAGTGGATGCCAGTGGAATACAGTAGATATGATAATGGCACCGATGAGCCTATGAGACACAAAAATATGCATTGAATGTAGTGATATAGATCATTTAAGACCATAAGACATAGGAGCAGAAATAGGCCTCTTGGCCCATCAAGTCTGCACCACCATTCCATCATGGCCAATTTATTATCTCTCTCAATCCCATTCTCATGCCTTCTTCCCATAATCTTTGCCGCCCTTCTAATCAACAACCTAACAGCCTCTGCTTTAAGTATACGTAATGACTTTGCCTCCACAGCTATTTGTGGCAATGATTTCCACAGATTCACCACTATATGGCTAAAGAATTTCCTCCTCATCTCTCTACTAAACGGACTTCCCCCTATTCTGAGGCTGTGACCTCTGGCCCTAGACTCACCCACTATAGGAAGCATCCCTTCCTCTCAGCTTACACTCTGTCTAGGTGTTCCAGTATTCCATAGGTTGAGTATGATGTTCTCACAAAGGATTATTCCCTTAATGGAGAATGCCTGTGAGTGACTTTGTTAAACATGTGGAGACCGATGCACGGGCAGCCATCACATGATCCTTGGCAGAGTAGGGTCAGGGTCCAGTGACATGGAGTGCAAGACAACAGGGGACCCTTCACTGCAGCAGCCTTCTGCCACCTTCACCGCCATTGTGATGTGTCATCATCTTTCACCTGCTCCACTGTTAAGCACTTGGTAATATTCTATATATGTTCTCTAATTAGTGAAGAATATATGAACCATGTTCTACAAATGGTGAAGAAAAACAGCTCTACAGTGAATGAGATTTAGTATGTCACCAAGATCACTTGCAAATTTCTACAGATTTACTGTGGAGAGCATTCTAATTGGATGCATCACTATGTTGGTTGAACCTGATTGTGTGGTATCTGATACAGTGTAGATACAGTGGATTCCAGCTAATGCAAATGATGCATTTCATGGTATATTTCAATGTATATGTGACAAAAAAGCTAATCCTTACCTTATAATTTAGGCTTAGGCAGAATCAACATGCATTTCTGAAAAATAAATTACTTTTCACAAATGCATCAGAATTTGTTGAGGTTATAAGTGGCAGAAAAATGACAGGAAACCAGTTAGTGGGAGGCATTTGAACTTCTAAACTGCCATTGATAAGAATACATTGAACAATATTAGAGCACACTGGACTGTTGCCAGTATACTGGCATGGATTAAAGAGTGGGTAATGAATAAAAACTGATAGTAGAACTAAGAAGCTCATTTTTTGGATGGGAGTTGCGATTAAGGATGCTGCAGAAAATGGTGTTGAGGCTTCAGCTATTGAAATCTATTTGCGTGGTTTGAATATAGTGGACCATGTGCTTTACATCAGATGGTGCTCGGCAGAATCGACTATAAGGAAGATACAGAGATGCTTCAAGGAGGTATAGTCAGGGTAAATGGCAACAAGGCATATGGAATATAATGTTCAAAGATCAAAAGTACAAAGTAAATTTATCATCAAGGCATATATATATATATATATATATATATTATCAAGGCATATATATATATATATATATATATATATATATGTATATATCACCATATGCTACCCTGAGATTCATTTTCTTGCAGGCATTCAGAGTAAAACAAAAAAAAACAATAGAATTTATGAAAAAAGTACACACAAAGACTGAAAAGCAACTAATATGCAAAAGAAGAAAAACTGTGCAAATGCAGAAGTAAATAAATAATACCAAGAACATGAGTCCCAGATTCACTGAAAATGAGTCCATAGGTTGTGGAATCAGCTTAGTGTTGTGTTGAGTGAAGTTATGCACGCTAATCCAGGAGCCCGATGGTTGAACATGATGGTGTGGCATTTAATACAGTTTAGATACAGTGGATTCCGGTTAATAGGAATCAAGACCAGTACATTTTGGTCCGATTAAACAGCTGCCCCAATTAGCTATAGTTTCATGGAAATAGTTAAAAAAGAGTAAAAAAGACAAAACTAATACTTAACTGAGTAACAAATAGTGTATTTAAATAAAATACAGAACAAATTAGAATACTACCAATACTACTGCGGTACTATAAAACTGTGTATTAGTTCTTAATCATTATCAACAGATGAATTCATCTAGTATACACCACCGTGCTCTTTCAATTGACTGTAAATGAACAAAATCAACGCAGCCACCTAGTGCAGATAATGGAATGCCTTCACGCAATTCTTTCAACAGCAGATTCTGGTTCATTAAGCCATCAGTTAATCAGCGCAACCACTTATTAGGGATCATTTTTAAAGAAGAAAAAGAAATTGAGAAAATACCTGGAGTTCCCTTCATTTATTTGGGGCATTATGCCATTTAATTGTCCACTCCTGCCATTTTGGGAAGGAGGTGAGGAGAAGATGGCGGCCTGATGCTTGTCTTTTTTATACTTTTTAAAACTATTTCCATGAAACTTTGCCTAAATAGGGCAGCCATTTAATTGAACCAAAATATATTAGTTTTGATGTGTCCCAATTAACAGAATCCACTGTATATTCAGGCTAGAAATTGATAGATTGTTTATATCATGATACCAAAAACTAAGGATGAGATAGAAGGTCAAGGTCATCTATGATCTTCTCAAATGTGCCAGCAGGCATGAAGTCTACACAAACAGCTCCTGGTTTTATCATTCATGTTCCTCTGTTCTTTTAAGTACATTCTGAGGAGTTTAAAACAACTCCCTTCAAAGTCAGAGAATCAGATAGATTATTGAGTGAATAATGATACTGTACCCAAGATAGTAAAGTAGATGAGGATGTTTGGAATGGATTTGCTTATTATTGTCACATAAGAACATAAGAAATAGGAGCAGGAGTAGACCATTCAACCCATTGAGTCTGTTCTGCCTTTCAATGGCTAAAGTAGCTCAGCTCCACCTTCATGGCATTTCCTGATAACTCTTAACTCCACTGCTACGCAAAAACTAATCGAACTGTGCTTAAAGTATATTTAGTGATGTGGCCTCTACTGCTTCCCTGGGCAGAGTATTCCACAGATTAACCACTCTTTGGTAAAAGCAGTTTCTCCTCATCTCTATTCCACGTACCAAGATACAGTGAAAATCTTTGTTTTGCATGCCATCCAGATAGATGAAGCCAATGAAGATACATTGAGGTAGTAAACAAGGAAAAGCGGACTGCAGAGTATAGTTTTGCACTTGCACAGCTACTACCAGTAAGATGGTGGTGCTCTCAGATGTAGCAGCTACTCTGGGTCAAATCAAAGGTGTATTTGTTCATCCTGTACATCTCCTTTGTGACTGAAAGTCACTTCTGCACACCTAAAACATCAATTATTGCATGACTATCCCATCAACAAATTGCTCGATAGCGATGCAGCTGGATTTATTGTGTACTGTTGTTGTGTTATCACCCAGATGCATCCAGATAGAATGGTTTCTCTGGTATCTATAAAGAATGATGAGCCTTGTCGGGGACATGTTGAATTTCCCTACCCTTCTGAGGAAGTGTGTTTTTTTCAAAGTTCAAAGTAAAATGTATTATCGGAGTACAT
Organism: Mobula hypostoma; assembly: GCF_963921235.1. Classification (NCBI taxonomy): domain Eukaryota; kingdom Metazoa; phylum Chordata; class Chondrichthyes; order Myliobatiformes; family Myliobatidae; genus Mobula; species Mobula hypostoma. The sequence goes on from NC_086101.1 coordinate 95,635,515, forward strand.
ACATGTCACTACAAAAACCCTGAGATTCTTTTTTCTGTGTGTGTACTTAGCAAATCTGCAGAACAGTAATTGTAAACAGAATCTGTAAACTGTAAACGTCAGGAACTATAAACTGTAAACAAACTATAAATGCAGATAATAAATAAATAGCAATAAATAATAGGCAAGAAATAACCAGATAAAAGTGTCCTTAAATGAGTGTAGTTATCCCCTTTTGTTCAAGAGAGCTTGATGGTTGAACCTGGTGGTGTGAGTCCTGAGGCTGTTGTACCTTCTACCTGATGGCAGCAGTGAGAAAAGTGAATGACCTGGGTGGTGAGGATCTCTGATGATGGATGCTGCTTTTCTACGGCAATGTTTCATGTAGATATACTCATCATTTGGGAGGGTTTTACCCATGATGTACTGGGTGAATCCACTACCTACTTCAGAATTTTTCACTCAAAGGCATTGGTGTTCCCATACTGGGCCATAATGCAGCCAGTCAGCACACTTTCCACCACACATCTATAGAAGTTTGCCAAGTTTTGTGATGACCTGCCAGATCTCTGCAGACTCCTGAGGAAGTAGAAGCACTGTTGTGCATTCTTGGCAATTATATTTAGATGATGGGCGAAGGACAGGTCCTCTGAGATAGTGACACACAGGAGTTTAAAGTTACTGACCCTGTCCACCTCTGATCCTTCAATGATTACCGGCTTATTGACCTCTAGTTTCTCTCGCCTGAAGTCTACTTTCATGCCTTATTGGCATTGAGAGAGAGGTTGTTGTTATTACAGCACTCAGCCAAGTTTTCAATCTCCCTCCTGTATGCTGATTCATCACCCCCTTTGATACAGTCCACAACAGTGGTGTTGGAGCTGTACTTAGCCACACAGACATAAATATAAAGCGAGTAGAGCAGGGGGTGAAGTACACATCCCTATGGTGCTCTTGTGCTGAGGGAGACTATGGAGGAAATGTTTTTGCCAATCCAAACTGACTGGGGTCTACAAGTGAGGAAATCCAGGATCCAATTGCACACAGGGGCATTGAGGCCCAGGACTTGGAGATTACTGATTAGTTTTGGAGGACCAGGTCTTAGGGGTTTTTTGGCAATAACATATATGTAGTTGGACCAGGACAAATTGTTAGTGATACTTAGATTAGAAACTTGAAGATCTCAGTCTCAACCTTCATTAACATAATAACTTGGATGCCAGGCAATGGAACAATAGTTAACGAAGAGTGAAATTCCCAGCAAATGCTACACAATAGTCAGTTATGCATGTTACTCCCCTAAATACACCAAAGGCATGCAATAATAGCTCGGCCTGTCCATTAGCTTATGTTTTGATTTAATGTTTTATTAAATTAATGTAACTAAATCCTACCTAAGAAACTAAATGCCAGACATTGATTCAAAATAGTCAACCAACACTTTAAGTGTAAAGCAGAACTATCTATTGTCTGGACAAATCATATACAGTACATACAAAATAGATAATAAGACCTTAAGACATAGGAGCAGAAATAGGCGAATCGGCCCATCGAATTTGCTCTGCCATTCCATCATGGCTGATTTATTATCCCTCTCAAATCCATTTCCTGCTTCTCCCCATAATCTTTGATGCACTGACTAGTCAAGAAACTATCAACCTCTGCTTTAAATACATCCAATGACTTGGCCTCCTTAGCCATATGTATCAATGAACTCCACAAATTCACCACCCTCTGGCTAAAGAAATTCCTGCTTATCTCTACTCTACAGAGCCATCCTTGCATTCTAAGGCTGTGTCCTCTGGTCCTAGTCTTCCCACTACAGGAAACATCCTCTCCACATCCACACTATCTACAGTAGGCTTTTCAGTATTGGATAGGTTTCAATGAGATCCCCTCTCATTCTTCTAAACTCCAGCAAGTACCGGCCCAGAGAAATCAATGCACTTCATACAGTTTGTTAACCTTTTCATTCCCAGGATCAATCTCGTGAGCCTCCCCTGAAGCTTTTCCATTGCCAGCACATTTTTTCTCAGATAACGAGGAGGAATGCAACGCTTCCAGTATTTTTGCATTCCAGAATGTGAGAGATTAGAGTGATATGTTAAATATAGAGTAAGAACCATTTATTATCTGCTAGCTATCTTTAGGTATTATTGACAAAGTGGGAACGCTCTGCAGCTAAATGCTAATGAACACTTTGATGAATATACAATTAAGTGGTTACAATCCATGAATAATTGATGACTATCATCGGTGCATTTGGAAATGAATTACCAGCCACTGATGCAGTGTTCAGTGCTGAGGAATAAGGACAGTGACAAACTCTACATCATTAACCATTATTCAAACTCCGCACGGCTAGTGGTAGGTTAGAGAAGCAACTTTTACAAAACAGTGTTATTGCTATTAACAAAGCAATTGGGAAAGTATTATTGAAGAATAATATTATATTCACAAGAAGCATATCAATGCATTATGATACATAAGTTGCGCAATTAGCAGAATTTTTTGAAATACCATTAATAGAAGCCAGGTTGTAATGTTTATCTCTTGACCTACTTTCAGTAGCCATTTTATTAGGTAACTCTTGTCCCTAATAAAGTGTCCACTGAGTGTATGGTTTGTGGTAGAGGTGCTCTTCTGCACACCACTGTTGTAAGGTGTGGATATTTGATTTAATATTGCCCTCCTGTCAGCTTGAACCAGCCCGGCCATTCTTCTTTTACCTCTTTCATTAACAAGGCATATTCACCCACAGGACTGCCACACACTGGGTGTTTTATTTGTTTTTCACACTATTCTCTATAACCTCTAAAGTCTGTTGTGCATGAAAATCCCAGGAGATCAGCAGTTTCTGAAATACTCAAACCACCCCATCTGGCACCAACAATCATTTCAGTCAAATTCAGTTAGATCACATTTTCTCCCCATTCTGATATTTGGTCTGAAAACCAACTGGACTTCTTGATGATGTCTGCATGCTTTTATGCATTGGGTTGCTGCCACATGATTGGCTAATTAGAAATATGATTTAATGTGTAGGTGTACCTAACAAAGTGACCACTGAGTTTATTTTTTTTAATCTTTGCATTGTTCTGCATTTCCAAACAAATTTAAGAGGTAAATTGACCAATGAAGTTTTTTTTCGCTTGATGTATGCTGATGTTACAAAATGAACGTTTATTGTGAATTGCTGAATATTCCTTAAATGATTGTATGTAAACCAGGTGGTTTTCCAGATGTTTTATTGATTTAGATTGCTTAATATTGTCACGTGTATTGAGATACAGTGAAAAGCTTTTGCTTCACCTGTTATTAAGTTTAGGTTTAAGTTTATTATAATCTGACAACCCTGTGAAACAGTGCTTCTCCAGACCACAGTGCACCCACAAAGCATATATGACTCACAGCACACACACCAAAATATTACCATAAAATAAAATAGAAAATAGTAAACAGTAAACAGTACAGTAAATTATAAAAAGTTCACTGTTCTCAGTGGTGGTAGAGTCTGACAACCTGAGGGAAGAAGCTGTTACCCAGTCTGGCAGTCCTAGTCCTGATGCTCCTGTACCTCCTCCCTGATGGTAGTAGGAGAAATGAATTGTGGGATGGGTGGTAGGGATCCTCAATGCTTCAGGCCCGTTGTCTGCAACGCTCCGTTCAATGTCAGCAATAGGGTGAAGGAGACCCCGCTGATCTTCTCAGCAGATTTTACTCTCCTCAGTAGCATCTTGCGGCCAGATGCCTTACAGCTTCTGTACCACACAATGATGCAGCCAGACAGGACACTCAATGGTGCTCCTGTAGAAAGTTGTTAGAAAAGGAGTGGGAAGACTTGCATGCCTGGATCTCCTCAAGAAAGTGTAGGTGCTGTTATGTCTTCTTAATTAATATGGATGTGTTGTATGTCCTGGTTAGATTGTCACAACAGAATTCTGTGCTCCTCATTCTCTCCACAGCAGAGCCACTGTTGTGCAATTGAGAGTGGTTGACATCCACCTTCTTGAAGTCCACAATCATCTCTTTTGTATTGTCCATGTTGAAACTGAGGTTGTTGCTCTTACACCATTTGACATGTCTCTATCTCCTTTCAATATGCCATCTCAGCATTGTTGCTGATGAGGCAAACCACTGTTGTAAAATCAGTGAACTTAACACGGTTTGAGCTGAATCTGGCAGTGCGGTCGTGAGTCAGCAGTGGGGGTGGGAGGGTACCAGTGCTCAGCATGATGGAGCTTGTGATGTTGCTGCCAACTTGGACTGACTGGGGTCTTTCCATCAAGAAGTCCAAGGTCCAGTTACAAAGCGGGCTGGCGTGTCCCAGCGAGGACAGTCTACCCACCAGCCTCTGAGGGATGACAGTTTGTGTGCTACTGAGATATCCGGAGACATATCCTACATAGCTGGGTTAAAGAGCCTGTGCCCCTTCTGTATGACTTATGACATTGTGACATTGAAGTAGTAAAAAGAACAATAGAATACAGAATATAGTTAGAAACATGAGGGATTTTGCAGATGCTGTAAAAATTCAAAATAAGACACAAAATGCTAGAAGAACTCAGCAGATCAAGCAGTATCTATGGAAAGGAATAAACAGATGCCATCTCCACATGCAAATTGTCAAGATCCCTCAGGGTCTTCTGGAGAAACTCAGCAGGTTCCAATGGAAGGTCCTGGAAATTGTTTGTTGCTCCATATTCCAGCATTTGCAGTGTCCCCTCAGATTCTTGTGTGTTTCAATAAAGTCCCCTCTAAATCTGAGCAAATACATTGTTCTAAAATTCACTATCCTCACATTAGTTACATACTATGTTTTATGATTGTGGCCTTCGGTTCTGTACAGGGAAATATTATCCCTGCATCTACCCTGCCAAGACTGTAAGAGTATTTTACATTATAGGAATTTTGGATTAGGGCCCAGATTGGTGTTTTTATTGTGTTCTTGCTTGTATTTATTTTTATTCAGAGATACTGTGAGAAATGGGCCCTTCTGGCCCTTTGAGCTGCGCCACCAACAACTCCCAATTTATGACCAATTAACCTACTGACTGGTACATCTTTAGACTGTGCGAAGAAGCTGAAGCCCCCAGAGGAAACACACGCATTCCACGGGGAGGACATACAAACTCCTTACAGAGGATGCTGGTATTGAACCCCATACTCCGACGCCCTGTGCTGTACGCTACTGTGGTGCCCCAATAACCGCCTATGGTTGTATGCCCATATATCTACCTATAAAATTTAGTAACATAGAAACATAGAAAATAGGTGCAGGAGTAGGCCATTCGGCCCTTGGAGCCTGCACCGCCATTTATTATGATCATGGCTGATCCTCCAACTCAGAACCCCGCCCCAGCCTTCCCTCCATACCCCCTGACCCCCGTAGCCACAAGGGCCATATCTAACTCCCTCTTAAATATAGCCAATGAACTGGCCTCAACTGTTTTCCTGCGGCAGAGAATTCCACAGATTCACCACTCTCTGTGTGAAGAAGTTTTTCCTAATCTCAGTCCTAAAAGGCTTCCCCTCTATCCTCAAACTGTGGCCCCTCGTTCTGGACTTCCCCAATATCGGGAACAATCTTCCTGTATCTAGCCTGTCCAATCCCTTTAGGATCTTATACGCTTCAATCAGATCCCCCCTCAATCTTCTAAATTCCAATGAGTACAAGCCCAGTTCATCCAGTCTTTCTTCATATGAAAGTCCTGCCATCCCAGGAACCAATCTGGTGAACCTTCTTTGTACTCCCTCTATGGCAAAGATGTCTTTCCTCAGATTAGGGGAGCAAAACTGCACACAATACTCCAGGTGTGGTCTCACCAAGGCCTTGTACAACTGCAGTAGTACCTCCCTGCTCCTGTACTCGAATCCTCTCGCTATAAATGCCAGCATACCATTCGCCTTTTTCACCGCCTGCTGTACCTGCATGCCCACTTTCAATGACTGGTGTATAATGACACCCAGGTCTCGTTGCACCTCCCCTTTTCCTAATCGGCCACCATTCAGATAATAATCTGTTTTCCTATTTTTGCCACCAAAGTGGATAACTTCACATTTATCCACATTAAATTGCATCTGCCATGAATTTGCCCACTCACCCAACCTATCCAAGTCACCCTGCATCCTCTTAGCATCCTCCTCACTGCTAACACTGCCGCCCAGCTTCGTGTCATCCGCAAACTTGGAGATGCTGCATTTAATTCCCTCATCCAAGTCATTAATATATATTGTAAACAACTGGGGTCCCAGCACTGAGCCTTGCGGTACCCCACTAATCTCCGCCTGCCATTCTGAAAAGGTCTCGTTTATTCCCACTCTTTGCTTCCTGTCTGCTAACCAATTCTCCACCCACACCAATATCTTACCCCCAATACCGTGTACTTTAAGTTTGCACACTAATCTCCTGTGTGGGACCTTGTCAAAAGCCTTTTGAAAATCCAAATATACCACATCCACTGGTTCTCCCCATCCACTCTACTAGTTACATCCTCAAAAAATTCTGAGATTCGTCAGACATGATTTTCCTTTCACAAATCCATGCTGACTTTGTCCGATCATTTCACCGCTTTCCAAATGTGCTGTTATCACATCCTTGATAACTGACTCCAGCAGTTTCCCCACCACCGACGTTAGGCTAACCGGTCTATAATTCCCTGGTTTCTCTCTCCCTCCTTTTTTAAAAAGTGGAGTTACATTAGCCACCCTCCAATCCTCAGGAACTAGTCCAGAATCTAACGAGTTTTGAAAAATTATCACTAATGCATCCACTATTTCTTGGGCTACTTCCTTAAGCACTCTAGGATGCAGACCATCTGGCCCTGGGGATTTATCTGCCTTCAATCCCTTCAATTTACCTAACACCACTTCCCTACTAATATGTATTTCGCTCAGTTCCTCCATCTCACTGGACCCTCTGTCCCCTACTATTTCTGGAAGATTATTTATGTCCTCCTTAGTGAAGACAGACCAAAGTAATTATTCAATTGGTCTGCCATGTCCTTGCTCCCCATAATCAATTCACCTGTTTCTGTCTGCAAGGGACCTACATTTGCCTTTACCAGTCTTTTCCTTTTTACATATCTATAAAAGCTTTTACAGTCCGTTTTTATGTTCCCTGCCAGTTTTCTCTCATAATCTTTTTTCCCCTTCCTAATTAAGCCCTTTGTCCTCCTCTGCTGAACTCTGAATTTCTCCCAGTCCTCAGGTGAGCCACTTTCTCTGGCTAATTTGTATGCTTCTTCTTTGGAATTGATACTATCCCTAATTTCTCTTGTCAGCCACGGGTGCACTACCTTCCTTGATTTATTCTTTTGCCAAACTGGGATGAACAATTGTTGTAGTTCATCCATGCAACCTTTAAATGCTTGCCATTGCATATCCACCGTCAATCCTTTAAGTGTCATTTGCCAGTCTATCTTAGCTAATTCATGTCTCATACCTTCAAAGTTACCCCTCTTTAAGTTCAGAACCTTTGTTTCTGAATTAACTATGTCACTCTCCATCTTAATGAAGAATTCCACCATATTATGGTCACTCTTACCCAAGGGGCCTCTCACGACAAGATTGCTAATTAACCCTTCCTCATTGCTCAAAACCCAGTCCAGAATAGCCTGCTCTCTAGTTGGTTCCTCGACATGTTGGTTCAAAAAACCATCCCGCATACATTCCAATAAATCCTCTTCCTCAGCACCTTTACCAACTTGGTTCACCCAATCTACATGTAGATTGAAGTCACCCATTTATAACTGCTGTTCCTTTATTGCACACATTTCTAATTTCCTGTTTAATACCATCTCCGACCTCACTACTACTGTTAGGTGGCCTGTACACAACTCCCACCAGCGTCTTCTGCCCCTTAGTGTTACGCAGCTCTACCCATATCGATTCCACATCTTCCCGGCTTATGTCCTTCCTTTCTATTGCGTTAATCTCTTCTTTAACCAGCAACGCCACCCCACCTCCCCTTCCTTCATGTCTATCCCTCCTGAATATTGAATATCCCTGAACGTTGAGCTCCCATCCCTGGTCACCCTGGAGCCATGTCTCTGTGATCCCAACTATATCATAATCATTAATAACAATCTGCACTTTCAATTCATCCACCTTATTACGAATGCTCCTTGCATTGACACATAAAGCCTTCAGGCGCTCTTTTACAACTCTCTTAGCCCTTATACAATTATGTTGAAAAGTGGCCCTTTTTAATGCTTGCCCTGGATTTGTCGGCCTGCCACTTTTACTTTTCTCCTTAGTACTTTCTCGTTAGTATACTTGGTTTTATATTTCTGTAGTTTTGTTATCTGCAGAGTTAAAGTGTGATTCAGTCAGTATTTGCTAAAGAGGTTTCTTATCTAAACCAGACCAAACAGGCTTGCAGGATAAAAGGAAACACGTGCCCATCTTTCTTTGTTATAGCCAGTTAGTTACAGTAGTTACAGCCAATTAGTTAAAGCCTGTTATAGCCAATTACATTTACAGTTAGTTATAATTACAGTTCATTTGTTACTTCTCTACTTCTGGAGCAGACTGAACCTGTTTGACCTCTAGTAATGATGAACGCCAATAAAATGGCACAAAATTTGCACCTCATTCTTGACTTCTGAAGAACATGATCTCCAGATCAAACAGGAAGTAGGAGCAGGGGTAGACCATTTGGCTCCTCAGGCCTGTCTCATGATTCAATATTCACACAGCTGATCTATGCTGATCACTTTGCTTCTTCTGTACCAGTTCCCTGTAGCCCTCGATTCTGCAATATTTCAAAACCCAACCTCACCTACAATATTTCTAACAATCTAGTCACCACAACCTTCTAGTCTGAAGAATTCCAGTGATTCATTACCCAATGTGAAAAGTTTTGTACCTATGACCTCTTGTTCGAGACTCTCCACTGGTGGAGTCATCTCAGCTTTTACCCTGTGATGACCTCATAAGATCCTATAACTTCCAAAATGGTTGTCAATAATTCTGCAAAGCTCTATAAAATAAGTTACCTGGAAAGATTCAATAGTCATAGTCATAGTAGTCATACTTTATTGATCCCGGGGGAAATTGTTTTTTGTTACAGTTGCACCATAAATAATAAATAGTAATAAAACCATAAATAGTTAAATAGTAATATGTAAATTATTCCAGGAAATAAGTCCAGGACCAGCCTATTGGCTCAGGGTGTCTGACCCTCCAAGGGAGGAGTTGTAAAGTTTGATGGCCACAGGCAGGAATGACTTCCTATAACATTCTGTGTTGCATCTCGGAGGAATGAGTCTCTGGCTGAATGTACTCCTGTGCCCAACCAGTACATTATGTAGTGGATGGGAGACATTGTCCAAGATGGCATGCAACTTGCACAGCATCCTCTTTTCAGACACCACCATCAGAGAGTCCAGTTCCATCCCCACAACATCACTGGCCTTACGAATGAGTTTGTTGATTCTGTTGGTGTCTGCTACCCTCAGCCTGCTGCCCCAGCACACAACAGCAAACCATAGGCTCGTAATGAGTTAGCTATTACTGGGAATACAAACTAACAGCAACATAACTCTACAATGCATGGGAATAATGACAAAAAGGCCATTACCATTAAATAAATGGGTCTAGGATAGATGCATATGATTCAGGTAAACACAAAAAACATAAAGGTTTGAATGTTTCTTCTAATGGAAAATAAGACTATTACCTGTATGAACACTAATGGACATCCATGCAAATTTACTGTTTGCGAAAATGATGCTGGAGTCTGTATAAGGCTTATGCTAAGCCAATGGGAAATAATAAAGTAGTGGGGGAGGTAGTGGGTGGAAGTGTTGATCAGTCTTACTGCTGGGGATAGTAACTGTTTTTGAGTCTGGTGGTCCTGGCGTGGATGCCACAAAACCTCCTTCCTGATCGGACTGGGGCAATCGGTCCATGAGCAGGGTGGGTGGAATTCTTCATGATGTTATCGGCCCTCCTCTGAGACATAGAAAGGTTAAATAGATTAAGATTTCACGCCCTGGCATGCAGGGGAATGAGTGGAAATCTTATGGAGGTGTACAAAATTGTGTGGAGTATAGATAGGCTGAATACATACAAGCAATTTCCCATCAGCCTGAGTGAGACTAGAACCAGAGGTCATAGGCTTCAGGTGAAAGGTGAAGGTGAAAGGTGAGAGAGCTTATTCACTCAGGGGGTGCTCAAGTGTGGAACCAGCTGCCAGTGGAAGTGGTAGATGCTGGTTCAATTGTAACTTCTAAGAGAAGTTTGGATAGGTACAATATGCGGATGGGAAGGGTGTGGAGCTAAATGCACCTGGTGCAGGTAGATGGTACTAGGCTGATCAGATTAGAATAGATCAGATGGGCCAAACAGCCTGTTTATGTGCTGTTGTAGTCTATGGCGCTATTACTCACAGTCTCTCTCTTGACAGAACATCCTTCTCAGGATACCATTACCCTGTTTGGTTTTAGTATAACAGTTCATTTTTTGTTGGTCTGCTATAATCTTTGGTATGGTTATTGAAGAGTTGTGAGAATGTTAATGGAAATCATTGGCCTTGAGTTCTAGGAATGGGGTGAGCAGGTTAGGATTTTATTCCTTTGAGCAGGTAGACTGATGAGTAAGCTTATAGATGTGTATAACATCACGAGGGGCATAGATAGGGTGAACATACAATCCTTCTCCCAGAGATGGGAAATCACAAACTAGAAGGCACAGGTTTAGACCATAAGACCTAGGAACAGAATTAGGCTATTCTGTCCTTAGAGTTTGCTCTGCTATTCATTCATGGCTGACTTTATTCAGTCCATTCATCTACCTTCTCCAATTAATCATGAACTCACTTACCAATTAAGAACTTTGATTAAGGAGAGAGAGAGAGAAAAGATTTAAAAGAAATCCAAGGTGCTGCTTTTTGTGGTGTGTACATATGGAACACGCTATCAGAGGAAGTTGTTCAGGCAAGTACAACAGCAACACTTAAAAGACAGGTAGACAGATACATGAATAGGAAAGGTTTAGGGAGATTTTGTCACAAGATGAGTAAATGGAACTAAATTAGGTGGGCATCTTTGTCAACGTGAACGGATTGGCACGAATGCTCTGTTTCTGTACTGTATTACTCTGTGCCTCTGTAACCATTCCATTCTTAATCAACTGGTTAACTAAGTGAGTAACATACCTCACTGGTTTCTTACCTGTGCAGCATTAGTCAGTAAATTCCCTTTAATGGTTCCTCATCCTGCTTCTCAATCATTACCTCAGAAAACTGAACATAATATAAATATGAGCTGAAAATACATCAGCAAATCTTTAAAAGCTTGTTCACGATGTACAATGTAAGATGATAAAACATAGGAACAGAATTAGGCCAATTGGCCCATCAAGTCTACTCTGCTCATCAATCATGCTTGATTTATTATTCCTTTCAACTTTGTTCTCCTGCCTCCACTCCTCCCCCGTAACCTTTGGCTCCCTTACTAATCATTAACCTATCAACCTTCACTTTAAATATACCCAATGCTTGGCTCCACTGCCATTTGTGGCAATGAATTCCACAGATTCACTACCCTCTGGCTGAATAAGTTCCTCTTGCTCTAAAGAAACGTCTTTATAATCAGAGGCTGTATCCTTTGGTCCTAGACTCCACTCTATCCAGGCCTTTCAAAATTCAGTCGGTTTCAATGCGATCTCCCTCATAATTCGAAACTCCAGCCATTCCAAGGCCCAGAGTCATCAAATACACCATGTTAACCCTTTAATTTCTGGGACCATCCTAGTGAAACTTCTCTGGACCCTCACCAATGCAAGCACAACCTTTCTTAGATAGGGGGCCAAAAATTGCTCACAATTCTCTAAGTGAGGCCTGACCAATGCCTTATAAAGACACAGCAACATGGCAATTGTAAGCTCTGGATGATGCAACTGTGGAAGCTGTAGTAAGGCAAAGGTTAAAGAGAACATCAGGCAAGAATGACTGCAGCAGTGTGTAGTCAAACCTCGACAAGGGAGACCTTTGAAGTGAGACCGCGGAACCCAAACTTGCCCATTGCAGACAGATAGGTGAGAATGACCATGGCAGTGCATAATCAACCTAGAAGAACATAGCTTCCTATTACACAGTATGGGTGTAGGAGAAAGACAAGATAGGAATAATGAAAGGATGTGAAGTACACCCAACAACTAAGGAACAACTGTTTTACTAACTTCAAAATATCATTGGTTGTCAACATGAAGTTGTGAATGACTTTTAATACCTCTATTGTGAATGGTGATTGACCCTGAGTTCAAATATATACAATTTAGCAAGTGGTCAATATCCATAGCTCATAAGCTAATTCTGTATAAAAATAGCAGTTTTCTCTTCAGAACAGTGTGGTGACAGTGCTCATGTTGCTCTCCTTGTGCACAAGGAAAATAAAGTATGTTTGAGTCGTAAGAATGCGTGTACACTGGGCCCAGTTAGTTTAGTTATTTTATTATCATTGATTATTCAACACTAAATAAATTACAGGTTTATAATGTAAGTGGACAATTCGTAGAATTAATTACTGTGGACAATGCTACTCTTCCAAAGATTGTTATGGGTAATTCTGTTTACTGCGGATAGGCTGGTCTGAAATTAATTCCTGTGCTGTTCTGTTTGAACTGCAGGTGGTAACGGGATGGACAAGGAACTACGGAAGGCCAACATGTGGGGATTTATTGGCTGCCTTTCTACCGTGCAGTTTAACGGGATGGCTCCACTGAAGGCAGCCCTACGGCTACACAGTTCAGATCCCGTCGAGGTCAAAGGGCATCTGTCCAAGTCACGGTGCGGTATTTCCGGATCGACTGGTTCGAGGACAGTCACGACAATGCACCCACTGACAGGTACTTTGGATTCAGATTAGTTTGTTGTCACATGCATTAAGGTGCAATGGAGTTCACAGGGTAAACAGAACACATGGCAATAATGAGTACGACAAAAGACTGTTTAATAATTCCAGTTTTACCAGCTTGTGCATGTAACAGAAGTCGAAGTATTGAGTTATGTTGAAGTGGTGCAAGACGTTGGTGAGACCAAATTTGGAGTATTACATGCAGTTCTACTAAGTTCCTCCAGTATTTTGTGTGTGTGTCACTATATTTATTGCCGTGTTCATTCCCTTAACCTCTTCAGTGGAGATTATTTTAGCGTTGGTGTGAATTATCCAACCACTTCACCAACCTCTAGCTAAAACCTAACTTCTGAAATGTTTACTGATTAACAGACTCAACACAGGAATCCAAACTTGATTTGTATCCTTGGAGACAGATTATCTTGAAATATTAGACACAAGAGATTCTGCAGATGTTTCTACTGGAGGAACTCAACAAGTCAGGCAGCAACTGCAGAGGGGAATTAACAGTCGATGTTTTGGGCCAAAATCCTTCAACAGGGCAGAAAGGAAGGGGTAAAGAAGTCAGAATAAAAAGGTGCGGGGTGGGGAAGGAGTACAAGCTGGCAGGTGATAGATGGAACCAACTGGGTAAGGTATGTAGGTGTGTGGGGAAGATGGGGAATGAAGTTAGAAGCAGGGAGGTGATAGGTGGAAGAGGTAAAGGGCTGAATAAGAAGAATCAGATAACAAGAGATTTTACAGATGCTGAAACTCTTGAGTAACACTCAGTGTACTCAGAAACTCAGCAAATCAGGAGGGGAATAAATAGTCAGCGTTTTCAATGGAAGGGGGCAGGAGCCAGGATAACAAGGTGGATGGAGGAGGGGAAGGAGTACAAGCTGGCAGATGATTTGTGAGGCCAGATGAGGGGGAAGTCAGGTGGGTGAGGGGGAGGGAAGAAGAAACCTAAGAGGACGGTGGACCAGGGAAGAAAAGGAAGGAAGGAAGTGGGGAACCAGAGGGAGATGATGTCTGTCTTGAGTAACTCAGATCTCAAAAGTATTAGGACTGTGACTGGCCACTTACAACACCGGAGGCCATTTGGCCCACCAGATCTGTGTCAGATCCCAAAGATCCCATTTCCCCATTTTCCTTCCGGATCCTCTCCTCGCCTCCTTCCTTGTATTCATTGGTCCATTGTCCCCTCCTTTTAGATTTTGATCTTCTTTAGTGCTTTGGTATTTCCACCAGCTTTGTGTGCGTGTTACTTAAGTTATACAGCATCTGCAGAATCGATTGTATCTCCAGCATTTTCTGTTTTTATGGAACTACCAGTAACTACCCAATTCAATGAGACTTCCCATTCCCATTCTGACATGTCTGTCTATAGCCTCCTCTACTGCCATGATGAGGCCAAAGTCAGGCTAGAGGAGGAACACCTCATATTCCATCTGGGTAGCCTCTAATCTGATGGCATGAAGATTAATTTCTCTAACTTCCTCTGATTTCTCCTTCTCCCTCATTCTCTCTTTTTCCATTCCTTCTACTGATTTCCCTCCTGGCACTTATCAAGGTGCCACACATGAGACTGCTAACCAAGTTAAGAGCCCATGGTATCACAGGAAAGTTACTAACATAGAGCATTGTCTGATTGGTAGGAGGCAGTGAGTGGGAATAAAAGGATCCTTTTCTGGTTGGCTGCCAGTGACTAGTGGTGTTCCGCAGGGGTCAGTATTGGGACTGCCTCTTGTAATGCTGTATAAAAATGATTTAGATGATGGAGTAGATGGCTTTGTTGCTAAGTTTGCGGATGATACAAAGATTGGTGGAGGGGCAAGTAGTGTTGAGGAAACAGGTAGGATGCAGAAGGACTTAGACAGATCAGGAGAATGGGTAAGAAAGTAGAATATGAAATACAATGTTGGAAAATGCATGGTCATGCACTTTGGTAATAGAAATAAATGTGTGGACTGTTTTCTAAGCAGGGAGAAAATCCAAAAATCTGAAATGCAAAGGGACTTGGGAGTCCTTGTGCAGAAAAACCCTAAAGGTTAACTTGGAGGTTGAGTCGATGGTGAGGAAGGCAAATGCCATGTTAGCAGTTATTTCAAGAGGTCTAGAATACAAGAGCAAGGATGTGATGCTGAGGCTTTATAAGGCACTGGTGAGGCCTCACCTTGAGTATTGTGAACAGTTGTGGGCTCCTCATCTTCGAAGAGATGTACTGGCATTGGAGAGGGTCCAGAAGAGGTTCACAAGGATGATTTTAGGAGTGAAAGGGATATCATATGAGGAATATTTGATGGCTCTGAGTCTGTACTCGCTGCAGTTTAGAGGGATGAGGGGGATCTCATTGAAACCTTTTGGTTGTTGAAAGGCCTAGACAGAGAAGATGTGGAAAGGATGTTTCCCATGGTGGGAGAGTGTAGGACAAGAGGGCACAGCCTCAGGAAAGAGGGGTGTCCATTTAAAACAGAGACGCAGAGCAATTTCTTTAGCCAAAGGGTGGTGAATTTGTGGAATTTGTTGCCACATGCAGCTGTGGAGGCCAGGTTATTGGGTGTATTTAAGGCAGAGATTGATAGCATCAATGGTTACCGGGGGAAGGCCGGAAATTGGGGTTGAGGAGGAGAGGAAAAAAGGATCAGCCATGATTGAATTGCTGAGCAGACTTGATGGGCCAGATGGCCTAATTCTGTTCCTATGTCTTATGGCCTTATGGTCTTATCCCTGCTAGTGTGTCATGCTTGTTATTATCCTTCTACTTCTCCCCCTTGTCTCACCTTCTTAATCTGGCTTCTGTCCCCTTCCTTTCCAGTCCTGATAAAGGATCTCAGCCCAAAATGTCGACTATTTATTTCCCTCCATAAAAGCTTGAGGTACTGAGCTCAGCAGCAGTATCTGGTTAGGCAGCAGATATGGTGAGGGAATAGTTATTTCAGTCAACTAAATGCTCAACGTTCAGAAGTTCAAAGTAAAATTATTATCAGGTATCTATTAGTGGCATCTGTTAGTCTCACGGGACCATGGATCTGCACCTGGAAAGTCTTCACTCTCCAGGGCGCAAGCCTGGGCAAGGTTGTTTGGAAGTTCAGCAGTTGCCCATGCAGCAAGTCTCCCCTCTCCACAACACTGATGTTGTCCAAGGGAAGGTCAAGGGCCGATACAGCTTGGTACCAGTGACGTCGCAGGAGTTGCCAGAACGAGGTTGAAGGCAACGTCGGACTGCCTTCGGGACTCCAGCTCCGGACTTGTCCTCAGGGTTTACTCCCGAAGCCTTTCCCATGAGTGGGTATGGCCGCAAGGCAGCGGAGGTTTGAAATCAGAGTTTCCTCTCTTAGATGGATTGCCTTCCCAGGCCGACAAGCTCCATCTACCCAAAGCACTGCTTTTAAGGCACCAGGACCCGCCTTCACCCCTTCTCCTGTCAGTAGAAACAGTTCCGCCGGGCTTAGAGGCTAAGCCACACGAGAAGGCCAGGAGTTGGACTTGGTTGTCAGAGGCTATTTGAGGCGCATTTCGTGAGGAGCACTTTTAGGTAGTGGGAGCTTGTACCCACTACCACTCCTCGGATTGATGTCACCATATACTGTACAAACCTGCAATTTATTTTCTTGTGGGCATTGACAATAAATACAAAAAAAACAATAGAATCAATGAAAAACCACACACAGCCAGATGGACAAAGAAAAAAAGACAACAAATTATGCAAATACAGAAAAATAAATAAATAAATAAGTTAATATTGATAATATATAAGATGAAGAGTGCTTGAAAGTGAGTCCATTGGTTATGGGAACAGTTCAGTGATATTGTGAGTGAAGTTATCCCCGCTGGTTCAAGAGCCTGATGGTTGAGGGGTAATAACTGTTCCTGAACCTGGTGGTGTAGGTCAATATTTCAAAGCTCTCAGTGATAGGTAAGTACAGTGAGGGTAAAGTAGTGGTCTAAGCATCCTTGAGGAGCAGCTATGTTGATGAGCAGCAAAGAGCCGATGATATTCAAGATCCGTACTGACTGTTATCTCCCAATTCATTAGCCTGCTGATTATTTCTGACAGGATGATGCCATTGAACATTGAGCTGTAATCAATATACAACAGCCTGTCTAGATACTCCAAATCAAAATGGAAAACAAGAGAGACTACATCCACTGTAGAACTGCTATGACACCGGGCGATTTGCAGTGGGACAAGGTCTTTGCTCAGCTCAGGCAGGTGTTAATTCTATCCGTAACCAGTCTCTGGAAACAGTTCATTACATTAGATATGTGTGACTGTCATTGAGGCAGCTCATTCTGCTCTCCTGGACACAGATATGGTTGCTGCCACCTGTGAACGGAAACATACAGTGAAAGGCAACATTTGCATCAGTAACCAACATCCCCAAGGATGACCTGGGACAACCTACAAGTGTCACCACACGTTCCATGATGCTCAGCAGAACAACACAGGGCATGAGCAACAGAC
Organism: Mobula hypostoma; assembly: GCF_963921235.1. Lineage (NCBI taxonomy): Eukaryota > Metazoa > Chordata > Chondrichthyes > Myliobatiformes > Myliobatidae > Mobula > Mobula hypostoma. Next base: position 95,652,804 of record NC_086101.1, read on the forward strand.
CAATAACATTAAAGCAAGCTGTTTTCTTCCCTCCCGCCCACCCACCCACCCACACGCACACACGTGTAGTCATTGAACTCCAAGGCAGTCCTCCAGTCCTTAGGCTTTGACCTCTGGGTATCCAATCAACCTTTGAAGGATAAGGACCAAGTTCTGGCAAGTGGGACTTGCCGACTCAGACATCTTGGTCAGTATGGAGAAGTTGGGCTGAAGGGTCTGTTTCTGCACCTTGTAACTCGATATATATACACTCAGTGGCCACTTAATTAAGAAGCTTCTGTATCTAATAAAGTGGCCATTGAGTGTATGTCCATGGTCTTGTGCTTCTGTGGCCCACCCACTTCCAGGTTCAACGTGATCAGAGATGCTGTTCTGTATACCACTGCGGTAACGTGGTTATTTGAGTTACTGTCACCTTCCTGTCAGCTTGAACTAGTCTGGCCATTCTCCTCTGACTTCTCTCATTAACAAGGCTTTTTCACCCACAGAACTACAGCTCACTGGATGTTTTTCTTTGCTTTTCACACCATTCTCTGTAAACTCTGGAGACTGTTTGCATGAAAATCCCAGGAGATCAGCAGTTTCTGAGATACTCAAACCACTCGAGCACCAACAAAGTCACTTCAATCAAATTCCTTCCCCATTCTGATGTTTTGACTGAACAACAACTGAACTTCTTAACCATGTCAGCATCCTTTTACGCAATGAGTTGCTACCAATGATTGATTAGATATTTGCATTAACGAGCAGGTGTATCTAATAATGCATTCACTAAGTTTATGTCCCAAAGTTCAGAACCTTCAAGTTCAAGCCCAGCCAGTGAAGTTAAAGCACCTCCCTTTTCCATTCCTCTCACCTACAGTGCGGTTTGTGTTGTGCAGGTGAACTGTCAGACTTGCAATTTCCTGATTTCCCCTGGTAATAGCCCAGAATGTTTTGCATTACTCCCTTGGCAAATCACTTGCCTTAATAATCACTCGTTCCCGATACATAAGCTGAATGATTAGCTCTGGGCTTTGCCAGCACTGAAGTACGTGCTTGCTGTATTCATTCTGCTGGCAGATGGCAGTGTGCGATAACCTAACACCATTAGCACATCTAAATCAGGCAGGCAGGACAGCTGAGCAAGGCAATTCCAGCAAACCATTGCTTTGGGGACACTGATGTCTGATTTTGTTAGTAGATTTGTGCTTTTGGCTCAAGTATAAAATTGCAAGTTAATTTTAATGATTCTAAATACATTTGCCTGCAGCCAGTATATGAACGCTGTCAGGCAGGAGACTCACAGCGAGGGTGCAACACTGTGGAAACTTCAGTGCATTGATGTCCTCCCTCAATCTTCCTTCTACCCTTTTCAGTGAATGATATTGGACATTCATGAACAGGCAGGAGAGGGTAGCAGATAAATCAAGACTGTCAACATTACAGCAGTAATTCATGATGAATTGATCAAGGGAGCATAAGAGGCCAAGGGAGGTGATGAAGTGGATTGGAATTACTGGAGATGAGATAAGAGGATAAGATTTGTCACATATACATCAAAACATACTGTGAAATCCATTGTTTTTCTGTCAGTGACCAACACAATCTGAAAGTGTGCTGCGGCAGTCTACAAGTTTCGCCACAATTCCAATGCCAGCACAGCATGCCCACAACTTATTAACCCTAACCTATAGATCTTTGGAATGTGGAAGGAAACCAGGGCACCTGGAGAATAGCCACGTGGGTCGCAGGTGAACACACAAACTCCTTATAGACAGTGGTGTGGATTGAACACCACTCACTGATCACTGACACTGTAAAGCTTTGAGCTAACAGCAATGGTACCGTACCACCCCCTTGGAGTTCATCAAGGATCAAGGATCAATTTTATTCCCCATATACATTTACATGCAGTCAGAATTTGCTGTGCTGTGTTGGTCAGGGCTAGACATGCACCATAAAACAGAATTCAACAATTATGAGGCATGAAGGATTATGTATAAATAAAGAAAGCTAATAAAGTCAGACGTTAAAGGATAGATATGGAAGAATGCTTGATCAGATTAACTAACGGGAAGAAATTTTTAAGATGGTATGAAGCTTTTGTTTTAATAGCCCTATAGCACTTTCCAGAGTGTGTTTTTTGAAAAAGACAGTTTATAGAGTAGGTAGTGTCTGCAATTATTTTCCCTGTCTGCTTCTTTGTCTTGGTCACACACACACATCTTTCGCTGATGTTAGACCACAGCCCATGCCCTTTACTGCTGAACAGTTTGCTGTTGTCTTTTATATGTTGTAGGATATGCACATGTAAGGTATTGCTGTGATATTGAGTGATTGATGCAAATTCAGTGGTAACTTCCAAAAGGACATAGTTGATTGGCTGTGAGGTAGAAGGGGGAGTGGTTTTAATTGGATTGCTTCACTGTGCGCCTGATGGTCTGAATGGAGTCTCTCAACACTTCATGATTACATCTCCAAATAAGAAGAGAGATGAGAAAGTTATTGAAGTCATGAATTATTGTATTAATTATTTACAATTAAGCTTAGTTTTAATAATGTATGATTTATTAAAAACTGGTAAACACCAGGAGAACCAGTTAAAGCTGATCTACCTGAGCATGAATTTGGTACAGCTTTTACTTTCTCAGTTATCAGTAAACTGCACTTTTATAACAAAGTAGTGGCTACAGAAAGAATTAATTAAGTAATAGACTAAGTCCTAATTATAGAACCAAATGATTAGCCACAGATCTAGCAGCAAATTCAATTTCCTATTGCAGCAATGGGTGCACATAACATAATTAGTGAAGTTTCTGAAATTTGGATGGTGTTGCTGCTGCACTCCATATCGCTACCTTCGTGTATGCTTCCCTGTTACCACATTAGCACAATCCATGTCACTATTGATTAGATATTACCCTTCGCTATTCTTTCCCCTACAAAGACACATTAACATGATAGCCGGTGCCTTTGCCCTTCATGATGACGGAGGTTGAGATGCTTGAGCAGTGCTGTTGGAGTATCCTGGATTTGTGTTTGTAGTCTACTTTGTAGGTAGTAAACAGATTGCTCTACAGATTGCACATGAAGCACCCTGGAAAAGAAAATCCCAAACAAATTAATATGACTTTTGCATTCAGCCTTTGTGAACTGACATAAGAAGTCGATTTAATGCTTTCAAATTATTTCCAATGATTGTCACTGGACAGTAAGATTAAATTAACAGCAACTTACTTTTCTTTTCAAATTGTTTTTGTGTCTTATAATCTATCACAAGCAATTCTATGTCACCACCCCTATCTGAGATATATATATTTATAAAAGATCTCTCATCTAATATGTGTTATTGAATAGAAGCTTATGAAAAAATACATTGGCTTTCATTATTTGGCATTCTGTGCCCTGGATGAGATACTAAAGTCAGGTTGTTGACACATATGGATGAATTATCATTTAAATTTGCAATGTAAAATAAGATGGCCTATTGTTATTTATTTCCTTCCCTCCACCACTGATGATTGTATCCCTTCAACAGTTTAATCCCTAAACCCTATAATTCCCTCCCTAAAACCTCTGTGTATCCCTCTTTCTCCTTGCACCCTATCTCTGTTACCAAGTTTATTATTTGCCTTTATCCAAGGACAGTAACTTTGTACAAGATGTCGGTAAGGCAGCACTTGCAGAACCATCCATAGTTTTTTGTGTCTTTTTTTTTCTTTTATATTTATTTTTATTGAAGGAATGACACAATACAGAATATATAATGGATTACATTTTCCTCCATTTTGCTTTAGTATCATACCCCCAAAACAAACCTCCCCCCATCCACCCTCCCCGAACATATCATGGCAGCTAATATATCTACAACACAACAATTCACAAATACAAGTATGGACATTTCACAACCGTACCCCCACACTACTTCAATACGACAGCTCATACACATCTGCAACATGTCAGATGATCCAAAATACACTCATATTTACAATTCATCAACCACCCTGTGAGGTAAATTATAAGTGTGTTAAATGGGAGGCAACTTCCTAAGTACAATCAAATGCCCTCAACTAGTAGGTAATTCCTTAAGACTCCCAAAATATGATAAGAAAGGTCCCCATTTTGAATAGAACTTTTTCACAGACCCCCTCAAAGTGAATTTAATCTTTTCTAATTTCAGAAAAAACATTACATCTTCTAACCAAGCAGCAGCAGTTGGGGGAGTGGCAGATTTCCAAACCAGCAAAATTCTCCTACGGGCCAATAGCGATGTAAATGCAATGATATCCGACTGGCTTGCATTTAAACCCAAATCATCATCTGCCACACCAAATACAGCTATAAGTGGGCAAGGTCTCAGTGTCACCCCCAAAACCTCACTGATAATTTTAAAAACCAGTGCCCAATAGTCATCAAGCCGAGGGCATGACCAAAATGCATGTATTAAACCAGCCGGAGAGAAGGAACACCTGTCACAGCCAGCGTCTGTCCCAGGGTATATGTCTGCCAGTCTGGCTTTACTTAAATGTACCCTGTGTAAAACTTTGAATTGTATGAGCCCCAGTCTAGCACATGATGATGAGAAATGAACCCTATTCAATACTTTTGCCCAATATTCTTCCGCAAGGTCCATACCGAGGTCGTCCTCCCACCTACTCTTAGTTTTGTTTAGATCTTGAACTCCCAAAGACATCAGCTGAGAGTATAGTTCAGAAATCAGCCCCTTATTGTTAAAGCTAAGAGTGAATTTTTCCCATAACATAGCAGGTGGTAGAACAGGAAAAGAGGGAAATTTTTCCTTGACAAAGTGGCGAATCTGCAGGTATTTAAAAAAATGATTATGCAGAAGGCCATACTTACCGCGCAGGTTATCAAAACTATCAAATATGTTATCAGTATACAAATCCTTAATGCGCATAAGACCGTTCAAACCCCATTGTCTAAAAGCTGAATCGAATGTGGAGGGAGGAAATAAACGGTTTTTATGAATGGGGCCCAAAACTGAAGCTGATAGGAACTTATAGTGGCAGCGAAATTGATTAAAAATTTTGAGGGTAGAGAGCACGACCGGGTTAGATGTGAATTGAGAGGATTTCAATGGTAAGGAAGAATACACCAAAGCTGGGAGAGACGAGGAGTGGCAAGACCGTGACTCAAGCAGGCACCAGATTATATCTGGCCGGTGAAGCCAAAATAATACTTTTTGAATGTTCGATGCCCAGTAATAATGAATAAAGCTGGGAAGACCCATTCCACCTATGTCACGACCTCTTTGAAGAATGCGCTTATTAACCCTTGGGACCTTATTTTCCCAAATAAAGGAGGTTATAGCTTGATCAACTGATTTAAAAAATAACTTAGATAAGAAAACTGGCAAACACTGAAACAAAGAGAAATCTAGGAAATATAGTCATTTTCACTGACTGAATTCTCCCAGCCATAGTAAGGGGTAAACTGCGCCATCTCTCGAAATCAGCCTTCATTTGGCTAACCTGAGGCCTGTAGTTAGCTTCAAACAGAGATGTAAAAGAGCGAGTAATATGTATTCCTAGGTATACAAAACCATCTTGAGATAAAGGAAAGGGCAAGGATTCCTGTCGGATCTGTAGGGCCAAGTTATTAATGGGAAAGCATTTGCTTTTTTGAAAGTTCAGCTTATAGCCAGAGAAGGCTCCAAATTGACCTAATAATGACACAATAGCAGGACTACTACCTATAGGGTCGTTAACATAAAGTAAGAGGTCATCAGCATATAGGGAAACACGGTGTTCCATGTCCCCTCTTATAACACCTTGAAATAATGTAGTTGACTTAATTGCAATAGAAAGAGGCTCAATTGCAATTGCAAAAAGAAGAGGGGACAGTGGGCAGCCTTGGCGAGTGCCACGTTTTAATGGGAAATAGCCAGATCGAAAATAATTTGTCTGTATACACGCTGAAGGCGAGTGGTATAATAGCTTAACCCAAGCTATAAATATTCTGCCAAATCCAAATTTCTCCAAAACACTAAATAAATATACCCATTCCACTCTATCAAATGCCTTCTCCGCGTCCAAGGCGATAACAACCTCTGGACTTGGAGAATCACTCAGTGAATAAACCACATCAGCCAGTCGACGGATATTAAAAAAAGAATAGCGATTTTTAATAAAACCTGTTTGATCATCTGAAATTATCTTGGGAAGGGGATGTTCTAAACAACATGCAAGCACTTTAGCCAAAATTTTCACATCTACATTCAAAAGTGAAATGGGGCGATATGATCCACATTGAGTCGGGTCCTTGTCCTTTTTAAGAAGTAGTGAAATAGCTGCCTGTGAAAGAAAAGGGGGTAAGGAGCCATTCTCCAAAGATTCCTGAAACACTTCTATAAGGACCGGTGTGAGCTTATCCTTAAATTTCTTATAAAATTCTATTGGATAACCATCAGGACCTGGGGACTTACCACTCTGCATAGCCATAATGGCATTATTAATCTCTTCCTGCCCAAGAGCCCGATCTAGGTTCTCCACTTCCTCTGGTTCAAGAGTTGGTATTTCCAAATTATCTAAAAAACGATCCATATTTGTTTTATCTGAGGGGAACTCTGAGGCATACAGAGAGGAATAAAAAGTTGCAAAGATGTTATTAATCTCTTTTGGATTGCTTGTCAAGTTCTGGTGCATGTCTCTTACCTGAGGAATAAGTCGTGATGCAGCCTGACGTTTCAACTGATGAGCCATAAGCCGGCTCGTCTTGTCACCATATTCATAATAGAGGCCACGTGTCTTAAGAATTAATTGTTCTGATAGGTTTGTAGATAGAAGATTAAACTTCGCTTGCAAATCAACCCGGCTTTTATATAATTCCGCAGTGGGTGCCTCAGAGTATTTTCTATCCAGGTCCCAAATAGATTTCAATAACACTTGCATTTCCTTCCTACGCTCTTTATTGGCATGTGAAGTATAAGATATTATTTGACCCCTCAAGTAAGCTTTTAAAGTTTCCCAAAGTAAAGAGTACGATACCGACTCAGTTTTGTTAGTCTTGAAGAATGTGTCAATGTTAGCCGATATATAACTACAAAATTTCTCATTAGAAAGCAAAAGGGGGTTAAGTCTCCACAGAGGCCGTTCTCTAACGTTTAAGGGAAAACATTGGTCCAGTTTCACGGGCAAGTGATCAGATATAACTATAGCAGTGTATTCGATTTGTCTAATCATAGGTATCAAGGAATTATCTATAAAGAAATAGTCTAGCCTGGAATAGGAGTGGTGAACATGAGAGAAGAAAGAGAATTGCCTAACTGATGGATTCAAAAATCTCCAAGGATCCATATAACCATTTTGTTGCATAAACATCGAGAAGGCCTTTGCCATACCAGAAAATGTTCCCCTAGGGCAAGACCTATCAAGCAGTGGGTCAATAGCACAGTTCAAATCTCCGGAAAAGATTAGCTTATGTGTATTCAGGTTAGGTATTAATGACAAAACCCTATTTGCAAATTGGACATCGTCCCAATTAGGAGCATAAACATTTACCAAAATAACAGGTATCTGAAAGAGAGAGCCAGAGACTATAATAAAGCGACCATTAGGGTCACTGATTACATCTGATGGTGTGAACTGCATTCTTTTGGTGATTAATATTGCCACCCCCCTGGACCTACTATTAAATCTGGAATGAAAAACCTGAATAATCCATGCTTTACGAAGTCTATTATGGTCCTCCACTCTTAAATGTGTCTCTTGTAGAAATAGTACATCAGCTTTTAATTGTTTCAGATGTGAGAAAACTTTAGCTCTTTTAACCAGACCATTAAGCCCCTTTACATTCCAAGAAATAAACCTCACAGGGTGGCCTCCATCAGCTGCACTCATGTTAACCATATCAAAAGACACACAGGGCCTACAATCCAAAACAGTGTGAGGGCATAAGTTGCACACAATAACGCACAATAAAAAGAAAGTCTGATCAATCCGTAACACACAAAAGAATAAACTGCCATGGTAATCCCCCAAAACACTCCCCCCACCCCTTTACACAAACAAAAAAACCCAATTAACCCCCGAAGCCTAGATCTACCTCCCCAACTGAGGATGATCGCAGGCAGTACCCAACAAAAAACTTCCAAGGTGTTCCCCATACAACCCAACTTTCAATCTAATCTAGGGTGGCTCCCCTCCCTAAAATTTATCCTATCACTTATACTACCTTTAATATAACATATAGGCTAAAGATGACACAGGTCAAGCTAAGCATTAAAAACAAAAAAAAACACACTGGGCAACTTAAACACCCGAGATATAAATCCCAAATATTTACATTTTGCTGGTTGAAAGTTTTTGTTAATCAGTTTCGGCAGCATAGCAGTTCGACCCGATCGCGTTCCACAAATTAAACTGGAAAAAATGAACAAAGAAGTGAATTGTGAAAATTAACAGTTTGCCTCGGCATGAGGCCCCTTCCATGCTACATGAATAACCTAAAAAAAAGTCATTGTTCTTCTCGTTCTTCTTCTCCCCAGCGCGAATGGTAAAACTCTTTGGCCGCCTCTGGTGTATCGAAATAATGCTTTTTACCTTCATGCATGATCCGGAGCTGGGCGGGATACAAGAGGCCAAACCTGACCCCTTTCCCGTAAAGCAGGGATTTCACCTCCTTGAAAGCTGCCCGTTTTTTACCCAGCTCCGCACTAAAATATTCATTAAAAAGCACGCGGTGTCCGCGGAAATACAGCTCCTGCTTCCGTCTATTGATGATGCATTGCTTATCTTGAAAGGAGTGAAAGCAAACCAGGAACGTTCTTGGTCTCGTTTGCTTGGCTCCAGAGGCACCGGATGGTTTACGTCCGACTCGGTGAGCACGCGAATGTACGAGAGGACTTGGGAAAAAATCTGCCCCCAGCACTTCGTCAAAAAACTCGGTCATAAATTTAACAGAGTCCGAACCTTCCAAATTTTCAGGAATGCCGACCACTCTCAAATTAGATCTCCGCGACCGATTTTCGAGGTCATCAAGCTTTCCCTTCAGAACTGCGTTTTCGCTCTGCAACGCTGCAATGGCGGCTTCGGCGCTCACCAGTCGGTCACTGTAATCATTCAGGCCATCTTCAACCTCACGAATGCATTCGTCGTGCGACTCGTAATAAGACATAATTTGTTCTATGGTAGCATTCACTGGCAACAAAGCATCTTCAAGTTCTCTTTCTAGGGCAGAATGCACCGTTTGCGTCATGTCAGTAATAAGTACTAAACGAAGCCTCTTCAAGTCATCGGGCAGCGCAGGTCCGGGACCAGCTTCAGGTCCAGCAGCGTGCAACGGCGCCATTACTGTAACATCAGTCTGCTTGCTCGAAGCTTCGCTATCTTTTTCCCCAGCTTTACTTCGAAGGTACATTCTACTTGCCATTTCAATGTCCAGCTATGTCCCGCGTTGTTCACAATGGTAAGTATCCAGTTATCTCGAGCATACGGCAAAGATAAACAGGTAGATTTTCAATAAAAATCGGGAGCCACACTCACACGCACCAACTCACTCCATACTCGACGCCGGAAGTCGTTTTTTGTCTTTCTGTTTTAGGAAAGATAACATTGAGACTAGAATTAGAGGTCATGGGTTAAGGGTGAAAGGTACAATGTTTAAGAGGAACATGAAGGGAAACTACTTCACACAGAGGGTGATGAGAGTGCAGAAGGAGCTGCCAGCACAAATGGTGGGTGCAATTTTGATTTTAGTGATTAAGTTTGGATACAACGGGAAGGGTATGGAGGACTGTGGTCCAGGGGCAGATTGTTGGGACTAGGCAGTTTAAATGGTTCAACATGGACTAGGTAGGCTGAAGCCCTGTTTCTGTGCTGTAGTTTTCTATGACTGTATGTCCCTAAGATGGAAAGAGTGCAAAGAAGCTTGTCAGGACTTGAGCACCTGAGTTACACAGAGAGGTGGGGCAGGCTGGGACTTTATTTTTTGGAGTGCAGGAGACACAGCTGACCTTAAAGAAATATATAAAATCATGTGGGGCATAGACAGGGTGAATACTCCCCAAAGACCTGGAACTAAATACTTGAATGCATTGGTTTACTATGAGAGTGTAAAGTTTTAAAAGAAGCAATTTCTTCACACAGAGGTGGAGTTATAAAGACAGCTGTCATAGAAAGTAGCTGAGCCAGGTGCAATAATACAATTAAAGGACATTCAATTTAAAAATGTTCAGCACAATCATCCCCTCAGTACTGATAACTAAGATTCAAAACCTGGGCCTTAATACCTCCCTCCGGAACTGGAACCTTGACTTTGTTATTGTGGGACCACAGTCAGTGCAGATTGGAAATGAAGTCTCCTCTCTGACGATCAACACTGGTGCATCTCAAGGAAGCATGCTTATCCTTCTGCTCTATCCTCTCTACACTTATGTCTGTGTGGCTCAATACAGCTCAAATGTCATCAAGCAATTCTCCAATGACACCACTGTTGCTTGTACAATCTCAGATGGAGACGAGGAGGTCTACAGGAGTGTTTGACTGGTGTTGCTACAACAACCCTGCACTGAACAGTATGAGCCCTTTTGCCCACGATGTAGTGCCAACTGTTTAACCTACTCCAAAGTCAATCTAACCCTTCACTCCAACATAGTCCGTAACCTATTTTTATTTCATCCATGTGCCTATCCAGGAGTTTCCTGAATCTCCATTGTGCTTCTACCACCATCCCCTGGTAGCTGGTTGGATGTATTTCATACTTTCTGTGTGAAGAAAAATATCTCTAACTTTTCTCCTTTCAGCATAAAAGGATGCCCATTGTCATTGCCACCCAGGGAAAAAGGCACTGGCTGTCCACTCTACCTATGCCTCTCATATTCTTATACTGTACATCTCTGTCAAGTCACCTCTCAACCTTAGTCGCTCCAAAGAGGAAAGTCCTAGCTTGCTCAACCTTTCCTCCTAAGACAAGTTCCCTAATAGAAGCAGCATCCTGGTAAATCTCCTCTGCTCCCTCTCTAAAGCTTCCACACCCTTCCCATAATGAAGCAACCAGAAATGAACACAGTACTCCAAGTGTAGCCTAAAAGAGCTGTGTGAGAACATTGCAGTTCTATAAAACCTTTATGGAACCGCAATATTATCACACAGCTCTTGAACACAGTCCATCTTGACTAATGAAGGCCAACACACCATTTGAAGCACAATGCACATTGTGCTGGAGGATTTCAGCAAGTCAGGCATCATCTACGAATGGTAATAAACAGTAGACATTTTGGGCCAAGACCCTTCATCAGGACCATCATATGCATTCTTAATCACCCTATCAACTTGTGCAATTTTGAAGGATCAGTGGACTTGGTCCTCAAATTCCCTCTGTCTTTCACACTGTTAAGGATCCTACCAGAGGTGGCTAAAGAGACCAGTGTGGGAACTAGTGTGTGCTGAGAAGATCCTCACCCTGTTTGAGGTGAAATGTCCAACCTTGCAGAGGTGGGGGAGAAACTAACAGCCATATCAAACCATCAAACATGAGGGCAAGGGGCAGAAAATAGGAAAAAAACAGAGAACAATACTTTAACTAAATTAATATTCTGCTTTGGGTGTGATTGATGTAGAAAAGATAATGCTAATGTTAGATTGACTCCACTCAATTATAAACCACTTTTGAAATGTCAAATTTTGGTATCATAATAAATGTCAAAAGTGCTGCGGAAATTTTCACAAATTAAAACAGATACTTGGAAGCCAGATTTATAAACCCAAGGGATGTGTTTGTACTGATGCTTTAATGAAGCAGATTTTTTTTCTTCTACAAAGCAAATTTAATTAATGCTTCACCAGCCTCAATGAGGTAAACATTAAAACCGGTTCAAGGTTAATGATCATCACACAGTTTAACAAATGAGCACTGTGATGCCATCAGCAACATTGATCTATGTCAGATGTCATACTACAGAATACTCTGTTAATTACACTTCTCAAATTGTGTTATTATAATATTCAGCAGAGATTCCACTGCAAATAACCTCTATGGCTTCTGTTTTTGAGCTAAGCTGGAGGAAAGATGGACCTTTTCAAATAGGCATTCTTCAGCTCTGCTTTATCTTGCCTTTGTACAAGAAATGTATTTACGCTGAATAGAGATTAGCTTTATTTGTCACTTGTAAATTGAAACATCGAAACATACAGTGAAATGTGTTTTTTACATCAAATTAAACCATTGAGGACTGTGCTAGGTAGCCCATAATTGTTGCTACGCTTCTAGTGCTAGTATAACATGCCTGCAACTCACTGATTGTGTGCCTACGGAATGTGAGGGGAAACCAGAGCATCCAGAGGAACAAACTCCATACAGGCTGTGGGGGGAATTCAACCCCAGTCAGTGATGGCTGGCACTACAAAGCAATGCACTAACTGGCAGGCACCTCCCAGTCCCCAACCAGCTAACAGGAATCACCTGCCACTCATTTCCAACTCTTCACCTGCAGCCTATCTAAACCCAGCTCTCATCCACATTTGTTGTTCGCTCATATGAACCAGCTGCTCCTAGCCTTCAGCTACCTTGTTGTCTTGTCGTGTTAAGTATCTGTTCTCCCTTATTTTGTTGCCCCTCATGGCTTGTTGTTTTGCAGTTTATTATTAAGGTTATCGATCACTGCTTAATCATCTCCACTACTCTGCATTTGGGTCAAGCCTCCTCTACATTTCCTGACACAATTACACTAACAAGAAATGACAAATGCAATAATAGCTCTAAAAAGGGAATTAGGCAAAAGCTGAAGTAGGTAAATATTTTCAGGCGCAGTGAAACTATGTGGAATTGACTTGAAGACACTTTCAAAAAGTTGTTGAATGCACAATTGACCAAATGAACAATTTCTGTGCTATATCACTCTGTGATTCCATGGCCTTCAAAGCCCTCTTTATTCATTTATGCTATTTGTTGTGGTGTTTGTTATATTTGTGTTTTGATAATTAGTGCCTAATAAAATCGCCAATAAGTATAATTAAAATCAGGATTTACATCACTAAGTACTCTTTTAATATTTACCTCTGCTATTGAAAATTAACTGTAACATATGAACTTCCATTCCTTGAAACTACAACTTGTTTAAGGAGCTTTTAGTGGCTACTTCTTGTATTTGTTTTATTTTCCTTATTCTTTTTCTCATAATCCAATCTTGCTTTCACTCTCTTTAATTCTTTATTCTGATATTGAATTCTTACATTTTAATTATGTCTCCATATCTGTTTGTATAATATGTATTTTCTGATTGCTTAATTCATTGAGGAGATACCTGTCCATTGTAGCTCGATAAACCCTGGTTAGATGACACTTACAGTATTGTCTTCAGATCTGGTTGCTTCTTTATAGGGAGATTGTGGAAGCTTAAGAGAGAGTGCAGAGGAGATTCACCAGGATGCTGCTTAGATTAGAGAGAGGTTGAGCAAGCTAGGGCTTTTCTCTTTGGCATGAGGCAGACGAGAGGCAACTTAATAGAAGCATACAAGATGATAAAAAGCATAGATTGAATGGATAGCTAGTGTGGAAGTGGCTAATTCAAGGGGGCACCATTTTAAGGTAATTGGGTGAAAATATAGGGAGGGGTGTCTGAGGTAGGTTTTTTTACACAGAAAGCAGTGGGTATGAAATGCTCTGCCAGGGGTGGTGATAGAAGCAGGTATATTACGGGCATTTAAGAAACTCCTGGATAGACACATGGATAATAGAAAAATGCAGGGTTTTTCTGTTGGGAAGGGTTAGATTGATTTTACAGTAGGTTAAATGATAGACACAACACTGGGCCTGCACTGTGGTATAGTGTTCTACTTTCTATGTGTTATGTGTATGTCTTACGACTCCTACTGCTGTATCACTATCTCACACTTATAACAACTATTGGAGTTGAAGGGTGCTGAGCTAAGGTTTTTATGCAATGTTGTGTTCTCAACTACCCTGAAAAAAATTGAATAATGAGTGCTGAAGAAATAGTTTTTTTTTAAACCAGTATCAGACACCACTGTCAGAACCTGGTACAGAAAAGATAAATTTGATTTTCATTTGACAATCAGAGTGATGGACTTACTGAGGAATGAGACACTTTTCATATCATGCATTCTGTGTTTGTGTTAAATTTCCCCAGGTTAACTCTTTCTAAACCTTGCTGTACCTTTGCAACTTCTGATTAAGCACTTGTGAGTGTTTAATGAGATGGTGCAAAGGATCTTTATTTTGATATTCATTTATTATTGTCACATGTACTGAGACACCATAACATGGTTACGATTTTTGTGCCATGCAAAGAGATTATATCATTCAAAAGCACATCTAGGTAGTAAAAAGCAAAACCGAATATGATATTAGTTACAGAGCAAATGTAGTGCAGGTGGAGAAATGAAGTGCAAGTGCCATAGTGAGGTATATCAGGAGTTCATCTTTTAGCGCATGAGCGATCTGTTCAAAGGACTCACAACAGTAGGATGATAGCAGTTTTTTGAGTCTGGTGTTATATACTGCCAATCTTTGTATTCTCTGCTTGATAGGAGGGTGGCAGATGAAAGAATGACAGATTGGGAGGGGCTGTACATTATAAGACCATAAGATATAGAAGCTGAATTAGACCATTTGACCGATCAAGTCTGCTTCGCCATTTCATCATGGCTGATCCATTTCCCTCTCAGCTTCAATCTCCTGCCTTCTCCCCATATCCCTTCATGCCCTGACCAATCAAGAATCTATTAACTTCTGCCTTAAATAATATATAGATTCAGCCTCCACAGCTGCCTGTAGCAAAGAATTCCACAGATTCACCACTCTCTAACTCAAGAAATTACTTCTCATCTCTATTCAAAAAGGACATCTCTCTATTCTGAGGCTGCGTCCTCTGATCTTGGACTCTCCCTTCACAAGAAACATCCTCTCCACATCCATTCTCTGAAGGACTTTTACCATTTGATAGATTTCAATTAGGTCATCCCTCATTCTTCTGAATTCTAGTGAATACAGGCCCAGAGCCATCAGACGCTCTTCATATGACAAGCCATTCAATCCTGGAATCATTTTCGTGAACCTCCTTTGAACCGGCTTCAGTGTCAGCACATACTTTCTAAGATAAGGGACACAAACATGCTCACAATACTCCAAGTGAGGCCTTATCAGTGTTTTATAAAGTCTCATCATTACATCATTGCTTTGATCTTCTAGTCCTCTTGAAATGCATGCTAACATTGCATTTGCTTTCCTCACCACAGACTCAACCTGCACATTAACCTTTAGGGAATCCTGCAAAAGGTCTCCCAAGTCCCTTTGTGCCTCAGTTTTTGTACTTTCTCTCAATTTAGAAAATAGTCAACAATTTCATTTCTTCTACCGAAGTGTATAACCAGACACTTTCTGCCACTATGTCATCTGCCATTTCTTTGCCTATTCTCCTAAACTGCCCTAGTCCTTCTGTAGCCTCTCTACTTCCTCAAAACTACCTGTTCCTCCACCCATCTTTGTATCATCTGCAAACTTTTCAACAAAGCCATTAATCAGAAGCAGGTTTATTATCACCAGCATGTGTCATGAAATTTGTTAACTTAGCAGCAGCAGTTCAATGCAATATACACACACACACACACACACACAAATCAATGAATAAGTCGATTAGAGTAAGTGTATGTATGTATATTGAATAGATTTGAAATAGTGCAAAAAACAGAAATAATATACATTTTAACAAAGTAAGGTAGTGTTCATGGGTTCAATGTCCATTTTGGAATCGGACGGCAGAGGGGAAGAAGATATTCCTGAATCGCTGAGTGTGTGCCTTCAGGCTTCTGTACCTCCTAGCTGATGGTAACAATCAAAAGAGGGCACGTCCTGTTGGTGGGGTCCTTAATAATGGACATCACCTTTCTGAGGCACTGCTCCTTGAAGGTGTTTTGAGTACTATGGAGGCTAGAATCCAAGATAAAACTGACTAATTTTGTGACTTTTTTTAGCTTTTGATCCTGTGCAGTAGGCCCACCACCACCAGACAGTGATACAGCCTGTCAAAATGCACTCCACAGTACATCTATAGAAGTTTCCGAGTGTTTTAGTTGACAAACCAAACCTGTTCAAACTCCTAATAACGTTTAGTCGCTGTCTTACCTTCCTTATAGCTGCATCAATATGTTGGGACCAGGTTAGATCCTCAGAGATCTTGAGACCAAGAAACTTGAAATTGATCACTCTCCTCTTCTGATCCCTCTGTGAGGATAGGTTTGTGTTCCCTTGTCTTACCCTTCCTGAAGTCCACAATCAGCTCTTTCGTCTTACTGACGTTGAATGCAAGGTTGTTGCTGTGACACCACTCAATTAGTTGGCATATCTCACTCCTGTATGCCCTCTTGTCTCCATCTGAGATTCTACCAACAATGGTTGTATCTTTAGCAAATTTATAGATGGTATTTGATCTATACGTAGCCACACAGTCATGGGTATAGAGGGAGTAGAGCAGTAGGCGAAGCACACACCCCTGTGGTGCATCACTGTTTTCGTCAGTGAGGAGGGGATATTATCACCAATCTGCACCGATTGTTGTCTTCCATTTCGGAAGCTGAGGATCCAATTGCAGAGGGAGGTACTGTAACTTATCGATCAGGATTTTGGGAATGATGGTGTTAAATGCTGAGTTATAGTCAACAAACAGCATCCTGACATAGGTGTTTGTATTGTCCAGGTGATCTAAGACCATGTGAAAAGCCATTGACATTGTGTCTGCCGTAGTCCTATTGTAGCGTTAGGCAAATTGCTGAGGTGGGAGTTCATTCTAGCCATGACCAATCTCTCAAAGCATTTCATCACTGTAGATGTGAGTGCTACTGGGCAATAGACATTAAAGCAGCTCACACTATTCTTCTCAACCACTGGTATAATTGTTGCCTTTTTGAAGCAGGTGGGAACTTCCGACAATGGCAGTGAAAATGTCCTTGAATACTCCCGCCAGTTGTTTGGCACAAGTTTTTAGAGCCTTACCAGAGACTCCACTGGGGCCTGCTAACTTGCAAGGGTTCAACCTCCTTAAAGACAGCCTAGCATCAGCCTCAGGAGACAGAGATCACAGGGTCAACAGGTGCAACAGGGATCTTCACATTCAAAGTGGGCACAGAATGCATTAATCCCTATCTTTGCCTCCTGCCAAACAGCCACTGCTCTAACCATGCTAGAATTTTTCCTGTAAATCCATAGGCTCTTAGCTTGTTAAGCAGCGTCATGTGTGGCAGCTTCTCAAAGGCCTTCTGAAAATTCAAATACACAACATCAACCAATTCTCCTTCGTCTATCCTGCTTTTTATTTCTTCAAATAACTCTGACATATTTGTCAGGCAAGATTTTCCCTTGAAGAAACCATGCTGACTACAGCCTATTTTATCATGTATCTCCAAGTACCCAGAAACCTCATACTTAATCATCAACTCCAACATCTTCCCAATCACTGATGTCAGACTAACTGGTGCATAGTTTCCTTTCTTCTGCCTCTCTCCCTTCTTGAAGAGTGGAGTGATATTTGCAATTTTCCAGTCTTCCAGAAACATTCCAGAATCTAGTGATTCTTGAAAGATTATTACAAATGCCTCCACAATCTCTTCAGCCATCTCTTTCAGAAGCCTGGTGTGTACACCATCTGGTCCAGGTAACTTATCTACCTTTAGACCTTTCAGTTTCCTAAGAACCTTCTCTCTAGTAATAGTAACTTCACACACATCATGACCCCTGACACTTGAAACTTCTACCAAGCTGCTAGTGTCTTCCACAGTGAAGACTGATACAAAATACTTATTCAGTTCATCCACCATTTCCTTGTCCCCCATTACTACCTCTCCAGCATCTTTTTCCAGTGGTGTGATATCCACTCTCACCTCTCTTTTACACTTTAAGTATCTGAAGAACTTTTTGGTATCCTCTTTAATATTATTGGCTAGGTTACTTTTGTATTCCATCTTTACCTTCTTAATAGTATTTTTATTTGCCTTCTGTTGGTTTTAAAAGCTTCCTAATCCTCTAACATCTCATTATTTTTTCCTCTATTATATATCCCCTCTTTGTCTTTTATGTTAGCTTTGGCTTCTCCTGTTAGTCACGGTTGTGTTATCTTGCCTTTGGAATACTTCTTCCTCTTTGGGATGTATATATCCTGTGCATTCCGAAATGCTTCCAGAAATACCAGCCATTGCTGCTCTGTTGTCATCCCTGCCGGTGTGCTCTTTTCCAGTCAATTCTGGTCAGCTCCTCTCATGTCTCTGCAATTTCCTTTACTCCACTGTAATACTGATACTTCTGACTTTAGCTTTTTTTCACATTTCAGGTTGCATTCAATCATATTATGATCACTGCCCCTAAGGGTTCTTTTATCTTAAGCGCTCTAATCAATTCCGGTTCATTGCACAACACCCAATGCAATGCAGAATAGCTGATCCCCTAGTAGGCTCAACCACAAACTGCTCTAAAAAGCCATCTCCTAGGCATTCTAGAAAATGCCCCCTCTTGGAATCCTGCACCAAGCTGATTTTCTCAATCTTCCGGCATAGTAAAATCCCCCATGACATTGCCTTTTTAGCATGCATTTTCTATCTCCCATTGTAATTAGCAGAACATATCCTTACTACTGTTTGGGGGTCTGTATACAGCTACAGTCAGGGTCTTTTTACACTTGTAGTTCTTTAGCTCTATCCACAATTAATGAACACCTTCTAACCCAATATCACCGCTTTCTAATATTTAATTTAATTCTTTACCAGCAGAGCAACATCACCTCTTCTGTCTTCCTGCCTGTCCTTCCAATACAATATGTGTCTTTCAACATTACGCTCCCTGCTGTAACTATCTTTCAGCCATGATTGAGTGACGCCTGCAACATTATACCTGCCAATCTACAACTGTGCTGCAAGTTCATCTACCTTATTCCGTGTACTGTGTGTATTCAAATATAACACCTTCAGTTCTGTATTCACCCTTTTCAATTTTGTCCACCTTTTACGTTACAACTCCTCCTGTTGATTGCAATTTTACCCCATCAACAACCTCTCCTCACTGCATATTGCCCGTTTGTAAACCAGCTATGGCATCTTCAGCACTATCACTCCAGTTCCTATCACCCTGCCAAATTAGTTTAAACCCTCCCAAAATTAGCCAACCTGCCCACAAGGATATTGGACCCCGTCTGGTTCAGGTGTAACCCATCCCTTTTGTACAGATCATACCTTCCCCAGAAGAAATCCCAATGATCCATAAATCTGAACCCCTGCTCCCTGAACCGGTTGTTCAGCCATGTATTCAAATGCCAAATCAAACTATTCCTACCGTCACAGGCATGTGGCACAGGCAGCATTCAGAGATTACCACCCTGGTGGTCCTGCTTCTCAGCTTTCTACCTAGCTACCTAAAATCTCTCTTCAGGATCTCCTCACTTTGTCTACCAGTGTCATTGCTGCCACACTCACCTTTGAGAATTCCATGGACCCGACCCAAGATGCCCCTGCTCATGGCACCAGGAAGGCAACATACCGTCTTGGTGTCGCGATCACGCCCACAGAATCTCGTCTCTGTTCTCTGATTAGCGAATCTCCTATCAGCACTGTAGTCCTCTTCATTTCTCTGCTACAGCATCAGATTCGGCGCCAGAGATCCGGTCACTGTGACTCCCCACTGGTAGCTTGTCCCCCTCAAAAGTATCTTAGGTTGTATACTTATTATTGAGGGGAATGGTCACAGGTGGACTCTGCACTGACTGTGCATTTCCCTCCTTCTCCTGATAGTCACCCAGTCAGCTGCCTCTGCAGTTCAGGAGTGACTACCTACATGTAGCTCCTGACAATCACCTCCTCATTCTTCTGTATGAGTTGAAGGTCATTGAGCTGCAGTTCCAGTTCCTTAATACATTGTCTCAGGGGCTGCATCTTGGTGAACCCAGTGCAGGTGTGTTTATCCAGGAGACTGGAGATCTCTTAGACTTCCCACATCCCACATACAGTACAAAACATTGCTCCAGAGCCATTCTCATTAAACTACTGTGCCCTAACAGGTGAGGAATGAACAAATAAGAACAGGAATAGAGAAACTTACCAAATACTAGAGGTCACCCAAGCCTGATGAGCAAAAGCCACTCTAAACATTTGCATACTCAAAAGAAAGGCCACTCAAAGAAGGGCCGGTCCACTTGCACCTGTGCTGTTTTTATCAGCCCTTCCTAATAAATCCCTCCTGCTGACTGGACGTTCCTCAATTCACAGATACTGTTGCAAAGCTCTGCCATTAAAATATCAATTGCTTTCCTGATTGAAAGCTCGCTCTCTTTATGCATTCCCCTTCATTGATTGTCCAACTCAGAGAAAACTGCTTTGAAGCTCTGCTTATTAAATGTTAAACGCAGACCTGACTGACAGGAAGCTCTTTTTAAGCACTGCCTTCCGCTGATTGGTTGCACCTCATCTTAGGAAAACTGCCATGAAGTTCTGCCTTTAAAATCTCGATTGTCTTACGGATTGAAAGCTAGCTCTTCTTATGCATTCCCTGAACTTGATTGTCTAACTCTGACCAACAACTACGTTTGCTGATTCCCCAAGGCAGTGGGAAGTGAAGATGGAGCCAATGAAAATGTTGTCTGGCTTGCATTATGGACTGTGACTGGTGATGTGTTGCATGGTTTGTTGATGGGTTCACCGTAGTTTATCATCTACTGTACGTATATTAATGGTATGGATGATAATGTATTAAACTGGATCAGCAAATTTACAGATGACACCAAGATTGGGAATGTGGTGGATAGCAAGGATGGTAATCAGAGCATACAATATGACCTGGACCAGCTGAAAAATGGCAGATGGAATTTAATGCAGTCAAGTATAAGGTGTCACACTTTGGTTTGACAAACATGGTAGGACTTACACAGTGAATGGTAGTATACTGAGGTGTGTAGTAAAATAAAGGTATCTGGCAATAGATCCATAATTTTTAGGATGTGTCACAGGTAAATAGGGTCATAAAGAGAACATTTTTGCATATTGGCCTTCATAAGTCAAAGCATCTAGTACAGGAGATGGGATGTTACGCTGAAATTGTATAAGACATTGATGCGGCCAAATTTGGAGTATAGTATGCAGTTCTGTGTACTCACCAGTAGGAAAGATATCAATAGCTTGAAAGAATGTAGAGAAATATTTACAAGGGTTTGGCTGGGACTTAAGGATAACCTGAGTACAGGGAAAGGTTGAATCGACTTGAACTTTATTCCCAGAGAATCATGGGAGATCATATATAGGTATACAAAATTATGAGTTGTGAATATATGCAGGCTTTTTCCCCTGAGGTTGGGTGAAACTAGAACTAGCAGGACATAGGTTTAGGATGAAAGGTGAAATATTTAAGGAGAACCTGAGGGGGAATTTCTTCACTCAGAGAATGGTGCAAATGTGCAATGAGCTGCTAGCAGAGATGATGGAGGCATGTTCCACTGCAACATCTAAGAGAAGCTTGGAGAGAAGGTTGTGTGGAGAGCTATGGTCCAGGTGCAGGTAGATGGTGTTAGACAGAAATACAGGTTAGAATTGATTAGATGGGCTGAAGAGCCTGTATATTTGCTGTAGTGCTCTAAGACTGAATTGCTAAGCTGTATTCACAACTCTGTAGTTTTTCGCAGTCTCAAGCAGCACCAGTTGTCATATCGAGTTTGATGCATCTGGATCAGACTTTTTCTGTGTGCATCTGCAAACGTTGGTGGGTGTCATCAGGCATATGTTGAATGTCCTTAGCCTTCTTAGGAAGTGGAGGCATTAGTATGTTTTCTTGGCCATAGCATCCATGGACAAGGACAAATTGATGGTGTAATATACATCCAACAAGTTGAAGCTCTCGACCATCTCCATCTCAGTACCAATGATACAACCTGATGCTCCTTTTATTAATGTTCCTGTGACCTTGTAGTTTGATTCAGCCCCATCCTTCAGAAGGCCGTTGACATTTTCTCCTGGAAAAGTCTACAAAAATGGTGGATAGAATGGACCCCATCATAGGCAAAGCCTTAACCCACCATTGAGCACTTTACAAAGATTGCTGCCTAATTTCTTGCACATTGGTTACTTGTCAGTCTTTGCATGTAGTATTTCATGGAATCTATTGTACTTCCTGTTCTACTGTGGGAGGTCTGCAAGAAAATGAATCTCAAAGTTGTATATTGTGACATATACATACTTTGATAATAAAATTATTTTGAACTTTGAACTTTTGAACAAGAGAGCAGCATTCATTATTAAGGACCCCCACTGTTCAAACCATGCTCTCTTCTCACTACTACCACCAGGGAGATGGTGTAGGAGCCTTAGGCCCCACATCACCAGGTTACCCTTTAACCATCAGGCCCCTGGACTAGTGTGGATAACTTCACTCACCACAACACTGAATCTATGGACTCACTTTCAAAGACTCTACAACTCATGTATTATTTCTTCTCATCTTTTTTTTTCCAGTCCTGATGAAGGGTTTCAGCCCAAAACATCGACTGTTTACTCTTTTCCGTAGGTGCTGCCTGGCCTGTTGAGTTCCTCCAGCATTTTGTGTGTGTTACTTTGATTTCCAGCATCTGCAGATTTTCTCTTATGTGTGTGTATTATTTATTTAATTTTATTTGCACAATGTCTTTTATTTTGTACATTGATTGTCAGTCTTTATTCATGTAGTTTTCATAAATTAAGTTGAATTTCTTTATTTTCCCACAAATACCCAGAAGAAAATGAATCTCAGGGTAGCATATGGTAACATACACATGAATTCACTTTGACTTTGATTTTGCTCCTCTCAGGCCTCATTTTCCCCATTCGATCAACTTGTTTGATGACTTGCTTTGTGCACATGAATAACAATTTGAATTAATAATGCATCTTTAGCATAATAAGAGAACAGGTATAATGCAATATTTTCCAGATAACGTATGAAGGATTGTAGGCTGAGAGAGTTGAGACTCACTTTGGGTGGGACTAGATCTAGAGATCAGAGGATCAGGGTGAAAGGTGAAATATTCAAGGGAAATCTGAGGGGGAGCTTCATTGCTCAGAGGGTGGTGTAAGTGTGGAACAAACTGTCGGTGGAAGTGGTAGATGCAAATTAAAATGTAAATTTAAACAGGTTTGGATAAGTACGTGGATGATAGGGGCTTGGAGGGCTATGGTCCAACTTCAGATATCTGGGACTAGGCAGCCCAGGCTGGCACGGACTAAACAAACCAAGGAGTGTTTTTCAATGCTGTCGTGCACTTTAACTCCATGATTCGAAATATGCAAGATAGAAGCTTTGAGGGGATTTGAACAGCAGGAGAAATTCTTCATTGTGAACAAAGTAATTTAAGATTCAAAATTCAAGATTCAAGATAGTTTATTACATTCCTCGGTACTCAAGTGTAAAGGAGAATGAAGTAATTGTTATTTCATTGTCTGGATCTGAATGCTGCATAAAAGAAACACAAAAACCATAAAAAACACAATAAAAATATACAAATAGAATCATGTTATTGCTAGTATGTGAAACATACCGGAACTGATTGTGGTTCAGTACCAAGCATGAGACACAGGACAATACCATAAAAGACAGCACAAGAGCAACCACCAGTTTATGGGGAAGTGGTGCAAGCAGCCATGAACTATCAACAGTTAGCAGAAACGTCACATATGCAAACATCAGTTATCAAACTGAAATAAATTCAAACCTACAAACACACTCAATAATTATCAACAGAACAAGGAGAGCAGGAAATACCATATAACAGGTGCTGTGCAGGGACAGTTAATGTATTACACCTGAGTGAGTTTTGTTGAGAAGCTGGATAACTGCAGGAAAGAGCCTTTGGAGATGATGTGGAGTCCTGGTGCTGATGCACTTTTAGCATCTCCCCAGCGGCAATTTGATGATTAGGTGACTAGTAGGATGTGTGGAGTCCGAAGTTATTTTTTTAGCTCCTTTCTTCACACTGGCAATGAAAAGTGGGTAATTGATAGCCAATGATCTTCTCTGCTGCGTGGACCGCTTGCTGTAACCTGGACTTGCAGAGGCAGAAGTCAGCAGAAAACCTATTAGTGTTTGGTTTGCTCAGTGCAAACAACAGTATGTTTTACTCTCCAGTGTCCCAGGAATTCTTCTAATTTTCGTTGTTAGAATGAGTTTCTGGGACAAAGCAAAACAGTGTGGTTGGTGCCGGAGGCAGTACACACTTGAGCTCTCCTTCTTCATTCTTTCTGTGCAATGTACTAAACCACCTCATTTGCCCCATTAGAACTCTAATGGGACACAAACTGCAGTGGCAGCTGTACACCTCGACAGCATTTTATTCAGCCATGTACCATATCTTGACAAGGAAAAAGAGGCCATTTGATTTGTGTAATTAATCTCAGAGGTGCCTGCCTTTGAAAATTATGATGGAAAATATAGTTGGCATTTATCACAGGTTTAAGATGAAGACCATCAGTGCTGACATTGTATCCTCATTCCACTTCAGTAAAAAGTTTGTGGAGGTATTTTGAATTCTGTTGTTTGATATGTGATATATATATATTGTATATGATAATGTATGTCCATTGATCTGATCTCAATGGAATGAAAGTTGGAAGAGGGCTTCATTTTGACACCTTATATTTACCATTGACAACAGGAGGCAAATTACTACCTGATGCCTTTTTCACAAACGCTTTCTCTCAGATTAGTCTGTGAAGTAACAATCTCCTGTAGTTGATTTGAGCAGCATCTGTTGGGGAAAAGGAATTGTCAATGTTTGGGGTCAAATCCTTACACAAGGGCAGGTTACGACCTGAAACATCTACAGCTGCTTTCCCTCCGCAGATGCAGCTCAACCCACTGGGCTCCTCCAGTACATTGTTTGTTGCTTTGGATTCCAGCATCTGCAGTCTTTTCTTTCTTCTTAGTCTGTGTGACATGCACTCAGTGGCCACTTTATTAAGTATACCTACACAGCTACTTGTTAATTCAAATATCTAATCAACCAATAATGTGGCAGCAACTCAATGTATAAACACATGCAGACATGGTCAAGATGTTCATTTGGTGTTCAGACCAAACATCAGAATGGGGAAGAAATGTGATCTAAGTGGCTTTGACTATGGAATGATAGTTGGTGCCAGATGGGGCGGTTTGAGTATCTCCTGGGATTTTCCTTCACAACAGTCTCCTGAATGTACAGAGATTGGTACAAAGAAAATTTAAAAATCCAGTGAGCGGGGTTCCGGTGACATCATTGTCCAGAATGGCAGCTTAAATCAACAGCTCCTCCGGAAAAACACGTATTTTGCCCCGTTAATCCATCAAATATAAGATCTTTCGAAAACATCTGAATTGATAAGAGGGGCAAGAATGGGAAAAAAGAATGGAGATAAAAAAGCACCACTGCGGAGCCTATGGAAGAGAGAGGCTCTCCTGCACGTGCGCATGGCGGCGAGACTGACACTGGGCCTCGTGCAGGCGAAGCGACAAATATGATAAGGATTCTGGAAGAGATTAGGGAAATCCAAAAAGATATAAAGCAGCAACTCAATGATATAAAATCAGAGCTCGCCAACATCAATCAGAAAATAGCGGTGGCAGAGACTCGAATTGAGAAGGTGGAAGATCACGTCCAAAACGTGGAACAGATTCTAAGTAAGACAATAAAAATATTAAATCAACAGGAAAGTAAATTGCTTTACCAGGAGGGAAGATCGCGACGGAAAAATATCAGGATTTATAATGTACCCGAAAGAGCGGAGGGATTGTCGATGATAGACTTTGTAGACGAGTTGCTGCGGGAAGCACTGGAGATTCCCCCAACTATGGAGATTGAAATTGAGAGGGTGCATCATGCGCTCGTCCCACGGCTTCCCAAACCGCACTCAATAGTACTTAAATTCCTTCAATTCAAGAGCAAGGCGGAGATTCTACGAAGGGCCTGGGGTAAGAAGAGGGTGTTTTGGAATGGGAAGTTAATATACTTCGATCATGATTACCTCCCGGCGGTCCTACAGAAACAGAAGGAATGTTCCAAAACAAAGCGAATATTAAAGCAAGAAAAGATAAAATTCCAAACCCCGTACCCTGGTAAACTGAGGGTATTTTACCAAGAAGGGATATGACTATATCAGATAGTGGAAGAGGCAACTACCGACATGAAGAACAGAGGACTGCCCATTAGCGTGGTCAAACCAAGGGAAAGTCTGGCTGAGCAGTTATCCCAATCTGCTTGGGAAATAGTAAGAGAACCGAGAAAGCAGGGGACTGGAACAGGACGAGAGAAGTATATTAGGAAGAGACTGTGAGTTCTCCAAGGACAGCCCTCACCTCCTCCAGAAGAGCCATAAGGTTTGGCTAACTTTAAAAGTGCTGAGAAACTAAATGGAAGCAAAATAAGACTTTGATATACCTATACCGAGAAATACGTATTATGATGTGGATTTTATATTACTCAATTTTTTAAAAATTCATTCATTCATTCCATTTTCCCCACCTAAATGAGAATATCAGGTTTCCCCCGCCATCCGATGGTAGAGCATTCCTATGAAACAGTTCGTAAGCCAAAATGTCGTAAAGCGAGGAAGCAATTACCATTTATTTATATGGGAAAATTTTATGAGCATTCGCAGACCCAAAAATAACCACCAAATCATGCCAAATAACACATAAAACCGAAAATAACAGTAACATGTAGTAAAAGCAGGAATGATATGATAAATACACAGCCTACATAAAGTAGAAATACTTTCCCACAATCATTACTGCGCTATTCTCCGTAGCGAAAATCTCACGCAAGCGCCGTCGGCAGAATATCTCACACAAGCGCTGCTGGCAAAAACACGCTCTCCAGTAACCTTTAAGCTATGAAGCTGCCAAATCATACCAAACAACACATAAAAATACACAGCCTATATAAAGTAGAAATAATGTATGTACAGTATAGTATCACTTACCGGAATTGGTTCAGCGCCGAGCACACTGATGATGGTGTGTTAGACTGAATCGTCACAGGTTGGGGTGGTGCAGTGGCCCCCCACCCTCCAGGCCGCTGACCAATATATTGTCGCGAAGCATGCAGGGTTGCAGTGGTAGCCGGGAGGCACACACCACATCTTTAAGAAAAAAGCCAAAATAAGCATGCTAATTAATTAGGTGCCACCCGGCACGTAATTGTCGGCCCAGATCAGTGCCGATTTCCGATTGCGTCATCTCTGATCTGGGCTGACAATTACGTGTCGGGCGGCACCTAACTAATTAGCATGTTTATTTCGGCTTTTTTCTTAAAGATGTGCTGGGTGTCTCCCGGCTACTGCTGCATTCTCCGCAAATCGGTATCTGTCTGCGGCCTGGGTGTTGGGGTGGTGGGTCACTGGGGTGTCATCTCCATTAGAGCAGGCAGTAGTGTGCTCGGCGCTGAACCAATTCCGGTCTATTTCCATTAGAGCAGGCAGCTCATCTTCTCCTATGACCGCCCGCCTCGATGTCGAAGCTCGAGGTTCATCATCTGCTGTGGCTGATGTGGAAGGCTTGCTTGACTGCTGAGCCTCGCGCATTTTTCTATCATACAGTTCTTTGTAAGGACTCAAACCATCTTGCAAATATCCCCTAAACCTACGTACCCTTTCAAAATTAAAGTGGTACTTTATCATTGCAGCGAAAATCTCACACAGTTGCTTCACGTTCAGTTCGCTACTGCATTCGGTTTTGATTGTTATCCTTTCTTCTTCCAATTTCATCAGCTGTTGGTCAGGGGATGCCAAAACTTCTTCGACGTCATCTTTGTCAGCTTCCACAAGCCATCTCACTTCGTCCTTGCTTCGTTCACCACGATCGAAACGCTTAATTATGTCTAGTTTTACAATAAGCATAACACCCTTACGAGCTCTTTCAGGCTTTTCCTATACCTTAGAACTCATCTTGCTAACAGCTGCTCACAGACATGTGTTTAAGCAATGCCAGCAATATTGCAGTTCAGAACCCGGGGGAGAGCGGCTGCTCGGGGTGCACGCTGCCTTTTATCACGCGCTGCTTTTTTTTTGTAACAGTGAAAACACCTTCTGAAGGCGAAAACAGGGAACTAATGTAGGTCTTTCGTAACAGTAAGGTTTCGTAAAGCGAACGTTCGAAAAGCGGAGGACACCTATATCCATGGGAGGAATACACAGGGAAATCATTTCTGAGTAATGGACATAGATTTTTTTACTTACTTTTATAGGTGCTGTAGTGGGGGCCCTCAACTCACAGGTAGGAGGGGCTATCCCCCACGGCTAGACGTTTCTTCTAGCTCAACCCAGGGTTATCTAGAGACCCCAGCCTTGTAATCACACCTTTGTTACCTTTCCTTTATTATTCACGTTTCTTGGCTCTTATTTGTTCAAGGAGTAGATCGATTAAATTATATTCTGCAAATTTCAATGATATACTAACAGATAAATACACATGGCTAAGGACAAAGTAAAATTCATTTCTTTTAATGTCAATGGGCTGTTGAATCCAGTCAAGCACAGTAAAATTCTATCAAAAATGAAAAAAGAACAAGCCCGTGTAATATTTTTACAGAAAACTCACTTAAGTGATAATGAGCATGGAAAATTAAAGAGAATGGGTTTCATTAATTTGTTTTTCTCCTCATATAAATCAGGACATAGAAGAGGAGTTGCTATTCTCATCTCAAGCAAGCTAAATTTCGAAAAAGTATTCGAAATAGGAGATGAGGGCAGATATATTCTGGTAAGGGGGAATATAGATGGAAATCCAGTTACTTTATTGAATATATACGCACCCCCAGTAAGTGATATTAGTTTCTTCCAGAAAATTACTAATATTATGGTAATGGAAACAGAAGGTCTCTTGATATGTGGGGGAGAGTTAAATTTACAATTACAACCAAAGTTAGATTCTTCCAATAGAAAAACTTATGAAACAAAGTCCTTACATAAGAAAGTTAACACTCTTTTTGAGGATGTTGGTCTAATTGATATATGGAGGGACCTTTTCCCCGACAGAAGGGATTACACTCATTATTCTACCCCCCATTCCGTATATACAAGAATAGACTATTTCATATCATTTGGAAAAGATAGAGACAAAATAGTCACCTGTGGAATTGGGACAATAGATGTAAGTGACCATGCACCTATATATTTATCTTTTGATTTTGACCTACAACCAAAGGATACTATTTGGAAACCAAATGCAAGTCTACTCAATGATCCCTATTTTAAGGAACAAATTTAAAAAGAAATTGGTCTTTACTTAGAATTCACTGATAATGGAGAGGTTTCACCTCCCATTCTATGGGATACTCTGAAGGCTGTCTTAAGAGGGAAAATTATAGCGATATCTTCATATCAGAAAAAAAAATAAGGAATAAAACATTAGAGGAATTACAAAATAAGATGAAGGAACTAGAAAAAAAACACAAATTGAGTTTGGCACAGGATACACTAAAGGAAACTAAAAAAAAATTAGGAATGAAATTAATAGTTTGGCTACACAAGAAATTAGAAAAAAATTAATGTTTCTGAAACAGAGGCACTATGAAAGTGGATATAAATCTATGAAAATACTGGCGTGGAAACTGAAAAAAAAATAGCAGAAAATACAATTCATAGAATTAGGGATCCAAGAACAAAAGTGATAAAAAAAATAAGCTAAGTGAAATTCATGAAGCTTTTGAAATGATTTACAAAACTCTATATTCCAAAGTTCCAGGGGGAAACTTAACCCAAATTGACACCTTCCTGTATTCTTTAGAGTTACTCACTTTAAGCAAAGAACAAAATAGAACGATGACTGCTGACATAACTGAAGCTGAACTAAAAACTACGATTAGTAGGCTTAAATTAAGCAAGTCACCAGGATCAGATGGATATACGGCAGAGTGGTATAAAGAGTTTAGAAGTGAGTTAATCCCTGTTTTGCTCCCCACACTGAACTGAGCCCTGAGAAAGGCACAAATGACACCCAGCTGGAAGGAGGCGATAATCTCAGTTATACTAAAAGAAGGCAAGGATAAAATGGAATGTGGGTCATTTAGACCAATATCTGTTCTTAATGTGGATTATAGAATATTTACCTCCATCATAGCCAAATGATTTGAAGAGTTTCTACCCACACTGATACATAATGATCAGACAGGTTTCATACAACAATGCCAAACACAAGACAATATACGAAGGACACTTCACATTATGGATCATATAAAAAAAATGAAATTGAAGCAATAATGATAAGCGTGGACGCTGAAAAGGCATTTCATTCGGTTAATTGGAATTTTCTTTATAGAGTTTTACATATATTTGGTCTACATGACACAATTGTTAAAACTATACAGGCACTATACGACAATCCTACTGCCAGGATTAAAATCAATGGATATTTATTTAATAGTTTTACCCTAGAAAGGGGCATGAGACAGGGTTGTGCATGGTCACCGCTACTCTTCGCATTATATCTGGAACCATTAGCTCAATACATCAGAAAAAATGAAGATATCAGGGGAATTACTATTAAAGGGACAGAGCATAAATCGGCCTGTTACGCAGATGATCAACATAGATAAAACCCAACTACTTTCATATAACTACTGCCCACCAAGAGAAATTGAAAGTAGATATCCTTGGGCATAGTAAACAGAGTCCGTCAAATATTTGGGCATCATTATGCCAAAAGATTTGGCAAAATCATCAGAACGCAATTATCAGCCTATATATAAAAAAATTAAGGAAGATATAACAAGGTGGAACCTAATTCCTTTTCTTGGTCTCAGTTCAAGGATTGAATCTATTAAAATGAATATACTACCCAGACTACTATATCTCTTTCAGACCCTACCAACAGAGATTAACAAAAATCAATTCAATGAATGGAACAAGATGCTATCAAGATATATATGGCAAGGTAAAAGGCCTAGGGTTCATCTCAAAACTTTGCAATTAGCCAAGGAAAAGGGGGGATTGGCCTACCTTTACTGAGAGATTATTATTTTGCAGCACAGTTGAGAGCTGTGATATGCTGGTGCAACCCATCATGTGACGCTCAATGGAAAAACATTGACGAGAGAATACTTTCTATCCCCATACAGGCAATTTTGGTTGATAACAACCTACAGAGTTATATAAATAATATTGGCAACCCGTGGGTGAAGTGGACTCTTAAAATATGGAAAAATATTATAAAAGAATATAAACTAGAGAGAGACATTGCAATTCCTAAATGGTGTGCATATGACTCGGATTTTACGCCGAATAAACTGGATGCTAGATTTAAGGACTGGGCAGCTAAAGGAATAACAGCTATTTATAATATAATGAAAGAAGGAACACTGTTCAGTCTTGAAATGCTCAAAGAGAAACACTTATTAGAAAAACAAGACTTTTAACAGTATTTACAGATGCGACAGTATGTTAATAGGATGGTTAAAAATGTAACCAAGGCAAGTACATGTCTGATAGAGCTATTTAGAAAAGCATATAATTCAGACAACGGTAATAAAATCATTTCAAGCGTGTATAAAGGTTTGTCAAATCTTAAAACACATTCGACTTCATACATTAAAACAAAATGGGAGAAAGAAGGAGGAATAATAATATCTGAGGAAGACTGGACAATAATATGGAGGTATCAATGGAAGTGTACCAGTTCACAGAAATGGAGGGAGTTCGGGTGGAAAAACTTGATAAGATATTTTATTACACCCTCTAAGAAATCCCATTATGATAGTAACCTCCCTGTTTGCTGGAGAAATTGTGGAAATCAAAATGCAAACCATTATCATATTTTCTGGGAATGCCCTGTTATCAAAGACTATTGGAGTGGGATACATAATGCCCTACAAGACATCTTTAAATGTGAAATACCCTTAGAGAGTAAGACCATATATTTTGGGTATATACCTCAAGAATGGTTGAAAAGAGATAAATATTTAATGAATGTACTGCTGGTGGCTGATAAAGAGACCCTTACCAGGAAATGGTTATCACAGGAGAGCCCAATTTTAAATGTATGGATGGACATTACAATGGACATTTACAAAATGGTGAAGATAACAACATCTGTTCATCATAAGTTGGAACAATTTTATTTATACTGGAAAAATGGTTTAACTACATAACATCTCATAGGCCTGATTTTATTCTCACAAGTCAATGAATATGCTGTGAAGAAAAAGATCATTCCCTACTCTGTACATAGTTTTCTTCTTCCGATTGTTCTTTCTTTCCTCTCCTTTCTTTAAGTGTATACCTCATATAAATATTATGTGGAGATTTGTGACAAATATGATTATATGATATATATGTACAGTATCTGAAATACATCTTATGGAAATGTTTGTTTGATGATGAAATTCAATAAAAAAATAAATTACAAAAAAAATCCAGTGAGCAACAGTTCTGTGGGTGAAAACAACTTGTTAATGAGAGAGGTCAGAAGAGTATGGCCAGATTGGTTCAAGCTGGCAGGAAGGCAGCGGTAACTCAAATAACCACGCTTTACTACAGTGGTGTGCAGAAGAGCATCTCTGAATGCACAGCACATTGAACCTTGAACTGCATGGGCTACCGCAGCAGAAGAGTATGGCCAGATTGGTTCAAGCTGGCAGGAAGGCAGCGGTAACTCAAATAACCACGCTTTACTACAGTGGTGTGCAGAAGAGCATCTCTGAATGCACAGCACATTGAACCTTGAACTGCATGGGCTACCGCAGCAGAAGACCACAAACATACACACATTGGCTACTTTATTAAGTACAGGAGTTAGGTTGAAACCAAGCAATTAATTCCTCCTTTCAAATCTGTTCATGGGATGTGGCTGTATATTGTTCATCAATTATTACCCTCTTTAGTTATAAAGGTAAGGGTTCTTTTCGTGAAGAACAAGAGGGGATTAAATAAGATTATGATTCAAGATGCAAGATTGTTTAATATCTTTTCCTCTGCACAGTGTAAAGAGAATTAAGTAATAGTTATGAAATATATCTATATGCTGTGTGTCTCAAATAGCCTCTAAAAAACAAGTCCATTTCCTGACCTTCACATATGGCTTAGATACTAAACCAGATGGAACCATTGCTACTGACAGGAGAGGGGCAAAGGTGGGTTACTGGCACATTAAAACCAGTCACTTCAGGCAGTTGGAGCTTGTCAGCCATGGTTGGCAGCTCATCTAGGAGAAGGAAAACTGTTCTCAAACCTTCGCCGCCTTGTGGCTACACCCAGTCATGGGGAAGACATTAGGAGTAAACCACGAGGAAAAATCAGCAGCTGGAGTCCCTAAGGCAGTCTCACATCGAGTTCAACACTGACTGGCAACTCCTGCAATGTCGCTGGTGCCAAACTAGATTATGTAGTCTTCCTGATGCCATTGTAGAGCCTTGTCTGCCTCAGTATACTTTCCATTCCAAGCAGGCAGTCTCTAGCTTCATGTTTATTACAGCTAGATTTTATGGAATTTTATTTTCAATTTGATTTCTCCAGCTGACATAATGGGATTCAGATTCATGTCTCTGAATCATTGGTCCAGTCTCTGTAATATATTCCCTGCATCACTATATCAAGCTGAACAATTAAAATAAATGTAAGTAATATCATCTTGAAGACTTCAAGCGATTTAAATACAAAACATGCCTGGCATTTTGGGGCACTACAGAAGCATAATAGTCAGTGCGATGCTATTACAGCTCAGGCGTTGGATTTCATAGTTCTTCTGGTGTTCTCTGTAAGCAGGTTTTTACATTCCTTCCCATGTGCGCATGGGTACGGGTGCTCTACTTTCCTCTCACGGTCCAAAGACGTACCGGTTAGTGGGTTAATTGAACATTGTAAGTTGTCTCGTGATTAGGCTAGCTCTCCATCTTGAACTGCCCTGGCTTGCATATCAACTACATAAGTAGCTGGGACACAACATCCATGGTCGACTCCAACTAATAGAGGCCTCACGTGGTCTATTGTAACTATTGTACGTGTGCTGCGTATGACTATATGGACTGCGTTTTGCACCTTGTATCCAGAGGAACACTTTCATTTAGCTGTATACATGTGTATGGTTGAATGACAATAACTTTGAACTGGAACAGTAAAGGAAAGAAAAGGTTTTCATCCATGTAGTAATTTTAATAGGAGCCAAAGTGCTTTCTAGCCAATGATATTCTTTTGAAGTTGAGTGGCTGCTTTGCTGTAGTTTGAAAAAATACAATTAATTGGTTTTAATTCATTTTGGGCCTTCCTAAGAGCGTGAAAGGAACTATACAAATTCGACAAACAGTCAAAATTCCATGGAATACAGCAGAATTTGGATTTTGTATTAACAAGGATTATGAATCAATAGTTTCTTTGTGTAAGTGGTATGATTTTTTAAATGTTCAATGTTTGTTACAATTGCTTTACAATTGCAGTTAACTATGAATCAATACAATACAGTATACTTTAATTATTTATTCAATGAGTTAATTAGCATTCTTAAGCATTTTTGATGAGGCACTTGTTCCATCAAGTTTGTATTTCAGGTGGATTTGATTATGGATAGAGATCTTCTTTTCTATTTATGTTAATTTCACTAAGATGAATTGGCCACATGGGCTGTTCAGCATCTTCAGCTTATTGATCTGATCTTCATAACCATTGACATGCCTTTAATCTCAGGATTGCTACTAGTGCCACGTGCTAGTGAGGGCAAGTATAGTAGGATCAGGCAGATGAATGCCTGGCTGAGAGACTGGTGTAGGGGGCAGGGCTTCAGATTCTTGGACCATTGGGATCTCTTCTGGGGGAAGTATGACCTGTTTAAAATGGACAGCTTACATCTGATCCCGAAGGGGACCAATATCCTGGCGGGAAGGTTTAATAGAGCTGTTAGGGAGGGTTTAAACTAATTTGGCAGGGGGACGGGAACCGGAATGATGGAGCGGAGGAAGGGGAAAACAGAAATAAATCTAAGATAGTGAGCAGTAAAGATGTCAGGGAGGACATGCAGGTGATGGAGCAAATTTGTAGCCATTGAGATGAATTGCAGAGCAATAAAGTTTCAGTGAAATCAAAGTGAAAAGTACCAAATACTGGTCTTAAGGTGTTATACTTAAATACACGCAGCATAAGGAATAAGGTGGATGATCTTGTCGTACAGCTACAGATTGGCAGGTATGATATTGTGGCCATCACTGAGATGTGGCTAAAGGATGCATGTCTCTGGGAGCTGAACGTCCAAGGATACACGGTGTATTGGAAGGATAGGAAGGTAGACAGAGGGGGAGGCATGGCTTTATTGGTAAGAAATGATATTAAATCATTAGAAAGAGATGATATAGGATCAGAAGGTGCAGAATCTTTATGGGTTGAGCTAAGAAATCGCAGGGGTAAAAGGACCCGATGGCAGTTATTTATAGGCCTCCAAACAGCTGCAGTGATGTGGACTACAAATTACAACAGGAAATAGAAAAGGCTTGTCAGAAGGGCAGTGTTATGATAATTGTGGGGGATTTTAACATGCGAGTGGATTGGGAAAATGAGGTCGGCACTGGATCTCAAGAGAGAGAACTTGTAGAATGTCTGCGAGATGGCATTTTAGAACAGCATGTTGTTGAGCCCACTAGGGGATCAGCTGTACTGGATTGGGTATTGTGTAATGAACCGGAGGTGATTAGAGAGATTGAGGTGAAGGAACCCTTAGGAGGCAGTGATCATAACATGATTGAGTTCACTGTGAAATTTAAAAAAGAGAAGCCGAAATCTGATGTGTCGGTATTTCAGTGGAGTAAAGGAAATTATAGTGGCATGAGAGAGGAACTGGCCAAAGTTGACTGGAAAGGGACACTGGCGGGAAGGACAGCAGAGCAACAGTGGCTGGAGTTTATGCGAGAAGTGAGGAAGGTGCAAGACAGGTATATTCTAAAAAAGAAGAAATTTTCGAATGGAAAAAGGATGCAACCGTGGCTGACGAGAAATCAAAGCCAAAGTTAAAGCAAAGGAGAGGGCATACAAGGAAGCAAAAATTAGTGGGAAGACAGAGGATTGGGAAGTTTTTAAAAGCTTTCGAAAGGAAACTAAGAAGGTCATTAAGAGGAAAAAGATTGACTATGAAAGGAAGCTAGCAAATAATGTCAAAGAGGATACTGAAAGCTTTTTCAAGTATATAAAGAGTAAAAGCCAGGTGAGAGTAGAAATAGGACCGATAGAAAATGATGCTGGAGAAATTGTAATGGGAGATAAGGAGAAGGAGGAGGAACTGAACGAGTATTTTGCATCAATCTTCACTGAGGAAGACATCAGTAATATACCAGACACTCAAGGGTGGCAGGGAAGGGAAGTGTGCGCAGTCACAATTACGACAGAGAAAGTACTCAGGAAGCTGAATAGTCTAAAGGTAGATAAATCTCCTGGACCAGATGAAATGCACCCTCGTGTTCTGAAGGAAGTAGCTGTGGAGATTGCGGAGGCATTAGCAATGATCTTTCAAAAGTCGATAGATTCTGGCATGGTTCTGGAGGACTGGAAGTTTGCAAATGTCATTCCGCTATTTAAGAAGGGGCAAGGAAGCAAAAAGGAAATTATAGACCTGTTAGCTTGACATCGGTGGTTGGGAAGTTGTTGGAGTCGATTGTCAAGGATGAGGTTACAGAGTACCTGGAGGCATATGACAAGATAGGCAGGACTCAGCATGGATTCCTTAAAGGAAAATCCTGCCTGACAAACCTATTACAATTTTTTGAAGAAATTACAAGTAGGCTAGACAAGGGAGATGCAGTGACTGTTGTATATTTGGATTTTCAGAAGGTCTTTGACAAGGTGCCACATATGAGGCTACTTAACAAGATAAGAGCCCATGGAATTACGGGAAAGTTACATATGTGGATAGAGCGTTGGCTGATTGGCAGGAAACAGAGAGTGGGGAAAAAAGGGATCCTTTTCTGGTTGGCTGCCGGTTACCAGTGGTGTTCCACAGGGGTCCGTGTTGGGGCTACTTCTTTTTACATTGTACATCAACGATTTGGATTATGGAATAGATGGCTTTGTGGCTAAGTTTGCTGACAATACAAAGATGGGTGGAGGGGCTGGTATTGCTGAGAAAACAGAGAGTCTGCAGAGAGACTTGGATAGATTGGAAGAATGGGCAAAGAAGTGGCAAATGAAATACAATGTTGGAAAGTGTATGATTATGCACTTTGGCAGAAGAAATAAATGGACAGACTATTATTTAAGTGGGGAGAGAATTCAAAGTTCTGAGATGCAACGGGACTTGGGAGTCCTCATACAGGATACCCTTAAGGTTAACCTCCAGGTTGAGTCAGTAGTGAAGAAGGCGAATGCAATGTTGGCATTTATTTCTAGAGGAATCGAGTATTGGAGCAGGGATGTGATGTTGAGGCTGTATAAGGCGCTGGTGAGACCTCACTTGGGTAGTTTTGGTCTCCTTATTTAAGAAAGGGTGTGCTGACATTGGAGAGGCTACGGAGAAGATTTACTAGAATGATTCCGGGAATGAGAGGGTTAACATATGAGGAACGTTTGTCCGCTCTTGGACTGTATTCCTTGGAGTTTAGAAGAATGAGGGGAGACCTCATAGAAACATTTCGAATGTTGAAAGGCATAGACAGAGTGGATGTGGCAAAGTTGTTTCCCATGATGGGGGAGTCTGGTACGAGAGGGCATGACTTAAGGATTGAAGGGCACCCATTCAGAACAGAAAAGCAAAGAAATTTTTTTAGCCAGAGGGTGGTGAATCTATGGAATTTGTTGCCACAGGCGGCAGTGGAGGCCAAGTCATTGTGTGTATTTAAGGCAGAGATTGATAGGTATCTGAGTAGCCAGGGCTTCAAAGGTTATGGTGAGAAGGCGGGGGAGTGGGACTAAATGGGAGAATGGATTAGCTCATGATAAAATGGTGGAGCAGACTCGATGGGCCGAATGGCCTACTTCTGCTCCTTTGTCATATGGTCTTATGGTCTTATGGTCTTAATCCAAGTTGCTTACCATAGTTTGGTGCTTTAACCTAGTACATTACAATTATTCTAGTGTTTCTTGTATTTACTGTAAATGTTCACAAGAAAGTGATTCTCTGGGTTATATATGGTGACATATGTGCTTTGATAAACTTACTTTGAACTTTAAAATTTTTATCATTCTAGATTCAGGTTTTCTGATGATAAAGTTTTGAAGGGGAATTGTGAGGAGGATAAAGAATATAAGTAATAAGATTACCTATGCAGGACAATGCAGGAAAAATGTGCCATGCATATTGTATGAAGCAAAGAAAGACAGAGTAATCTTAAACAATTTAGGTAAGAATATGAGTGGGCAGATTTCCAGGACATAAAAGGAAAATATGCAGGTAAAGAGGCAACAGAAAGGTCAAAGTCAAAGTTAAATGTATTATCAAATTACATATATGTTATCATATATAACCTTGACATTTACAGAAAGATAAAGAAATACAGTAGAATTTATGAAAGAATATACCTAATTAAATACTGACAAACAACCAATGTTCAAAAACAAAATATACTGAGACATGAATTTTAAAGCCTTGTAAGTGAGTCTCTAGGTTGTGGAATCAGTTCAGTGTTGAGTTGAGTGAAGTTATCCACACTGGTTCAGGAGCCCGATGGTCATAAGGTAATAACTGTTCCTGAACCTGGTGGTGTGGGACATAAGGCTTCTGTGCCTGAACGGTGGGCATCCCTGGTGCTGATATTGCTTTCTTGTGGCAACGCCCCATGTAAGTATGCTCAAAGGTGGGAGGGTTGTGCTTGAACTGGGTTGTTTACATCACTTTCTACAGACTTTTCATTCCTGGCACTGGTCCGTACCAGTCAATGATGCAACTAGTCAGGCTACTCTCCACTCTGCATCTATAGCAGTTTGTCAAAATTTTTGGAGCCATAAGTTTTTAAGAAAATAGAGGTGCTTTTGTACCTTCTTTCTGATGGCGCTTACGTTCCAGTGCCAGGTCAAATCTCTGATATGATAGCACCAAAGAAATTAAAGTTAGAAACAAAGAAACATGGAAACATAGAAAACCTACAGCACAATACAGGCCTTTCGGCCCACAAAGCTGTGCCAAACATGTCCTTACCTTAGAAATTACCTAGTCTTACCCATAGTCCTCTATTTTTCTAAGATCCATGTACCTATCCAGGAGTCTCTTAAAAGGCCCTATTGTTTCCGCCTCCACCACTGCTGCCGGCAGCCCATTCCACACACTCATCACTCTCTGCGTAAAAAACTTACCTCTGACATCTCCTCTGTACCTACTTCCAAGTACCTTAAAACTACGCACTCTTGTGCTAGCCATTTCAGCCCTGGGAAAAAGCCTCTGACTATCCACATGATCAGTGCCTCTCATCATCTTGTATATATCTATCAGGTCACCTCTCATCCTCCGTTACTCTAAGGAGAAAAGGCTGAGTTCACTCAACCTATTCTCATAAGGCATGCTCCCCAATCCAGGCAACATCCTTTCTATGGTTTCCACATCCTTCCTGTAGTAAGGCGACCAGAATTAAGCACAGTACTCCAACTGGGGTCTGACTAGGGTCCTATATTGCTGCATAGTTGGCACATGGCCAAGTGATTAGGGCGTCAGTCTAGTGATCTGAAGGTCGCTAGTTTGAGCCTCAGCTGAGGCAGTGTGTTCTGTCCTTGAGCAAGGCACTTAACCACACATTGCTGTGCGACGTCACCAGTGCCAAGCTGTATCGGCCCTAGAGCCCTTCCCTTGGACAACATTGGTGGCGTGGAGAGGGGAGACTTGCAGCATGGGTAACTGCCGGTCTTCCATACAACTTTGCCCAGGCCTGCACCCTGGAACCCTTCCAAGGCACAAATCCGTGGTCTCATGAGACTAATGGATGCCTATATATAGCTGCAACATTACCTTTCGGCTCTTAAAATCAATCCCACGATTGATAAAGGCCAATGCACCATACACCTTCTTAACCACAGAGTCAACCTGCACAGCAGCTTTGAGTGTCCTATGGACTCGGACCCCAAGATCCCTCTGATCCTCCACACTGCCAAGAGTCTTACCATTAATGCTATATTCTGCCATCATATTTGACCTACCAAAATGAACCACCTCACACGTATCTGGGTTGAACTCCATCTGCCACCTCTCAGCCCTGTCTTGCATCCTATCAATGTCCCGCTGTAACCTCTGACAGCCCTCCACACTATCCACAACACCCCCAACTTTTGTATCATCAGCAAATTTACTAACCCATCCCTGAACTTCCTCATCCAGGTCATTTATAAAAACCACGAAGAGTACGGGGTCCCAGAACAGATCCCTGAGAACACCACTGGTGACCGACCTCCATGCAGAATATGACCCATCTACAACCACTCTTTGCTT
Organism: Mobula hypostoma; assembly: GCF_963921235.1. Taxonomy (NCBI): domain Eukaryota; kingdom Metazoa; phylum Chordata; class Chondrichthyes; order Myliobatiformes; family Myliobatidae; genus Mobula; species Mobula hypostoma. Next base: position 95,693,106 of record NC_086101.1, read on the forward strand.
TCTGTGGGCATGCTAGTTCTGGATCCACAAAGCAATGTCCCCTTGGATCCCATGCCTCCTTACTTTCTCAATATGCCTTGCATGGGGTACCTTATCAAATGCCTTGCTGAAGTCCTAATACATTACATCTAAGGCTCTACCTTCATCAATGTAAACAACAGGAATTCTGCAGATGCTGGAAATTCAAGCAACACACATCAAAGTTGCTGATGAACGCAGCAGGTCAGGCGGCATCTCTAGGAAGAGGTACAGTCGACGTTTCAGGCCGAGACCCTTCTCCAGTCCTGAAACATCAACTGTACCTCTTCCTAGAGATGCTGCTTGATCTGCTGCATTCACCAGCAACTTTGATGTGTGTTACCTTCATCAGTGTGTTTAGTCACATCCTCAAAAAATTCAGTTAGGCTCGTAAAGCAAGGTCTGCCTTTGACAAAGCCATGCTGACTATTCTTAATCATATTATGCCTCTCCAAATGTTCATAAATCCTTAATATCTACACACTCAAGTTTTTCAGTCCGTTGCAAGTCATCCCTACAATCGCCAAGATCCTTTTCCGTAGTGAGTACTGAAGCAAAGTATTCATTAAGTACCTCTGCTATCTCCTCTGGTTCCATACACACTTTTCCTTTTTTTTTAAATCTTTTTATTGAGTAAGTATACAAAAAAGGTAAGCCATATAAACATTAATACAATGTTAAAGTATAATAAAATTCCAAAAGGTATCAATACCAAAAAAAATACTACAAACAATGTAATTTAAACATAAGAAACCAAGATAACATAATAGTATACTAAATTTTATATATATCAATGGAAAAAAAGAAAAAAAAAACCCCAAAAAAAACCCACCGTGCAACTAACTAAAAGCAAGGCAAAGCAATGGGCTAACTTGAAACCAAACAGAGTTAAACTTAAAATCACGTCCTCAATCCCGACCTCCATTAAAAACAGTGAAAAAAAAACAAGAAGGGTAAATATTACATTAAATGAAAATATCGAATAAAAGGTCCCCAAATCTGTTCAAATTTAAATGAAGAATCATAAAGGTTACTTCTAATTTTCTCCAAATTCAAACATAAAATCGTCTGAGAAAACCAAAAAAAAGGTAGTTGGAGCATTAAGCTCTTTCCAATGTTGTAAAATACATCTTTTCGCCATTAAAGTAAGAAATGCAATCATTCTACGGGCTGAAGGGGAAAGATTACTAGAAATTTTAGGTAGTCCAAAGATAGCAGTAATAGGGTGAGGAGAGATATCTATATTTAATACCTTAGAAATAATATTAAAAATATCTCTCCAAAAAGTTTCCAAAGTAGGGCAAGACCAAAACATATGAGTTAAAGAGGCTATCTGCCCCGAACATCTATCACAGAAAGGATTAATATGCGAGTAAAAACACGCTAACTTATCTTTGGACATATGTGCTCTATGAACCACTTTAAATTGAATTAGGGAATGTTTAGCACAAATAGAGGAAGTATTAACTAATTGTAAAATCTGCCCCCAATCATCCACAGAAATGGTAAGCCCCAATTCCTGTTCCCAATCTACCCTAATCTTATCAAATGGAGCTTTCCTAAGTTTCATAATAATATTATAAATCATAGCCGATGCACCTTTCTGACATGGATTAAGGTTAATTATCGAATCTAAAATATATGTAGGAGGAAGCATTGGAAAGGAAGAAAGTATAGTACTTAGGAAATTTCTAACTTGTAAATATCTAAAAAAATGTATTCTTGATAAGTTATATTTATTAGATAATTGTTCAAAAGACATAAGGGAACCATCTAAAAATAAATCCAAAAACCGTAAAATACCCTTAGTCTTCCAAGTTTGAAAAGCGCGATCCGTAAAGGAGGGAGGAAAAAATATGTTACCTAAAATAGGAATCGCTAACCCGAATTGATTAAGATCAAAAAATTTTCTGAATTGAAACCAAATGCGCAAGGCATATTTAACTATCGGGTTAGAGACCTGCTTAAGGCGTTTCGAATCAAAAGGGAGAGAGGAGCCTAAAATAGAGCCAAGTGTATAACCCTGAACAGATTGTAATTCCAATGCTACCCATTTAGGAATAGATAGTATGTCCTGGTCAAGTAACCAAAATTTCATATGTCGAATATTAATAGCCCAATAATAGAATCTAAAGTTAGGTAATGCTAAACCTCCATCTCTCTTAGCTTTCTGTAAATGTATTTTACCCAGTCTCGGATTCTTATTCTGCCAAATAAATGAAGAAATTTTAGAGTCAACTTTATCAAAGAAAGATTTTGGAACGAAAATTGGTAATGCCTGAAACACATATAAAAATTTTGGCAAAAAAAACATCTTAACTGCATTAGTACGACCAATCAAAGTTAAATATAAGGGAAACCATTTAGATGAAAGTTGAGTAATATGGTCTATTAATGGTAAAAAGTTAATCTTAAATAAATCTTTGTATTTACAAGTAATTTTAATCCCAAGATATGAAAAATAATTATTAATCAATTTAAATGGAAATTTATAATATAAGGGAAGATGTTTATTAATCGGAAAAAGTTCACTCTTACTAAGATTTAATTTATAACCTGAGAAAAAACCAAATTGTGCTAATAACTCTAAAACAGCAGGAATAGATTTCTCAGGATTAGAAATATATAAAAGTAAATCATCAGCATAGAGTGATAATTTATGGGACTTTAATCCCCGAGTTATCCCAGTAATATTTGAAGATTCTCGAATAGCAATTGCAAGAGGTTCTAATGCAATATCAAATAATAGGGGACTAAGAGGACAGCCTTGTCGAGTACCACGAAAGAGAGGAAAAAAAGGTGAGTTTAAAGAGTTAGTACAAACCGAGGCTACAGGGGAATGATATAACAGTTTAATCCAGGATATAAATTTCAAGCTAAAATTAAACATTTCAAGCACCTTAAATAAATAAGGCCATTCTACTCTATCAAAAGCTTTCTCGGCATCTAAAGAAATAACACACTCAGGAACATTTTGTGAGGGAGTATAAACGATATTTAACAATGTACGAATATTATAAAAAGAGTAACGACCTTTAATAAAACCCGTTTGGTCTTCCGAAATAATAGAAGGAAGTACTTTTTCTAGTCTATTTGCTAATAACTTAGAAAAAACTTTAGAATCAACATTTAATAAAGATATTGGTCTATAAGATGCACATTGAGCAGGGTCTTTATCCTTCTTTAGTATTAGAGAAATTGATGCTCTATTAAAAGATTCAGGAAGTTTACCAAGTTTCGGAGAAGCCTCAAAAACCCTACAGAGCCAAGGAATCAATAAAGAAGCAAAACATTTATAAAATTCAACGGTAAACCCATCCGGGCCAGGAGCTTTCCCCAGATTCATAGAAAAAATAACATTCTTAATCTCATCCATTGTAATGGAAGTATCTAATAAAGAAGACATATCCTGTGAAATCTGAGGGAAGTCTAACTTATCTAAAAAATCATTCATATATTTAGAATCTCGAGGAGACTCTGATTGATATAAAGAAGAATAAAAATCACAAAAGGTTTGATTAATCCCCACATGATCCAGTATCAATCAATCATTTTGGTTATAAATCTGATTGATTTGAGATTTAACATAATTAGATTTCAATTGATTAGCCAGCAGCTTGCCAATTTTGTCACTGTGAACATAAAAGTCACTTCTTGTTTTCTTTAATTGGTTTACAATCGAGGACGAGAGTAGTAAACTGTGTTCCATTTGAAGTTCAGTTCTTTGTTTGTATAACTCCTCAGAAGGAGCCATAACATATTTCTTATCAATTTCTTTAATCTTGTCCACAATTGCCGTCTCCTCCTGCTTCTGTTTCTTCCTCAAAGCAGCAGAATACGAAATAATCTGACCCCGAATATAGGCTTTAAAAGTGTCCCAAAGAGTGTTAACCGAAATATCTTCTGTATGGTTAATTGTAAAAAAAAAGCTCAATCTGTTCATTCATAAAATTAACAAAATCCGAGTCCTGAAGCAACAGCGAATTAAAACGCCATTGTCTATTATTTGGTATATTGGCCATAATTTTAACAGAAAGCTTAAGTGGAGCATGATCCGAAATGGTTATAGAATCATAATCACATTTAATCACTGAAGGAATAAGACGAGAATCAATAAAAAAATAATCAATTCTTGAATAGGAATGATGAACATGTGAAAAAAAGGAAAAATCTTTTTCCTGAGGATGCAGAAAACGCCAAATGTCCGTCGACCCAGAATCAGAAAGGAAAAAATTAATCAAATTTGCAGATTTATTAGGTAAGGTCCGTAAAGGAGCCGTACGGTCCAAAGCTGGAGACAAACAGGTATTAAGATCTCCGCCCCAGATCAATGAAAACTCGTTCAAATTCGGAAACTGATTAAACAATGATTTATAAAATTCCGGACAATCCATATTAGGAGCATAAACATTAACCAAAACTACTTTTTTATTAAATAGTAAACCACTAACCAATAAAAATCTACCATTCGGATCAGAAATAATATCCTGTTGTATAAAAGTAACTGAGGAATCAATAAAAATAGAGACGCCTCGAATCTTAGCATTGGAGTTCGAATGAAATTGTTGTCCCTTCCAGAATTTGAAAAAACGTAGTCTGTCCCCCCTCCGTACATGGGTCTCTTGTAAAAATAAAATTTGTGCTTTAAGTCTCCGGAACACTTTAAAAACTTTTTTCCTTTTAATAGGATGATTAAGACCGTTAGTATTCCAGGAGACAAAATTAATAATAGACTCCGTAAATCCTAAAGTCAACCCACAACAAGGAGGATTGACGATAGGCGCGACCCACAAACCCGGAGAGGAAACAGAACATACGAAAGATACCGGGAAAAAGGACGCAACCAGTACTTCAATAATGTATATAGCCCAAAGAGAAACAAACTAAAACGTGAAGCCCCTCCCACCACCCCTGCCCCAAGACCCCAAGGCAAAATCTAAAGCAGACCCGCCCGAAAGAAGCAAGCGCTAAAACTACCCCCATGACTTCCGGTATACGCTCCCTAAAAAAAAGGTATAAATATGAAAAAGATCAGCTAATTGTAAAAAAAGTAAAAAAAAAAGGTAGCTCAATTAAAATACACACACAACAGAACAAAAGCCAGAAAATATATATTAAAAAAAACCACAATAAACCCCAAACCCATAAATAAACACAGCAACAAAAAAAAATAAGATTATTGACGTAAAGTGGTTATAAAAAGCAAAACAGAATAAAATTTTTTTAAAAACTACAAAATTTAAGGCCACACAGGAAATACGTAAAATGACAAACAGGAAGTAACCACCCAGAATCCCCTGGGAAAAGAAAGAAATGACGCAGTTGAAAAGAAAGTTTAGCAACCATATTAAGAAATCAAAAATAAACTTTTCTGCCCAAATAGGGCACGAAAAAGTTAAAACCAACCAATTCACAGCCTCCGATCAACGGAGATGATTAAAAAAAATAGCAATTAAGATGTTGAAGGTGAAAATTGATCCAGATAACTCTGGGCATCCGATGGAGAATCAAAAAAACGAAGGGCTCCATCTGACATGCGAATCCTTAGACGTGCAGGGTACAGCAGCGCTGGTCTTAAATCCATCTTATAGAATTCCGACATCACGGATCTGTAACGGACCCGTTGGTCCCAGATTGGTTTACTGAAATCTTCCACGAATCGGAACCTAAGATCCGAAAAATCGATGAAACCTTTAGATCGAGCGAATCGAAACAGTCTCTCCTTGTCTTGAAAGTAATGAAAATGTAAAATAACATGCCTGGGTCTATCTGACCTAGACGAGTATGATGGGATTCTGTGAACACGATCCAGTAGCGGTGGTTGGTCAGGAAATACCGTAGGGAATGCATCTTTTAAAAGTTGAGAGAAATACTTCATGGGGTTGTTAGATTCTACAGCTTCCCGCACCCCAATCATTCGTAAATTCTGCCGACGCATCCTAGATTCCAAGTCAGAGTTTTTAAAAGTCAGAAAGTCAAGTTTCTTCTTCATTACATTAATTGTTTCCTCGATTTTCCCCATCCTAAGCTCACTTTGTTGCGCGAATTTTTGAAGATCAGATATAGCCGACTGATGTTCCGCAATAAATGTTTGCATCTTATCAATTGAATCGGCAATTTTCTGAAGATTAGTTGAGATTTCCGTATGAATCAAGTCTTTAACAGAGTCTGCAATTTCCGTACGAATCACCTCCCTAACAGAGGTTGAAATTTCCCTCTGAATTAACTCCGATATAGCTTTCAAAGTCACCGGTGATTCAGTCGGGGGGAGATCCGTAGCTTTCGGTTTAACTGGAGGTTTACCATCCTTGCCGTTTTTCCCGTTCTTAGACATAGCAGATCTAAGTTCCATCCAGTTGTCGGAGAATTCAGTTTAATTCAAAGTATTGTAAGGGTTGATGCCTTAATGGTTAATTAAAGTATAGCTGACCATAGAGAAAAAAAACTCAGAGGTAATGGAGCGAGTCAAGAACGCGACTTCACTCCATGAGCGTTACCGGAAGTCCTCCTCCATACACACTTTTCCACTGTCACACTTGATTGGTCCTATTCTCTCACGTCTTATCCTCTTGTTCTTCACATACTTGTAGAATGCCTTGGAGTTTTCCTTAATCCTGTCCACCAAGGCCTTCTCATGGCCCTTTCTGGCTCTCCTAATTTCTTCCTTAAGTTCCTTCCTGCTAGCCCTATAATCTTCTGGATCTCTATCATTAACTAGTTTTTTGAACCTCTTGTAAGCTCTTTTCTTCTTGACTAGATTTACAACAGCCTTTGCACACCATGGTTCCTGTACCCTACCATCCTTTCCCTGTCTCATTGCAACGTACCTATGCAGAGCCCTACTCAAATATCCTCTGAACATTTGCCACATTTCTTCTGTATGTTTCCTTGAGAATATTTGTTTCCAATTTATGCTTCCAAGTTCCTGTCTGATAGCCTCATATTTCCCCTTACTCCAATTAAACGTTTCCCTAACTTGTCCATTCCTATCCCTCTCCAACGCTATGGTAAAGGAGATAGAATTGTGATCATTATCTCCAGAATGCTCTCCCACTGAGAGATCTGACACTTGACCAGGTTCATTTCTCAATACCAGATCAAGTACAGCCTTTCCTCTTGTAGGCTTATCTACATATTGTGTCAAAAAACCTTCCTGGACACACCTAATAAACGCCACCCCATCTAAACCCCTCACTCTAGGGAGATACCAATCAATATTTGGGAAATTAAAATCTCCCACCACAACAACCCTGTTATTATTACTCCTTTCCAGAATCTGTCTCCCTATCTGCTCCTTGGTGTCCCTGTTACTATTGGGTGGTCTATAAAAAAACACCCAGTAGAGTTTTTGACCCCTCCCTGTTCCTAACCTCCACCCACAGAGACTCCATAGACAATCCCTCCATGACTTCCTCCTCTTCTGCAGCCATGACTCTATCTCTGATCAACAGTGCCACGCCCCCACCTCTTTTCCCTCCCTCCGTGTCTTTTCTGAGACATCTAAAACCTGGCACTTGAAGTAACCATTCCTGCCCCTGCACTATCCAAGTCTCTGTAATGGCCTCAACATTATAGCTCCAAGTGCTGATCCATGCTCTAAGCTCATCAGCTTTGTTCATAATATTCCTTGCATTAAAATAGACACATCTCAAACCATCGGTTTGAGTGCGTCCCTTCTCTATCACCTGCCTATCCTCCCTCTCGCACTGTCTCCAAGCTTTCTCTATTTGTGAGCAAACAGCCCCTTCCTCCATCACATCAGTTCGGTTCCCAACCCCCAGCAATTCTCGTTTAAACTCTCCCCAGTAGCCTTCGCAAACCTCCCCGCCAGGATATTGGTCCCCCGGGATTCAAGTGCAACCCTTCCTTTTTGTACAGGTCACACCTGCCCCAAAAGAGGTCCCAATGGTCTGAATCCCTGCCCCCTGCTCCAATCCTTCAGCCACGCATTTATCCTTCATCTCATTCTATTCCTATATTCACTGTCACGTGGCACAGGTAGTAATCCCAAGATTATTACCTTTGAGGTCCTGCTTCTCAACTTCCTTCCTAACTCCCTGTAGTCTGTTTTCAGGACCTCCTCACTCTTCCTATCTATGTCATTGGTACCAATATGTACCACGACCTCTGGCTGTTTTCCTTCCCACTTCAGGATATTGTGGACACGATCAGAAACATCGCGGACCCTGGCACCTGGTTGGCAAACTACCATCTGCATTTCTTTCCTGCATCCACAGAATCGCCTGTCTGACCCCCTAACTATAGAGTCCCCTATCACTGTGGCCATCCTCTTCCTTTCCCTACCTTTCTGAGCCACAGGGCCAGACTCTGTGCCAGAGGCACGACCATGGTTGTTTCCCCCAGGTAGATCGTCTCCCCCAACAGTATTCACACGGGAGTACTTAGTGATAAGGAGAACAGCCACTAGGATACTCCTTAGCATCTGCCTCTTGTCCTTCCCTCTTCTGACTGTTACCCATTTATCTGTCTCATGAGGGCCTGGAGTGACTACATGCATATAGCTCCTCTCTATCGCTTCCTCACTGTCCCTGACCAAATGAAGTTCATCGAGCTGCATCTCCAGCTCCGTAACACGGTCCCTAAGGAGCTGAAGCTCGTGCACCTGGCAAAGATGTGGCCGTCCGGGAGGCTGGGAGTCTCCAGGACCTCCCACATTTGACACCGAGCACAGAAAACAGGCCTCACACACATATTTCTTTTCTGTATTCTACACAAGTAACGTACCTCGCCTCAACCTGTTATTGCCGAAGCCCCGTTGAGCCAACATCTTCCTATTCTGTCTCGCTCTACTCTGATGCCCGCTCTATAATGCTGTCTTCTTCTAAACTCTTCTCGCTGTTCTAACTGACTGACGTCCACGTACTTGCGCAGTTGTCCTCCGATCAAACCACTGAAGAAATAACCGTCTCCCTTTAACCATATAACAATTACAGCATGGAAACAGGCCATCTCAGCCCTTCTAGTCTGTGCCGAACTCTTACTCTCACCTAGTCCCACCGACCTGCACTCAGAGGCCCATAACCCTCCATTCCTTTTCTGTCCATATAGCTATCCAATTTAACTTTAAATAACAACATCGAACCTGCCACTTCTGCTGGAAGCTCATTCCACACAACTACCACTCTCTGAGTAAAGAAGTTCCTCCTCATGTTACCCCTAAACTTTTGCCCTTTAACTCTCAACTCATGTCCTCTTGTTTGAATCTCCCCCACTCTCAGTGGAAAAAGCCTATCCACGTCAACTGTATCTATCCCCCTCATAATTTAAATACCTCTATTAAGGCCCCCCTCAACCTTCTATGCTCCAAAGAATAAAGACCCAACTTGCTCAACCTTTCTCTGTAACTTAGGAGATGAAACCCAGGTAACATTCTAGTAAATCTTCTCCGTACTCTCTCAATTTCGTTGACATCTTTCCTATAATTCGATGACCAGAACTGTAAACTCTTCTCACTTTTAAACTCTTCTCGTTGTTCTCACTGGCTGACATCCATGTCCTTGTGCAGTCATGCCCTGATCAATAGACAATAGACAATAGGTGCAGGAGTAGGCCATTCGGCCCTTCAAGCCAGCACCGCCATTCACTGTGATCATGGCTGATCATCCACAATCAGTATCCAGTTCCTGCCTTATCCTCATAACCTTTGATTCCGCTATGCTTAAGAGCTCTATCCATCTCTTTCTTGAAAGCATCCAGAGACTTGCCCTCCCCAGCCTTCTGGGTCAGAGCATTCCATATATCCACCACTCTCTGGGTGAAAAAGTTTTTCCTCAACTCCGTTCTAAATGGCCTACCCCTTATTCTTAAACTGTGGCCTCTGGTTCTGGACTCACCCATCAGCGGAAACATGCTTCCTGCCTCCAGCATGTCCAATCCCTTAATAATCTTATTTGTTTCAATAAGATCCCGTCTCAGCCTTCTAAATTCCAGCGAATACAAGCCCAGTCGCTCCAATCTTTCGACATATGACAGTCCCGCCATCCCGGGAATTAACCTTGTGAACCTACGCTGCACTCCCTCAATAGCAAGAATGTCCTTCCTCAAATTTGGAGACCAAAACTGCACACAGTACTCCAGGTGTGGTCTCACCAGGGACCTGTACAGCTGCAGAAGGACCTCTTTGCTCTTGTACTCAATTCCCCTTGTAATGAAGGCCAGCATGCCATTAGCTTTCTTCACTTCCTGCTGTACTTGCATGCTTGCTTTCAGTGACTGATGAACAAGAAAACCTAGATCTCGTTGTACTTCCCCTTTTCCTAACCTGACTCCATTTAGATAATAATCTGCCTTCCTGTTCTTTCCACCAAAGTGGATAACCTCACAGTTATCCACATTAAACTGCATCTGCCACGCATCTGCCCACTCACCCAGCCTGTCCAAGTCACCCTGCATTTTCATAACATCCTCCTCACATTTCACACTGCCACCCAGCTTTGTGTCACCGGCAAATTTGCTAATGTTACTTTTAATTCCCTCATCTAAATCATTAATATATATTGTAAACAGCTGCGGTCCCAGCACTGAACCCTGTGGTACCCCACTGGTCACCGCCTGCCATTCTGAAAGGGACCCACTAATCGCTACTCTTTGTTTTCTGTCAGCCAGCCAATTTTCAATCCACGTCAGTACTCTGCCCCCAGTTCCATGTGCCCTAATTTTGCCCACTAATCTCCTATGTGGGACTTTATCAAAGGCTTTCTGAAAGTCGAGGTACACTCCATCCACTTGTCCATTTTCATAGTTACATCCTCAAAAAATTCCAGAAGATTAGTCAAGCACGATTTCCCCTTCGTAAATCCATGCTGACTCGGACCAATCCTGTTACGGCTATCCAGATGTGTCGTAATTTCTTCTTTTGTAATTGACTCCAGCATCTTTCCCACCACCAACATCAGGCTAACCGGTCCATAATTCCCTGTTTTCTCTCTTCCTCCCTTCTTGAAGAGAGGGACAACATTAGGCACCCTCCAATCTATAGAACATTTGAAAATGATTACCAATGTGTCCACGATTTCTAAAGCCACCTCCTTAAGTACCCTGGGATGCAGACCATCAGGTCCCGGGGACTTATCAGCCTTCAGACCCAACAGTCTATCCAACACCATTTCCTGCCTAATATAAATTTCCTTCAGTTCATCCATTACCCTAGGTCCTTTGGCCACTATTATATCTGGGAGATTGTTTGTGTCTTCCCCAGTGAAGACAGATCCAAAGTACCTGTTCAACTCGTCTGCCATTTCCTTGTTCCCCATAATAAATTCACCCGTTTCTGTCTTCAAGGGCCCAACTTTGGTCTTAACTATTTTTTTCCTTTTCACATACCTAAAGAAGCTTTTATTATCCTCCTTTATATTCTTGGCTAGTTTACCTTTGTACCTCATTTTCTCTCCGCGTATTGTCTTTTTAGTTAACCTTATGTTGCTCTTTAAAAGTTTCCCAATCCTCCGGCTTCCCACTCGTCTTTGCTACGTTATACTTCTTCTCTTTTATTTTCATACTGTTCATTACTTCCCTTGTCAGCCACGGCCCCCCCTTACTCCCTTAGGATCTTTCTTCCTCTTTGGAATGAACTGATCCTGCACCTTCCACATTATTCCCAGAAACACTTGCCATTGCTGTTCCACTGTCATCCCTGCTAGGGTATTGTTCCATCGAACTTTGGCCAGCTCCTCCCTCATAGCACCATAGTTCCCTTTGTCCAACTGTAATACTGACACTTCCGAGTTTCCCTTCTCCCTCTCAAATTGTAGATTAAAACTTACCATATTATGGTCACTACCTCCTAATGGCTCCTTTACCTTAACATCCCTGATCTAATCCTGTTCATTGCACAACACTAAATCTAGAATTGCGTTCTCTCTGGTAGGCTCCAGTCCAAGCTGCTCTAAGAATCCATCTCGGAGGGACTCCACAAACTTCCTTTCTTGGGGTCCAGTACCAACCTGATTCCTCCGGTCTATCTGCATGTTGAAATCCCCCACAACAACTGTAGCATTACCTTTGCGACACGCCAATTTTAACTCTTGATTCAACTTACACCCGACATCCAGACTACTGTTTGGGGGCCTGTAGATAACTCCCATTAGGGTCTTTCTACCCTTCGAATTTCTCAGTTCTATCCATACTGACTCTACGTCTCCGGATTCTATGTCCCCCCTCGCAAGGGACTGAATATCATTCCTCACCAACAGAGCCACCCCACCCCCTCTGCCCATCAGTCTGTCCTTTCGATAGGACGTATACCCTTGAATATTCATTTCCCAGGCCTTGTCCGCTTGAAGTCATGTCTCTGTTATTCCCACAACATCATACTTACCAATTTCCAACTGTGCCTCATGCTCATCCACTTTATTTCTTATACTTCGTGCATTCATATACAATACTTTTAATTCATTACTCCCCTCACTCCCATATCAATTCCTATTTCACTTGGCCATACTGTACAATCCCTTCTTGAGCTTTCTGCTCTGTTGATTCTGCTGTCTTTCTTAACTTTTCTTATTCTCACTTTCCCTTTATCTCCATCCTTATATTTCCAGTTCATCCCCTCTCACCCCCCCACTACTTAGTTTGAACACACCCGTGTTGCAGAGGCAAACCTGCCTGCCAGAATGCTGGTGCCCCACTTATTAAGGTGCAACCCGTCCCTTTTGTACAATTCATCCTTACCCCGAAACATACCCCAATGGTCCAAGAATGTAAATCCTTGCTTCCTGCACCAGTTCCTCGCCACACATTCAGATCCATTATCTCCCTGTTCTTGCCCACTCCAGCACGGGGAACTGGAAGCAAACCGGAGACAACCACCCTGGAAGTCCTGCTTTTCAACCTTCTTCAAAGTTCTCTGAAGTCACGCTGTAGAATGTCTTTCCTCTTCTTTCCCACGTCATTTGGGCCGAAATGTACCACCACTTCCGGATGTTCACCTTCACTCTTGAGGATTCCCTGCAACCGGTCCGTGACATCCTGGATCCCGGCACCAGGGAGGCAACACACCATCCTTAAATTTCGCCAATTGCCACAGAAACCCCTTTCTGTACCTCTCACTATGGAGTCCCCTATTACCACAGCTCTGCCTGACGTCTGTCTCCTCGGCTTTGCTTCAGCGCCAATTGTTGACTCGCAGACCTGATCGCCTCTCAGGCTGGCATCATCTTCTGTCCCAACAGTTTCCAAGAGGGTGAACCTGTAAATGAGAGGCACATCCCCCAGGGTCTCCTGTAGTTCAAGCATCCTTTCCTTGCTCATCGTCGCCCCCCCCCCACACTTCTCTCTTCCAGCTGAAACGATCAAACGGCTGAAGAAATAATGGTCTCCTTTTAAACTCTTCTCGCTGTTCTCACTGGCTGAAGTCCACGTGCTTGCACAGTCGTGCCCCGACCTTCTCCACTTCTGATCCCCGAATGAGGACTGGCTCACGGACCTCTGTCTTCTTCTTCCTGCAGTCATTAATAAGCTCTTTAGTTTTGGGGATGTTGAGTGTGAGGTTCTTGTTATGGCACCTTGCAAACAGATTTCGAATCCCTCTCCTATAGCTACATAGCAAAGGACTTTGAGTGCTATTGCTACAATGGTTATCATTCCACTGGGAGATTGACTAGGATGTTGCTTTGGACTGAATATCTTAGCTATGAGAAGAGACTGTATAAACTGTTACTGTTTTTCTTGTAGCAGATGGGCTTACAATGGGCAAGTAGTGAGAAACCTTTCTGTTTAGCTTACGAGTTTAAAGTTAGGTTTAAGGTAAGGAATGGGTGAGTTAGTGGGTGTTTGAGGAAGAATATTTTTTATCTGGGGAGGATGATATTTGAAATAACATATCTGAGAGAGTGGTGAAAGCAGATATTCTCACAAAACCATAGCACAGACAGCTAAGGAGTGAGTGCTTGAAACTGGGTTTAGTAGACATGACATCTTGATGCCCAGCATGGACAGGTGGGCCAAACAGGCTGTCCCATGCTGGATGACTCAAAGAATTTCTGACCCCAAGTCCTGTGGGAGATCATTTAGAATATTTTCTAATTGGTCCCTAACTGGTAATGTAGCAGTTTGTGCAATGCTGTTACAGCTCGTGGAGTAGGAGTTCATTGTTCAGTTCCAACATCATCAGTAAGATGTCTGTACATTCTCACATTCCCATGGAAGGCGGGACTGCGCAGGCGTGTGACGTCAGGCAGTGCAGCGCGGCAGATTTAAAAGGGCAGAAATCCTGCTTCGGGTTTGATTCGAAGAAGGAGTCTGAGAGTCTGAGTGGGAGTGCCGAGAAAGACATTTTTGAAATTTTCGTTATTTTTTTTTCTCCAACAGCGTTCTGAGAGGCGGGACTGCGCAGGCGTGTGACGTCGGGCTGTGCAGCGCGGCTGATTTAAAAGGAACAGAGCCTCATAGAGCGGGCAGCGTAGTTTGCGGGCGGCGGAGTGAGCCGGGAGCAGAGTGAAGGCTTAAGGGCTTCGGCTCAACGGGCTTAGGCGGAAACGGGCAAGGCGAGGAAGGTTTGGCATTCATTTTCTGTTGTTATTTGAGGAGAGGGGCAGTATGAGTGTGAGGGCAGTTTGCTGTTCTCGGTGTCGGATGTGGGAGGCCCTGGAGTCTCCAAGCCTCCCGGACGTCTACATCTGCGCCAAGTGCATCGAGATGCAGCTTCTAAGGGACCGCGTTACAGTACTGGAGCTGCAGCTCGATGACTTTCGTCTGGTCAGGGAGAGTGAGGAGTTGAAAGAGAAGAGTTGCAGGCAGGTCGTCACGCCGGGGCCACGGGAGGCAGACAAGTGGGTCACGGTTAGGAGGGGGAAGGGGAAGAGTCAGGTAATAGGGAGTACCCCGGTGGCTGTGCCCCTTAACAATAGGTACTCCTGTTTGAGTACTGTTGCGGGGGACAGCTTACCCGGGGGAAGCGACAGTGGCCGTGCCTCCGGCACAGAGTCTGGCCCTGTAGCTCAGAAGGGTAGGGCAAGGAAGAGGAGGGCAGTTGTGATAGGGGACTCGATAGTAAGGGGGTCAGATAGGCAATTCTGTGGACACAGTCCAGAGACCCGGATGGTAGTTTGCCTCCCTGGTGCCAGGGTCCAGGATATTTCTGATCGTGTCCAAGATATCCTGAAGTGGGAGGGTGAGGAGCCAGAGGTCGTGGTACATATAGGTACCAATGACATAGGTAGGAAAAGGGATGAGGTCCTGAAAGGAGAATATAGGGAGCTAGGAAGGGAGTTGAGAAAAAGGACCGCAAAGGTAGTAATCTCGGGATTACTGCCTGTACCACGCGACAGTGAGAGTAGGAATGCGATGAGGTGGAGGATAAATGCGTGGCTGAGGGATTGGAGCAGGGGGCAGGGATTCAAGTTTTTGGATTATTGGGACCTCTTTTGGCGCAGGGGTGACCTGTACAAAAAGGACGGGTTACACTTGAATCCTAGGGGGACCAATATCCTGGCAGGGAGATTAGCGAGGGCTACTGAGGTGACTTTAAACCAGAATGGTTGGGGGGTGGGAATCAAATTAAAGAGGCTAGGCATGAGGAGGTTAGTTCACAACAGGGGAATGGGAACCAGCACAGAGAGACAGAGGGGTGTGAAGTGATGGTAGAAGCAAAAAGTAGTAAGGAGAAAAGTAAAAGTGGGAGGCCGACAAATCCAGGGCAAGCATTAAAAAGGGCCACTTTTCAACATAATTGTATAAGGGCTAAGAGAGTTGTAAAAGAGCGCCTGAAGGCTTTGTGTGTCAATGCTGGGAGCATTCGTAACAAGGTGGATGAATTGAAAGTGCAGATTGTTATTAATGATTATGATATAGTTGGGATCACAGAGACATGGCTCCAGGGTGACCAAGGATGGGAGCTCAACGTTCAGGGATATTCAATATTCAGGAGGGATAGACATGAAGGAAGGGGAGGTGGGGTGGCGTTGCTGGTTAAAGAAGAGATTAACGCAATAGAAAGGAAGGACATAAGCCGGGAAGATGTGGAATCGATATGGGTAGAGCTGCGTAACACTAAGGGGCAGAAGATGCTGGTGGGAGTTGTGTACAGGCCACCTAACAGTAGTAGTGAGGTCGCAGATGGTATTAAACAGGAAATTAGAAATGTGTGCAATAAAGGAACAGCAGTTATAATGGGTGACTTCAATCTACATGTAGATTGGGTGAACCAAATTGGTAAAGGTGCTGAGGAAGAGGATTTCTTGGAATGTATGTGGGATGGTTTTTTGAACCAACATGTCGAGGAACCAACTAGAGAGCAGGCTATTCTGGACTGGGTTTTGAGCAATGAGGAAAGGTTAATTAGCAATCTTGTCGTGAGAGGCCCCTTGGGTAAGAGTGACCATAATATGGTGGAATTCTTCATTAAGATGGAGAGTGACATAGTTAATTCAGAAACAAAGGTTCTGAACTTAAAGAGGGGTAACTTTGAAGGTATGAGACGTGAATTAGCTAAGATAGACTGGCAAATGACACTTAAAAGGATTGACGGTGGATATGCAATGGCAAGCATTTAAAGGTTGCATGGATGAACTACAACAATTGTTCATCCCAGTTTGGCAGAAGAATAATTCAAGGAAGGTAGTGCACCCGTGGCTGACAAGAGAAATTAGGGATAGTATCAATTCCAAAGAAGAAGCATACAAATTAGCCAGAGAAAGTGGCTCACCTGAGGACTGGGAGAAATTCAGAGTTCAGCAGAGGAGGACAAAGGGCTTAATTAGGAAGGGGAAAAAAGATTATGAGAGAAAACTGGCAGGGAACATAAAAACTGACTGTAAAAGCTTTTATAGATATGTAAAAAGGAAAAGACTGGTAAAGACAAATGTAGGTCCCCTACAGACAGAAACAGGTGAATTGATTATGGGGAGCAAGGACATGGCAGACCAATTGAATAATTACTTTGGTTCTGTCTTCACTAAGGAGGACATAAATAATCTTCCAGAAATAGTAGGGGACAGAGGGTCCAGTGAGATGGAGGAACTGAGCGAAATACATGTTAGTAGTGAAGTGGTGTTAGGTAAATTGAAGGGGTTGAAGGCAGATAAATCCCCAGGGCCAGATGGTCTGCATCCGAGAGTGCTTAAGGAAGTAGCCCAAGAAATAGTGGACGCATTAGCGATAATTTTTCAAAACTCGTTAGATTCTGGACTAGTTCCTGAGGATTGGAGGCTGGCTAATGTAACTCCACTTTTTAAATAGGAGGGAGAGAGAAACCGGGGAATTATAGACCGGTTAGCCTAACGTCGGTGGTGGGGAAACTGCTGGAGTCAGTTATCAAAGATGTGATAACAGCACATTTGGAAAGCGGTGAAATCATCAGACAAAGTCAGCATGGATTTGTGAAAGGAAAATCATGTCTGACGAATCTCATAGAATTTTTTGAGGATGTAACTAGTAGAGTGGATAGGGGAGAACCAGTGGATGTGGTATATTTGGATTTTCAAAAGGCTTTTGACAAGGTCCCACACAGGAGATTAGTGTGCAAACTTAAAGCACACGGTATTGGGGGTAAGGTATTGATGTGGATGGAGAATTGGTTAGCAGACAGGAAGCAAAGAGTGGGAATAAACGGGACCTTTTCAGAATGGCAGGCGGTGACTAGTGGGGTACCGCAAGGCTCAGTGCTGGGACCCCAGTTGTTTACAATATATATTAATGACTTGGATGAAGGAATTAAATGCAGCATCTCCAAGTTTGCGGATGACACGAAGCTGGGTGGCAGTGTTAGCTGTGAGGAGGATGCTAAGAGGATGCAGAGTGACTTGGATAGGTTGGGTGAGTGGGCAAATTCATGGCAAATGCAATTTAATGTGGATAAATGTGAAGTTATCCACTTTGGTGGCAAAAATAGGAAAACAGATTATTATCTGAATGGTGGCCGATTAGGAAAAGGGGAGGTGCAACGAGACCTGGGTGTCATTATACACCAGTCATTGAAAGTGGGCATGCAGGTACAGCAGGCGGTGAAAAAGGCGAATGGTATGCTGGCATTTATAGCGAGAGGATTCGAGTACAGGAGCAGGGAGGTGCTACTGCAGTTGTACAAGGCCTTGGTGAGACCACACCTGGAGTATTGTGTGCAGGTTTGGTCACCTAATCTGAGGAAAGACATCCTTGCCACAGAGGGAGTACAAAGAAGGTTCACCAGATTGATTCCTGGGATGGCAGGACTTTCATATGAAGAAAGACTGGATGAACTGGGCTTGTACTCGCTGGAATTTAGAAGATTGAGGGGGGATCTGATTGAAACGTATAAAATCCTAAAGGGATTGGACAGGCTAGATGCAGGAAGATTGCTCCCGATGTTGGGAAAGTCCAGAACAAGGGGTCACAGTTCGAGGATAAAGGGGAAGCCTTTTAGGACCGAGATTAGGAAAAACTTCTTCACACAGAGAGTGGTGAATCTGTGGAATTCTCTGTCACAGGAAACAGTTGAGGCCAGTTCATTGGCTATATTTAAGAGGGAGTTAGATATGGCCCTTGTGGCTACGGGAATCAGGGGGTATGGAGGGAAGGCTGGGGCGGGGTTCTGAGTTGGATGATCAGCCATGATCATAATAAATGGCGGTGCAGGTTCAAAGGGCCGAATGGCCTACTCCTGCACCTATTTTCTATGTTTCTATGTTTTCTCCAGGTACTCTGGTTTCCTCCAACAGTCCAAAAAATGGATAAGTTAGTTGGTTAAATGGGTAGTGTAAAATGTCCTGAGATTAAGGTAGGGTTAGAACTGGGGATTGTTAGGTGGCGAGGCTCGAAGTTCTACGCTGCATGTCTAAATATTGTTCAGTTTTGATGTACAGAAATTTACCAAGATAGGACAACAAGGTTGGTGTCTCATCCTCTATTTTGAGAACCTAGAACTAGGATTTAGTATGAGAGTGGATCGATCAGTCATCTAAGTAGAAGAGAGGGAAGGGAGGGGTAGAGACAGAGGGGGATAAAAAGAGTAAGCGAGGATGAGAGGGGACAGAGAGATTGAGAGAGAGGGATAGAAAGAGGAGTACACATACATAGTCAATTTCTCTTCAATGGACAACCACTCACATTGGGATTTAATCTACCAAGTGTAGTGCACAGATTCCAGTACATCTACACTCAGTGGCTGCTTTATGAGGTGCACCCTGTACATAATTAAGTGACTACTGAGTTTATGTTCATGGTCTTCTGCTGCTGCTGTAGCTCACTCACTTCAAGGTTTGGCATGTTGGACATTCAGAGCTGCTCTTCTGCACACCACTGTCGTCTTTATTTTATTTATTTTTAATACTGTGATGAATCTGTCCTTCTGGCCCTGTGAGCCACGCCACCCTACCCCAGCAACTCCACCCCCCAATTAACCGTAACCTAATCACTGGACAATTTATACTGACTAATTAAGCTACCTGGCATGTCTTTGGACTTTGGGGGGAAACCAGAGCACCCAGGGAAAACCCATGCTGTCTATGGGAGGACATTAAGAAACTCATTAGAGAACAGGGCCAGAATTGAACTCTGAGCTCTGAATTATCTCAAGCTGTAATAACATCATACAAACCATGGATGTGCTGTGTGATTATTTGAGTTACTGTCTTCTTACTGAAAGTTTGAATTCTCCTTTGACATATCTCATTAACAGGATATTTTCACCCACAGAACCGCTGCTCATTGGAATTTTGTTTTTGTTTTTTTTTTGCACCAATCTCTGTAAATGCTAGAGACTGTATGTGTGAGAATCCCAGGATTCAGCAGTTTCTGAGATAATCGAACCATCCCATCTTGCACCAAAAATCATTCCACAGTCAGTTAATTAGTTCACATTTCTTCTCTATTTTGATGTTTGATCTGAACAACTGAACCTCTTAACCATGTCTGCATGCTTTTATGCACTGATTTGCTGATTAGATATTTGCATTAATTAGTGGTAATATAGATGATTGAGAAGCTTTTAAAAACTTACAAAGAGCAATTAAAATAAGCAGTAGGAGGGGAAAGTGAAATGTGAAAGCAAGCTAACAAACAATATCAAAGTGGATAGTAAAAGCATTTTCAATTACGTAAAAAATAAAACAGAGATGAGAGTGGATATAGGATCACTAGAAAATGAGGCCAGAGAAATAATAACGGGGGACAAGGAGGTGGAAATGAACTAAGTAAGTATTCTGCATCAGCCTTCACTGTGGAAGGCGCTAATGGTGTGCCAGATGTTGAAGGCTGTGAGGGAAGAGAAGTGAGTGCAATTACTATTACAAGGGAGAAGGTACTCAAAAAGCTGAAAGACCCAAGGATACACCCGGACCAGATGAATTGCACCCTAGGCTTTTGAAAGGGGTAGTGTTAGAGATTGTGGAGGCATTAGTAATGATCTTTCAAAAATCATTGGCCTTTGGCATGATGCCAGAAGACTGGAAATTTGCAAATGTTACTCCACTCTTTAAGAAAGGAGGAAGGCAGCAGAAAGGAATTTATAAACCAATTAGCCTGACCTCAGTGGTTCAGAAGATGTTGGAGTCAATTGTTAAGGATGAGGTTATGGAGTACTTGGTGTCACAGGACAAGATAGGACAAAGTCTGCATGGTCTCATTAAAGGAAAACCTTGCCTGACAAACCTGTTGGAATTCTTTGAGGAGAGAAGAAGTAGGATGGATAAAGGGGGTGTAGTGGAGGTTGTATATTTGGACTTCCAGAAGGCCTTTGATAAGGTGCCACACATGAGGCTGCTTACCAAGTTAAGAGCCCATGGTATTACAGGAAAGTTACTGGCATGGTTAGAGCATTGGCTGATTGGTAGGAGGCAGTAAGTGGGAATAAAAGGATCCTTTTCTAGTTGGCTGCATGTGGCTGGTGGTGTTCCACAGGGGTCAGTGTTGGGACTGCTTCTTTTAATACTGTATATAAATGATTTAGATGATGGAATAGATGGCTTTGTTGCCAAGTTTGCAGATGATATGAAGATTGGTGGAGGGGCATATAGTGTTGAGGAAACAGATAGGATGCAGAAGGACTTAGACAGATAAGGAGAATGGGCAACAAATTGGCAAATGAAATGCAATGGTGGAAAATGCACGGTCATGCACTTTGTAGTAGAAATAAATGTGCAGACTATTTGCTAAATGGGGAGAAAATCCTCAAACCTGAGATGCAAAGCTACTTGGGAGTCCTTGTGCAGAACACCCAAAAGGTTAATTTGCAGGTAGAATCAGTGGTGAGGAAGGTAAATGCAATGTTAGCATTCATTTCAAGAGGTCCAGAATAGAAGATCAGGGATGTGATGTTGAGGCTTTATAAGGCACTGGTGAGGCCTCACCTTGAGTATTGTGAACAGTTTTGGGCTCCTGATCTGAGAAAAGATGTGCTGGCATTGGAGAGGGTCCAGAGGAGGTTCACAAGGATGATTCTGGAAATTAAAGGGTAATCATACTAGGAACATTCGATAGCTCTGGGTCTGTACTCACTGGAATTTAGAACGATGAGGTGGGATCTCATTGAAACCTTTCAAATGTTGGAAGGCCTATACAGAGTAAATGTGGAAAGGATGTTTCCCATGGTGTGGGAGTCCAGGACAAGAGAGCACAGCCTCAGGATAGAGGGGTGTCCATTTAAAACAGAGATGCGAAAAAATTTCTATAACTAAAGGGTGGTGAATTTGTGGAGACCAGGTGTTTTAGTGTATTTAAGGCCAAGCGTGATAGGCTCTTGATTTGACATGGCATCAAAGGGTACAGGGAGAACACCGGGGAGTGGGGCTGAGGAGGGGAAAAATGAATCAGCCATGATTAAATGGTGGAGCAAACTCGATAAGCCAAATGGCCTTATTCTACTCCTATGTCTTATGGTCTTGGCATGTTGGTACATGTGTACCTATTAAAGTGGTCACAGAGCGTATACTAAATTCATTTTCAACCACACACTCTTAGCCTTTGTGTCATGGTTTTTCAGTAGCTCATCTAAATGCCTTTCACGTGTTGTGATAATATCTGCTTTCACCACCCCATCAGATAGGATATTCTAATTCTTGCCACAAAATGTTGGACACACAGTTCTTCACTGTGAAGCAGATTCAAGGCTGAGTTTGATTGCTTCTTGGATACGATGAAATACGGAAACTGGATGGAAATTTGGGTGAGGCACTGGATCAGCTAACTGGTTGGCAGAATGGGTCTACCTCTGCTCTTAGCTATTATGTGGCCTTTCTTTTGCAGAGCACGCTGGGACAATTGAGGAGGGCAAGCTGCTAACCAATGCATTCAGGAGCGACTCTGCAGTCATTGGAGGTAAGGCAAAGTATGACTTGTCAAGATTTGCTGTATTTACCTCATGTGTTTCAAAACATCAAAATAAACAGTGAAGTGTGACCTCTACGTCAATGACTAACAGTCTGAGGATTGTGTTGGAGGAAACTCGCAAGTGCTGTCCAGCTTCTGGCATAAACAAAACAGGCACACAACTTTCTAAACCCAGCCCACACAGCTTTGGTATGCGGAAGAAAACAAGCACCCAGAGGAAACGCACATGGTCACGGGGAGAACATACAAACTCCATCTAGACAGCAGTGGGAATTGAACCCCAGTCAATAACACTGTAAAGCATTATGCTAGCCACTGACTGCATTGACTTTGAAAATTGGCATCTTGCCTTTCTGGCTATAACGTATACATTATTGATCCAGAAATTCATTGACCTGCCTTGATGATTCACAGCAATCATCAAGCCACACAATCTGAGACTTTAAAATTCAGGAATCAATTAAATTCTGGGACTTAAACCAGCGTAGGTATTAATGGCTTTGAAAAGAAAATCTGATATCTTTACACAGTCCAGCATACTTGCAGATTTTTACTAAGTGCAAACTACCCATTTTGAAGAGTCACACAAGAGATTGCAGATGCTGCAGAACTGCTGAGAACTCAGTGAGTTGAGCAGCACTGCAAAAAGTGGTGGATACGGCCCAGTTCATGCAGGCCATGATTTTGTTTGACTGCAGCCATCAGGAAAGAGGTACAGGAGCCTTAGGTCCCACACTACAAAGTACAGAAACAGTTATTACTCTTCAACCGTCAGGCTCCTAAACCAGTCGAGATAAATTTACTCACCTCAACACTGAACTGATTCCACACGCAATGGATTCAACTTCAAGGAAACTATAACTCATTTTCTCCATATTATTTAATATTTATGTATTTATTTTGTTTTTCTTTTTGTATTTGCAAAATTTGTCAGTCTTTGCTTTTGTGTAGTTTATCATTGATTCGATTGTGTTTCTTTATTCTTCTGTGAATGCCTGCAAGAAAATGAATCTCGGGCTTGCATATGGTGACATATATGTACTTTGATAATAAATTTACTTTGAACTTTGAATTTTGAGCATTTGTGGAGGCATAGGAATGATTGATGTTTTGGGTTGAGATCCTCCATGATGACAGAGCCACCATATCTATTTAGAGCCAAAGAACATTACAGCACAGAAATAAGCCTTTCAACCCATCTATTCTATGCCATACTTTTGTTCTACCTAGTCCCATTAACCTGCAATCCTCCAAACCCTTCCCTTCCAGGTGCTTATTCAAACCACTGTTGAAATCAAACCTGCATCCACCACTGCCACTGGCAGCTCATTCTACACTCTCACTACCCTCTGAGTGAAGAAGTTCCAACAAATTTCACGTCACATGCCGGTGATAATAAAGCTGATTCTGAACTTTCACCTTTCATTCTTAACCCATGACCTCTAGTTCTAGCCTCATCCAACCTCCATGGAAAAAGACTGCTTGCATTTACCCTATCTATACCACTCATCTATTTATATGCCTCAATCAAATCTCTCCTCATTCTCTTATGCTCTTTGCAATACAGTCCTGAATAAAGTTCTAAGTCCTGAATAGACCCCCGATTATCTTTTTGTACCATTGCTATTCTATGGTGATCATACTCCCACAGTGCAGTTAGGTGGGGAATTCCAGGATTGAGAAAAGCATAAATTCTCAGTATTGTTGCTCTAAAAATGCTCTAGTAGTTTACTCTATTGTGTATATCTTTACTAATGATTTTTCCCTCTGCAAAATTCACAGGTGTGATAGCGGTGGTGATCTTTGTCATCCTCTGCATCATGGCTGTCATGGGGCGTTTGTTGTACAAGCACAAAGGCACATACCATACTAATGAAACAAAAAGGGCAGAATATGCTGAGCCTACAGATGCCACACTGAAGAACCATCCCAATTACCAGGATTCTCTAAGTGAAGACAAGAAAGAGTATTTCATCTGACGATGGCACATGCCCTCCTCATTATAACAGCAGATTTATAACAGCCGAGATATGCTGTCTGTGCTATCAGTTAGCTCCAAACTCTGTGAACTAAATGGCCAAACACTACAGTCAGATTATGCAGGACATGACAAACGGTTTACACTTTTGTTCATCTTGACCGGACAGGGGTCTATCCTATTATTTTCTGCTATCTTCAGGTCACCTCCAGGGAGTAAAAGAAAGAGATATACTATGTCTTTATGAGAGCAGCAGAGAAAAAATAATTACCATTATACTAGCACACTGCATGAAAACTAAGCAACTAATGATTGCCTTTTTCCATTTTGTACCTTTTTTTTGTTTCCCTCTCAGTGATTTTTTTCCCAAAACATTGATCACGTTCATCTCCACCTGAGGTAATATTCCCTGAAACATTTCTGCCCCGATGTCACACTAACATATAATAACATAGCACTTTAGATATGGAAAATTAAAGCCCTTCACAGGAGTGTTATCAAACAGGAGTTGATACTCTGCCACTTATCAAGAGAAATGAGGTGATTTTAAGGTCTTCTCCAAAGAGACAATGATATCAGACGTGCAGGAGGGCAGAATTGGAAGAGCACAGAGATTTTAAAGCTTTACAGGGCTGGAGAAGGTAACAGTCATAAGAGCATTTGAAAATACATACTCAGTGGCCACATTAGTAGGTACACCTGGAAACCTGCTCATTAATACAAATTTCTAATCAGCCAATCATGTACAGCAATTCAATGTATAAAAACATGCAGACATGGTTAAAAGGTTCAGTTGTTGATCAGACCAAACATCAGAATTGGGATGATATGGGAGTTTAATAACCTTGGCTGTGGAATGATCATTGGTGCCAGACATGGTAGTTTGAGTACTGTATCCCAGAAACTGGGATTCTCTCTCTCTCTCTCTCTCTCTCACACACACACACACACACAGTCTCTAGCATTTACAGAGAATGATGCAAAACACAAAAAAAATACAGTGAGCGGCAATTCTGTAGCTGAAAATACCTTGTTAATGAGAAAGGTCAGAGGAGAGTGGCCAGACTGACTTAAGCTGACAGGAAAGCGACAGTAACTAAAATAGTCACAGGACACAACAATGGTGTATAGAAGAGCTTCTCTGAAAGCAGAACGTATCGAACATTGAAGTGGATGGGCCACAGAAGCAGAAGATCATGAACATACTCTCAGTGGCCTCTTTATTAGGTACAGAAGATACCTAATACAATGGCCACTGTGCATAGATCCATTTATTAAAAAGCAGTAATGTTCTCCACTATGATGCTGATTTGTGGCCAAATCTTGAAGGAAATAAAGAACTGAGTTATGGAGAGGAGCGTAGGTTTGAGTTCTTATGAGGATAGAAGATTACATTTTGATCTGATGAATGCATTTAAAATCTTAGTAAATCCAGTAAGGTGGACCTTATTTCTGGTGGACGTGGTCTTCTAATTACCACGCTATTGTGAAGGTGAGCTATCAAGAAGTTGTAGGATGTGGAAGAGCGTTTGAAGTATCTCTGTAAGTATTCTGCTTCATAACATTGTTTTGGCTCAAGATCAATTGATTTGTTTCAAAGGGGGAATTGATAGATTTTTGTCCAGTAAGGATATTAAGTTTTATGGATAGAAAGCATTAAGATATGGAGAAGCTATGATCTCAATAACTATGGGAATATGTTTGAGAGGTTATTGTACACTATGTAAATGTGGGAGATCTTACAATCAACTCCAAAAATGACTCTTACAAATGTGGGTTTGTGAACATATGCATGCATGCACACATATACACAAACTCAAGCAAACACACACCCACATGCACACTTGCACCCAAACACACAGACACATAGATATGAGCACACTCACACAAATACTCATTTTTTCCACACAGTCATGCACAGGGATAGACACTATCATACACAGAGGAAATATACTGTATATGTGTATTCATGTTCTCAGACATGCTCAGATCTGCACGTGCACATACTTGGTAATGTTACGGACACCTTTCAATAATCACCCAGAAAAGGTTGCTAAAGTGATGTTTAAGTGCCCTTATTATCGCCCAGCCGAAAGTAACTCTCTTGGAGTATGCCAATATTCAAACCACTCATGTTTCACAGAATACATGTTGGAGGCATGCCTTGTGTTTGATATGCCAAGGAAGGTACACAGTTATTAAATCCAGACTACGGTTATCAAGGAAAGTTAGTACTAATACCATGTTGGGAGATAGCGTTATCAGTAATGTACAGACACTATAGGTTTGGGAAAACATTACATCAATATCCCAGATACAGTACTGGGGTAGCAAGACAGTTTGGGTGTGTACACTCAACATTTCGCGTAGTGGTAATTGTTCACTGCTTTTATTTAATTTCATTTTATGAAACCTTGAGTTCTAATCCTGTGACCTGACCTTAACAGCATTTCCCTGACATAATAAACATTTCTTTTGATCTGTAATAGGAAACAACTTACCAACTTGCAAACTAATAACACTGAATTATTGTGGTGCCAGAAGGAGCTACATCCATTATTCAACATATAGAATGTGTGTGTATTATATATATGATATACATATATAGATATATTCAAAAAGTGCTTTGTAAATTATTTTGTGATATAGAGCAGAATTCTCCAAGCACAAAATCATTTCAGGGTTATCAAGTCAGACCCTTGCATCCAAGGGAGAAGAGATGGAGACCCAAGATGTTTCTGAAACATTTCTAAAACCACATTGGAATAGAAACATGGTGTACCCTAACCAGCACACCACATTTCTAAATTCCTAATACATGTAACTGTATATGGCAAATAAATTGATCCTTATCTGTGATCATTAAATATCCAATGGTCAAGTGAATCATTCCAGACCATGACAACTGATGAGTCTTGTCCTGGCAGCTACCATTGTCCTTCCTGGGATTTGGAAGCAAAGTGGTTAAATTACAGTATTGGATTAGTATTAAAAGATCTGGATTACGAATCCAAAACAGAAAATATTTGTGAGACTGTTGCCAAGAGTAGAGGGCCTGAATTACAAAGAGAGATCTGCCAGGCTAGGTCATTATTCCTTGAGACCTTGGAGAATGGGAGAAGGGGATGGCCTTGTAGAGATGTTTCATATTATGAGAAGCATAGATAAAGTGGACAGTATCAGTCTATTCCACAGGGTAGGAGAGACTAAAACTAGTGGGCCTAGATCTTAGGGTGAGAGGAGCAAGATTTATAAAAGGACCGGGGGGGGGGGGAGGTGGGCAACAATTTCACATAGAGTGCTGTAGGTGATGGAACAAGCTGCCAGGCAGATACAATAGTATCATTTACAAAGCACTTAGATAGGTGCACGTAGTGATGGGGCTTAGAGTGGAATGGGCCAAATACAGGAAATTGGAATTTGCTATGTTTGGATGGGCCACAGGGCCTGTGTCCATACTGTACTGCTCAATGATTCTATTATTCTATAACTGAGTTTGAATATCCATAAGGTACCGTTGTGATTCAATGATAAGTAATTTAGTAAAATTACATTGAAATTGTGACGCTGAAAAGCCATTTATGTCCTGAAGGGAGGGAACTCCACCCTGTCTATCTAACTAGCCTACATGGAACTCCAGACTCTCTGTGGTTGACAGTCCACTGGAAGGCAAACAAATCATTCATTTTATGACCATTCACAACTGCCACAGCCAGTGGTGTTCACATCCTCTGAATGAATAAATTAGAAATCTCCCTCACAAATGTCTCCTCCCATCTCTTTCCAGAGGCACAAAAAACAGAGATCTGCAAACGTTTTGCAATATGCATTTTTTGAATATTTCTGATTATCCATCAGAAGCCTACTTCAATTTTACTAAATATATTGTGTGAAATTACTCCTTTTAGCTGCAGCATAAAAATTCTTTCAGTATTACTTCAGTAACAATTTTGAAAAGTCACAATATGTAGATAATAGTCCTTATGAGGTAATTACTTCTAACTCGTTGCTTGACCTCAGAAACCATCATTTTTATAAGATGATTCCTTGAAGCCAGATACGCTTTATAAAGGAGTGTGAGTCTTTCTGAAAGTCTCGTCACAATGCACTACAATCCATTAAATGTGTAAACAAAAACACTTTGAAATCAAATGCTTGATATAAAGCAATTGAGAATCTGGGAGAATATGGTGGTTTAGATAATATCCAACTGAAGACCATTTTGTTTACACAGGCGACCATTGGGGTTAATTCAACACTGTAGATGGAAGATTCACTATTATTGAATGGTTTCTGCTTGTGGGCACTGTGCTGAGAGCATTCTGGCAACTTCTAGTAAATCCCCGAACATTCTGGCACATACCAGAATTTAACAAATTCCAATCAGGAAACAATTAAGACAGCGTTTATACGAGGGGTGATTGATAAGTTCGTGGCCTAAGGTAAAAGGAGTTAATTTTAGAAAACCTAGCACATTTATTTTTCCTACATTTACACACTTAGTCTGGCGGTCATGGAGCATACGGATCCCTTCTTTGTAGAAGTTGGCGTCTTAGACCTCCAGAAGTGGTCCACAGCAGGGGTGATTGATAAGTTTGTGGCCTATGGTAGAAGGAGATGAGTTATTAACTTCAAACTTTCTGCATTTTCACTCAATGAGTTGGCCTACACGTGCATATGACGAGAGCTGTATAACTCATCTCCTTCTACCTTAGGCCACGAACTTATGAATTACACCTGCTGTGGAACACTTCTACGAAGGGATCCGTATGCTCCACGATCTCTGGACTAAGTGTGTAAATGTAGGAGGGGACTATGTTGAAAAATAAATGTGCTAGGTTTTCTAAAATTGACTCCTTCTACCTTAGGCCTCGAACTTATTAATCACCCCTCATATTTACGCACTGTGAGGAACCCAATCAAATATTGACATTAGCACAGAACCCTTGCAAGTATTGGTGCACTACACGTTAAGGTCTGGCCAACATTAACACATTCCTATCTGTTATGCACCCAATGACACAGAACACAGCACAGGAACAGATCCTTTGGCCCATGATGCCTGTGCCGAGCATCATGTGCAATTAAACTAATCCATTCTGCCTCCACACGATTTGTTTGTTTCCATCCCCTGTATATTCATGTGTGTATCTAAAACCGTCCTGAATGCCACTATCATGTCTGCTTCCACCAGCACCCTGTCAGCATGTTTTGTGCACATATCACCCTCTGTATAGGAAAACATGCCCCTCACATCTTTAAAGTGCCCTTCTTCACAACTTAAATCTATGCCCTATAGTATTTAATATTTCTAACCTGGGGGGGGGGGGGGAAGATTCTAGTTGTTTATCTTACATAGGCTACTGATAATTTTACAAACTTCTATCTCCCGTCAACTTCTGACACTCCAGAGAAAACAACCAAAGGTTATCCAATGTCTCCTTATAGCACATGCCCTCTAATCCAGATAATATTCCAGTAAACTCCTTCAGAGCCCTCGACAAAGCCTCCACATCCTTCCTGTAATGGAGTGACCAGAGCTACATTCAATACTTGAAGTGTGGCCTAACCAAAATTCTGTACAAATGCAACATGACCGCCTCTGATTGTCAGTACTCCCCAAGAATATCGACATGCTGCTCACTATGACCTGCAAGTGCTGTAGAGTGAGCCCTCATAAATTAACACACCATCTGTTCCAGTTTTATACTACAAAGTGGTTCAGTCTTCAGTTTGGAAGGCCTCTTTTAAGTGGTGAGCACAGCAGAAGCCGTGTGTCATCTTTGTTAGAGTGGAGATAATCAGAGGGGTAGATTTTTAACAAGAATTTTAATAAATGGAGGGTCACATGAATATATTGGGAATAAGAGGATTAACATCTGGACTGTTTGGTGGCTCTGGGCCATTACTCACTGGAGTTTAGAAGAACGAGGGGGATCTCATTGAAACCTATCAAATATCAGGACACCTAGATAGTGTGGATGTGAAGAGGATATTGCCTATAGTGGGGGAAATGTAGGACTGAGGGCACAGCCTCGGCATAGAAAACATCCCTTTACAGCAGAGATGAGGAGGAATTTCTTTAGTCAGAGGATGGTGAATTTGTGGATTTCATTGCCGCAGATGGCTGTGGAGACCAAGTCATTGAGCACATTTAAAGCAGAGACTGATAAGTTCTTGATGAGTCTAATTGTAAGTCTGAGTGGCCTGATTCTGCTCCTGAGTCTTAAGGTCTTATGACTACTTTTTTAAGCATTTACCATGAACAATAAAGTTAAGATTATACCACTGCACCAGTAACTGTAGAAAACCCCAAAAATTATTGTTACAGTTGATCTGGCTTACTACTGTTCCTTAGCGAAGGAAAATTGCCACGCTTACATCAGGCGCGTATGTGAATACAGTCCCATTGCGAAGCAGCTGACTCTTAAGTGCCCTCATAAATGGAGTATAAGGTCACTCACATATCAAAACAACAATTCATGATGGCCAATAAACGCTGATGTTGCCAGCAATGCCTGAATTCCATGATAGAATACATAAATTCTTTATCTAAGCCTAACTTCATGCAAAAGAATTTATATCAAGTAAAATAGAAGATGACATGTCTAATTTTGCAATACACATAACAAACATACAATCTAAGACACTGGAATATAGAAAGGTCATTAGGTTACAGAAATATGTTCTGAGGATACAATGGGCTCTCGAGAGTACAACAAACATATGCTGAATTATAACTCCAGTCTTGCAGGATTCTTTATCGATTGTTCTTTTGTAAGCCATTGCAATCTCCTTGGCTTGCTCTTCAAAAATTTCTCTTATGTTGTGAGACAATCAGTAACAAACAAATCCCCATCTCCTTTCTCCTTAGAGTTCTTCTGATATTTTTAAATCACCATTACCCAAAGAGAGTTCAGTAATTTCTCTTTTCTTTATACTGGTTTGGCTTCAGTATCTATGTTAACATTCAATCCCCTTTAAAATATTGCACAGAAGGCTCACCAGCTATCTCTAAGCATGAGAAGGTTGTCCAGTGGGGAGAGATTGAGAAGACTAGGCCCAGAGTTCAGTAAAATGTATCTTGATCCTATTAAATCCTTGACAAATCTTCAAATTATTGACAGAATACATGCTGGCCTGATATTTCCTCTGCCTTGGAGAAATGTAGTCACGGACTGAGAATAAAGAATGGAATTTTAAGGTAGTAATGCCAGAACTCAGCAGATAAGAGCATAACAACTAGGAGCACGAGTAGGACATCTGGCCCGTTGAGCCTGCTCCATCATTTCATAAGATCGTAGCTGGTCTGGCTGTGGACTCAGCTCTACCTAATTGTGTCTTAAGTATACTTAATGAGGTAGTCTCTATTGCTGGCCTGGGTAGGAGAACTCCACCGATGCATCCTAACCATCCTAAATCTATTTCCCTAATCTTCAGGCTATGCTCTTTAGTTCTAGTTTCACCTACCAGAGGAAACAACATTCCTGTCTCTATCCCTTCCATAATTTTATACGCATCTAAAAGAGCCCTCGCTCAGATTCTGAGTCTTCAGAATTCTCAACTCCAAAGGGATACTCCATTTTTTCAAGACCAAGATTTTGGGTTAACATATGAGGAGCATTTGATGGCTCTGGGCTTGTACTAATTGGAGTTTAGAATGATGGGAGAATCTCGTGAAAGCTACTGAATATTGAAAGACATAGATAGAGTGGATGTGGGGAGGATGTTTCCTATAGTGGGGGAATCTAGGACCAGAGGGCACAACCTCAGAATAGAAACATGTTCCTTTAGAACAGAGATGAGGAGGAATTTCTTTAGCTAGAGGGGATTAATCTGTGGAATTCCTTGCCACAGATGGCTGTGGGGGCCAAGTCACTGAATATATTTAAAGCTTCTAGATTAGTAAGGATGTTAAAAGTTACAGGGTTTCGTTACCTAAGACCGAGAGATTTTTAGATTTTAGAGAAATCAAGTGATGTGTGGCTCAGGAAGATAGGGATGAGGTTTATATTAGATTTACATAAATAATGGAGCCATCTGAAAATGTTTTAACTCCAGAGGCTCCTGATATGAGCTGCACCTTTGTTTGAGGTAATATTATTAATCTTAACACTGAAATGTCTCCCAATTACCCATGCCACTCAATATTTGACAGTTAAACTAAAGTCTCATGTAAGTCGTTCGGGTCTGTCACATTACGTAACTTCCACGGCAAATTTATATCATAAAACGTTAAGACATGGGAGCAGAATTAGGCCATTTGGCCCATCGAGTCTGTGCTGCCATTCCATCATGGCTGATCCCTCTCAATTTCATTCTACCGTCTTTTCCCCATAATATTTGATGCCCTTTCTAATCAAGAACTTATCAACCTCCACTTTAAATATACTCAATGACCTGGCCTCCACAACTGTCTGTGGCATTGAATTCCTCTAGTTCACCAGCCTCAGAGTGATTTCACAATTCTGTGCTTCCACCTTGAAGCAGAATGATGTAAAAATCTGACAACATAGACAAGAATTATTTTGATATTTTGACCACTGCATTTATTGATTTGTAGATGCAAAATCAATTACAAATATTTCTCTTTGATTATTTGTTTAACTAGTGATAAACCTGTGGTTCCTATTTATATGTAAATCCCAGTTAACAGCATAACTAATGTTTCAATCAATTGAGTGGAAACTCCTGCACATCCTAAAGAGTGCTGGAGACTGTAACATTCTTGTCGTGCAAGGTAGGCTGTAAATAGATATTTAAGACTCCTTATCTTTGTGTTTCTAGTACGATTGAGACTCACAGAATATGTGCAGGAATGAAATGGTTCAAAATCATGTCTTTGAAAGGAACAAGAAATTCCACGACTAACTTGAAATATTTGTCAGTTAAGCATATTCTTATTTACATGTATGTTTCTGAAGTAATTGGATTCAGTCCATTTCTTGGTTTTCATAGATAATGCATACAGGGTTTATTCATATCAGTGATCTCATGTAGAAAGATCTAGTAGAGAAAGATGTCATTAGGCTAACTGTAGGCATACCAGGTCTTTGAAATGGTTCTCCAGTTAGTTCCATTCCTTTCCAAATATCAATAACTGTGAAGGATTTTACTTTACTATTTATCTAATGTCCTTTTGAGGATAACCAATGATAACCATAACTAAGTGTTAACTACATACAGTCTTCTTCGGTTGTCCATGGAAATCTGATGACGATGTCCACTCCTTTAACGGTGAGAACTTTAATGACTATACAGTCCTGTCCTGGACCCACAAGCTCTATTGCAGGTGGGACATATATATAGAAAACATAGAAAATAGGTGCAGGAGTAGGCCATTTGGCCCTTCGAGCCTGCACCGCCATTTATTATGATCATGGCTGATCATCCAACTCAGAACCCTGCCTCAGCCTTCCCTCCATACCCCCTGAGCCCCGTAGCCACAAGGGCCATATCTAACTCCCTCTTAAATATAGCCAATGAACTGGCCTCAACTGTTTCCTGTGGCAGAGAATTCCACAGATTCACCACTCTCTGTGTGAAGAAGTTTTTCCTAATCTCGGTCCTAAAAGGCTTCCCCTCTATCCTCAAACTGTGGCCCCTCGTTCTGGACTTCCCCAATATCGGGAACAATCTTCCTGCATCTAGCCTGTCCAATCCCTTTAGGATTTTATACGTTTGAATCAGATCCCCCCTCAATCTTCTAAATTCCAACAAGTACAAGCCCAGTTCATCCAGTCTTTCTTCATATGAAACTCCTGCCATCCCAGGAGTCAATTTGGTGAACCTTCTTTGTACTCCCTCTATGGCAAGGATGTCTTTCCTCAGATTAGGGGACCAAAACTGCACACAATACTCCAGGTGTGGTCTCACCAAGGCCTTGTACAACTGCAGTAGTACCTCCCTGCTCCTGTACTCGATTCCTCTCGCTATAAATGCCAGCATACCATTCGCCTTTTTCACCACCTGCTGTACCTGCATGCCCACTTTCAATGACTGGTGTATAATGACACCCAGGTCTCGTTGCACCTCCCGTTTTCCTAATTGGCCACCATTCAGATAATAATCTGTTTTCCTATTTTTGCCACCAAAGTGAATAACTTCACATTTACCCACATTAAATTGCATCTGCCATGAATTTGCCCACTCACCCAACCTATCCAAGTCACCCTGCATCCTCTTAGCATCCTCCTCACAGCTAACACTGCCACCCAGCTTCATGTCATCCACAAACTTGGAGATGCTGCATTTAATTCCTTCATCCAAGTCATTAATATATATTGTAAACAACTGGGGTCCCAGCACTGAGCCATGCGGTACCCCACTAGTCACCGCCTGCCATTCTGAAAAGGTCCCGTTTATTCCCACTCTTTGCTTCCTGTCTGCTAACCAATTCTCCATCCACATCAATACCTTACCCCCAATACCGTGTGCTTTAAGTTTGCACACTAATCTCCTGTGTGGGACCTTGTCAAAAGCCTTTTGAAAATCCAAATATACCACATCCACTGGTTCTCCCCTATCCACTCTACTAGTTACATCCTCAAAAAATTCTATGAGATTCGTCAGACATGATTTTCCTTTCACATATCCATGCTGACTTTGTCCGATGATTTCACCGCTTTCCAAATGTGCTGTTATCACATCCTTGATAACTGACTCCAGCAGTTTCCCCACCACCGACATTAGGCTAACTGGTCTATAATTCCCCGGTTTCTCTCTCCCTCCTTTTTTAAAAAGTGGGGTTACATTAGCCACCCTCCAATCCTCAGGAACTAGTCCAGAATCTAACGAGTTTTGAAAAATTATCACTAATGCATCCACTATTTCTTGGGCTACTTCCTTAAGCACTCTAGGACGCAGACCATCTGGCCCTGGGGATTTATCTGCCTTCAATCCCTTCAATTTACCTAACACCACTTCCCTACTAACATGTATTTCGCTCAATTCCTCCATCTCACTGGACCCTCTGTCCCCTACTATTTCTGGAAGATTATTTATGTCCTCCTTAGTGAAGACAGAACCAAAGTAATTATTCAATTGGTCTGCCATGTCCTTGCTCCCCATAATCAATTCACCTGTTTCTGTCTGCAGGGGACCTACATTTGTCTTTACCAGTCTTTTCCTTTTTACATATCTATAAAAGCTTTTACAGTCCGTTTTTATGTTCCCTGCCAGTTTTCTCTCATAATCTTTTTTCCCCTTCCTAATTAAGCCCTTTGTCCTCCTCTGCTGAACTCTGAATTTCTCCCAGTCCTCAGGTGAGCCATTTCCTCTGGCTAATTTGTATGCTTCTTCTTTGGAATTGATACTATCCCTAATTTCTCTTGTCAGCCACAGGTGCACTACCTTCCTTGATTTATTCTTTTGCCAAACTGGGATGAACAATTGTTGTAGTTCATCCATGCAACCTTTAAATGCTCGCCATTACATATCCACCGTCAATCCTTTAAGTGTCATTTGCCAGTCTATCTTAGCTAATTCACGTCTCATACCTTCAAAGTTACCCCTCTTTAAGTTCAGAACCTTTGTTTCTGAATTAACTATGTCACTCTCCATCTTAATAAAGAATTCCACCATATTATGGTCACTCTTACCATAAGTGTCCATGCAAGGAGCATTCGTAATAAGGTGGATGAATTGAAAGTGCAGATTGTTATTAATGATTATGATATAGTTGGGATCACAGAGACATGACTCCAGGGTGACCAGGGATGGGAGCTCAGCGTTCAGGGATATTCAATATTCAGGTGGGATAGACATGAAGGAAGGGGAGGTGGGGTGGCGTTGCTGGTTAAAGAAGAGATTAACGCAATAGAAAGGATGGACATAAGCCGGGAAGATGTGGAATCGATATGGGTAGAGCTGCGTAACAGTTCTATAGTAGTGATGGTGGTAGTGGTCGCAACCACGGCTGCATTTCTCCTGGCTCTCCTCTGCTGTCTTTTGGTTGTTCTTTCCATCTCCAGAATATGAATCCCGTCCTTACACAGCTGTCGCCAAGTGGTATGGTCAGCAGCAACATCCTCCAGGTCCTCGGGTCTGATCTTGCACTTTCTTAAAGCATTCTTCATCTGATCTTTATAGTGCTTCTTCAGCCTCCAGCTAAGCGTCAACCATGATGTAGCTGACCATATAACACTCAGCAGGGTAGCTGACATGGAGGCATCCTTATCACGTGCCCCAGACACTCCAGCTGATGCTGGGTGATCATGGCCTCAATACTTCTGCAGTTGGTCTTTACAAGTATTTCAGTGTGAGGCACCCGCTCACACCAGGTCATTCCCAGGATGCGCTGGAGGCAGCTTATGTGGAAGCACTCCAAGGACTTGATGTGATGGCTGTAGGTTACCCAAACTTCACAGCTATAAAGGAGGGTGGTGACGCAGACCGCTTGGTATACGGTGAACTTAGTGGAGGGACGAAGGCTCCGGTTCTGAAAGACTCTACGCCAAAGTCTCCCAAGGGCAGCTGATGCCTGTTTAATGCGGCTCTGGATGCCGTGAATGCCACTATCCTCAGAGAGAATGCTCCCCAGATATTTGAAAGATGGCACTACTGACCGCTTTTCATCACCAACAGTGAAGGCAGGCAGAGTGGGTGGGACACTAGTACTCCATTGGCAAACCACTTCTGTATTGGTGATATTGACAGTCAGCCCCATCCTGCTGTACGCTCTCACCGCCACAGCAAGGACAGTCTGAAGATCCTCCGGAGTATGGGCCACAAGAGCACAGTCGTCTGCATACTGCAGCTCCAGGACCCGCTCTCTACGGAGTTTGGTGGTTGCGCGGAACCTCCTGATGTCAAAGAGGTTGCCATCTAATCTGATGTCCACTGCCACACTGCTGCTGTCTTCAATCTCGTTGTGGAGAAGCTTGGTAACACACAAGAGGAAGATGTTAAAGAGCACTGGTGCTAGCACACACCCCTGTGCGTACAAGGAAAGGCTCGGACTCTTGTCCTCCTATGGTCACCCGAGCAGTCATCCCATCGTTGAACTGGTGGAGGATGTTAACAAATTTATTGGGACAGCCAAACCTAAGGAGGACATCCCATAAGAGCTCTCTTTGCACAGTGTCAAATGCTTTGGAGAGGTCAACAAAGGCCACAAACAGGTCCTGATGTTGCTCCCGGCACTTTTCCTGAAGCTGCCAAGCTGTAAAGTTCATGTTGATCGTGCTCCTGTTCTTCCTAAGATCTTACTTTACTATTTATCCTTTTGAGGATAACCAATGATAACCATAACTAAGTGTTAACTACATACAGTATAAGCAATGTAACCATATATGTATTCAAGAATTCAATGATAATTTTTTTTATAGTAATAATACGATATAAACAGCTAACTATTGCTGGTAATAACTACTTTTCACCATTATATCAATACTGTTAAAGCCATTTTGTGGAGGAATCACTTTGTTATCGTATTCCAGTTTGAGGGAAAGCAATTTGATAAGTGTTGCTAACTTCTAAGGACGTTGTCTTAAAAATTTAAATCTTTCTTTGGTTACATGAGAATCCTTATACAGTAATTCCATATTCCTTCAATAATGGGCTGTCCAACTTCAGTAGCAATTGAAGTCACTCATATGAACTTGAGAACATAAGGAGAGTGCTAGGCAGTGTGGCTTGAAGGGCAAAGGGACAGAAGGGCCTATGTTGTGCTGTAACTCAGTAAATAAATACAACTCTTCCTGTGTGACTCTACTTTTCCCATTGCCTTGCCGTTGGTCTGACCTCCACTGTTCCATCCCAGAAGTCAATCTGGTGAATCTGCCAACACTCCTATATCATATCTATCCTCCACTAACAAGGAAACTAAAACTGTCCACAATATTCAACATATGGCCTCAGCAGGAGTCTACTTAGTTGAAGCAAGTTGTGTGTCTAATTTTGAATTCAATCCACTTCCAATAAAAGTGAACATACCATTCTCATTCTGATTTGCTTGCCATAGCTACATATCAATGTTCAAAGACTTCCAGATACTTTTCAACACCAGCAGGCTAGTTAGTTATTGTAAATTGTTCTGTGATTAGGTAGTTTGCTGGTTGCATGACTCATTAGGCTGGAAGGCCTATTTCATGCTGTTATCACTAAATAAATAAACTAGCACCTGTCAATCTCTCTGACCATTTAAAAATATTTTACCATTTTATCCTTTCTAAAAAATGTGGTTGATTTCACATTCTTGCACATAAAATTCTATCTGCCACATCCTTGCTTTCTAAGTACTCCCAAAGCCTTCACTGCACCTTCCTCACATCCCCGAGCTGCTGACTAGCTTAGTATCATGAATAGGTTATACTTGATACCCTCATTCAAATGATTGATATAGATTATGAGAAGCTGAAGCCTCGGTCACAATCTCTGACACGCCATCAGCATCAGTCACAGCTGTGCAACAATCCAAGGAGCGCCAGCTTATTTGCGTTCCTTATTAACCAATCAGTAATCCATGTCTGTCTGTCATCCCTAACACTAATTCTGTTCAATATTTCATTTTATAGTACCTCACTGAACGCCTTCAGAAAATCTAAATACAGTGTATGTCAACTGGTTCACTCGTATCTATTCTGCTGGTTTTACTCCACACTCCGTTTTCTTATTCTTGACTTTATTTGGCCTGTTTTCTCTTGCATTTTGGTACTGGGTGCCACCTAATGTAGCGGTTAGCGAGATACTATTACAGCTTGAAGCATTAGAGTTTAGATTTCAATCCCGGCATCCTCTGTACGTCCCCCCCTATGATTCCTCCAGATGCTCCAGCTTCCTCTCACAGTCCAAGGATGTACCGGAAGGGTGAATTGGTCATTGTAAATAGGCCCATGGGCTGGAAGGGCCTATTCCATGCTGTATAAAATAAAAATAAAATTATTTGTCAGCTTCAGCCTGCAGTTTTACTACCAAATGGAAATATCTGACATTTCAGCTTTAGTGGCAGAAACCTCAAAAGGCACAAAACAGAAACAATTGTAAAAATAATATTAATCTAATTTCTTACATAATGACATAGAAAGGTCCATAGCTATCCTATACTAGCTGAGTAGGTAAAGCTGTAAATGTGGTAACCACATAGAGTTTCAGTTAGATAATGATGTTGAAGAAACAAATTATTTTTAGAGTAAAGGAATTCAAAGAAGGAAAATTTTACTCTTTAAGGTCATACCAATAATAACAAAAGTAGGTTATTCAACCCCATGAGTCTTCAGTAAGTTTGGGATAATCACCTATCTCAAGAATATTTTCCTATATGATTCCCATATACTGTACTTTTTCAGGCTTAAATCCAGTGATATCATGTCTAACCTAGTAGAGGACACACTGAAAATTATTTCAGATGTTAGCAAAAAATAATTAAAAAGGGAACCATGCTTTTAGTGATGAGTACGTTTGTACATTTGCAACATGCTATTAAATTTCTTGGTAACTATAAACTTGAACTTGAGCTTATTCTGTGGTCCAAAGTAGACTGAAGCTAGACTACGCATCATTGATAGAGGAAGTATAAACTCTTCTTCCAGTAGCAGATTAATGAGATTGAACCAATAATCTGGTTCCAGAGGCTCTTGGCTCTCTATAGCTTCATTCAGTGGTTGAGGATATATTTAAGAAAGGTAACAGAATGAAAGAATAGAGAGTTGTAAATGCAAACATTGGCTCAATTGGATTCAAGGCAAGAATACGGTTTCAATGGTCTTTGGTGAGTATACAAGTAAATAAAACAGTGGTTAATGATAAAAATGGCATATTTTAACTATTTTGTTGAATAAGAAATAGGAGAATAATGTGATAAAGATCCGAACTCCGTGACTGTTTTTGTTTTCACCAGTCATATATCTCATTCTGTCCGTACAGACTCCATGCTGTTCTAGAAAGTTACAAAAGGGGTAGAAAATTGGTAAGAGTGTGATGTAGCAGTAATATTGTTACTTGGTATTTTGCTATTGTACATTTTTTTCTACAATGTTTGAACAACCTTGGTTGACACTAATCAAAGAATAAAGTGACTTTTTTTTCCTCTTTTCCCCTGTTACTATACAGTCTTGTGCAAGTAAAAAAGTACATAAAAAGATGAAATGCAGTATTATTAGTAATTTCTTTTCTATGTTTCTGAGAACTGGTGATTATTGGTACTGAAATAGATGTATTTAATAAAAATCAATTTTTTTGGAATTTTTTTCCTGATTCACTTGTTAGCATTTTCTGCCTTCAACTCAAAACAATGTTTTTGGCATATTTCTGTCACTCATTCAGTACAGCTACTCCTCTGTTCCATAAGACCATAGGACATAGGAGCAGAATTAGGCTATTCAGCCCATCGAGTCAGCTCTACCATTCCATCATGACTGATATATTATCCCTTTCAACTCCATTCTCCTGCTGCTTTCTGCCTGTAACCTTTGACACCCTTACTACTCAAGAACCTTTAACTTCCACTTTTTAAATATACCCAATATTCCCTTGTTACGTTTTCCAAACACTATCTGTAATATTGTTTGTTTTCACAGGTCACCATATATAAGCTGACTGTCTGCCCCTTTGCCCTCATCATTTATATGATCTCACAACTGTATTATCTCCCCTCTCTCCAATTGGTGAACCCTGCCACAAATTATAACGTCCTTAGTCAGCATCTGCCACTTATTTTTAACAATTTCCATTCGGGAGAGTATAGCTGCAGATACTGGTTACCTCGACAGCCAAACTCATAAAGAGATGGCAACCATGCTAAAATTCACAAGTATTTCTGAGGCAGAACTCTATAAGATTGAAACAAAGAGTAAACTATCTACTTGCTTTCTTGACCCTGTCCCTACCACACATTTTGAGGCCTCGTTTAATAGTGTTTTTAATTCTGTCAGAATAATTATTAACATATCTCTTAGAACATGAGTGTTTCCAGATGGCTTCAAAAGTATGGCTGACTCACCCTGACATAAAATGCCAAACTTTGATAGTGAGGTACTAACTAACTACAGACCTATATCAAATCCTCCCTTTCTGGGCAAGATTCTTGAGAAAATCATTTTTAACCAACTCAATAACTTTCTGAATGAAAACAATATTCCAGAAAAGTTTCAGTCAGGTTTTAGAGTAAAGCACAGCACGGAGAAGGCTGTTACCAAAATTGTCAGCAACCTTAGGCTCAGCGCTGATGCCAATGGAGTCTCAGTTCTAATTCTTCTAATAAGAATTCTAATAAACTTCTAATAGGAATTCTAATTCTTAGTGCTACCTTTGACACAATTTGCCACAACATTTTCCTAGATCACCTTGAAAACTGGGTTGGCCTCTCTGGTAGTGCCTTTAATTGGTTTTGCTCGCACTGTATATCTTGGAAATATTTTTGTGTCTTTCTTGTAGACAATTTTTCTAAAAAGATGTACCTTTTGGTGTCTTGGTCACCTACTCTTCTCCTTATACAGCTTCCCCTTCACTGTTATGATTACAGAGTATAAACTTGATTTCCCCAGTTATGTAGGTGATACACAATTGTATATCTCAGCTGAGCCTGATGATAGCGCCCTAACTTCTCTAACGTCTGGAATGGCCACAATAAACAAACAGATGAGCAATAGTTTTCCACAACTAAATGAAGATAAAACCAGAATACTTTTAGTTGTTATCAAAACCTAAGGAGTTTTGGTTGACTCCCCTTGTAAAAGCATAAGTAACCAGGATGGCTGCTATCCTTGATTCAGATTTGAATTTTAAATCCTACATAAAGAAAGTGACAAAAGAAGCATTTCTACATTTAAGAAATATTGCAAAGGGTCATCCATTTCTGTCATGTAATGAAGCTCATTCACGCCTTTTTTCTAATAGATTAGATCATTGCAAAGTACTTTTTAACCTGCCTTCCAAAGTAATCCATTGACAAACCTCAACTCATTCAGAACGCCACTGCTAGATTTTTAAATAAAACCAGGAACATATCACTCCTGTCCTAACTACTCTGCAGT
The DNA here is from genome assembly GCF_963921235.1 of Mobula hypostoma. Classification (NCBI taxonomy): domain Eukaryota; kingdom Metazoa; phylum Chordata; class Chondrichthyes; order Myliobatiformes; family Myliobatidae; genus Mobula; species Mobula hypostoma. Next base: position 95,735,334 of record NC_086101.1, read on the forward strand.
GGCTTCCTGTATCCTTTACAATTGACTTTAAAATTATCTTACATAATTTTAAAGGTCTGAAATGTCTGAGACTGATCTATATCACAGAATCGCTTTCATTTTGTAATCCTGCCTAATCCCTCAGTTGTTCTTTCATCAGCCTCTTAAATTTAAACAAACTCCCTCATAAGATAATTGGCAGGTCAGTTGTGTTGAACTATGTTCCTAAACTGTGGAACTCAATATCTAAAACTATAAGGGATGCAGACTCAGTTGACATTACGAAATGCAAACTCAAAGCTTATTTATTTAACTTCTCTTTTAATTGATACCATTTTGTCTTTTATTTACATGTTTGCAGTTCTCTCATTTTCAAGCACTTTGAGCTACAACATAATATGAAAAGTGCTCTATAAGTATTATTAACCATCTCTGGTAATCGTAAATCTAGGTTTGTGATTAAATAATTTTTGTCCTTCAATAAAACTTTAGATTTTTGCCTGTCATAACCTTGGAACTCAAAGTGGTTTAGGATTCAATTAGAATGGGAGAATTACCATTGTTAGACATAGGAAACACATTTGATATGATACCACACAAGAAAAGAATTAGAACTCAAGGGACTGGAGTAATAAAGTTGGAATGAATTCAGGACTGTTTAACAGATGGAAAACAGTTGAAAATAAAGGACCATTTTTGGATTGGCTATAATTAGCTGTGTGTTGCACAGATAAGAGCTTGGAAGTCAATGTATTTAAAGTCTACATCAATGGTTTAGATAAGGAGGACCTACATAAACTATCCAAACTTGCAGATGAAAATAAGATCATCTTTCTTCTATTAAACATCACAGAATATTTTAATAGCCCTCCATTGGTGCAGGCTGCCCGTGGATGTTTCATCCAAGCTACCTTCGTTTAAGTTGATACACAAGCCAGGGCAGTGCAATATGAAGAGCAAGCTGTTTGCCATGCATCAGGCTGCCTCTCTCCCCGCGGCAGATGAATCCAAAAGAACAGCAGAGACCAATACAGTTTGGCACCAGCAAGAGTTTCCAGTCAGCATTAAACTCAACAAAGGACTGACTTAGGTACTCCAGCACCAGGTTTTTCCCTGGGTTTTTTCTCCCAAAAGCTTTCCCATAAGTGGATACAGCTGCAAGGCAAGAAAAGTTTGAGATCAGAGTTTTCCTTCTTCCAGCTGTAGGACTTCTTTGAATCAGTGGACTGGACAATATTCAGGGATTTGTCCTCAAGTTTGAATGAATACACCACAGTTGTCATTGACTAAATGAAAATCTGTGTGGATGAGTGTGTGCCTTCAAAAAGATATCAAACACACCCAAACCAAAAGCAGTGGATGAACCAGGAGATTCATTGTCTACTTGGAGCTAGACCTGTGGATTTCAAGACTGGTGATCCAGAACTATGCAAGAGGTCCTGGTACGACCTAAGGAAGGCTACTCTAAGGGTGCAAAAACAACCCTGATTGAGATTAGAGATGGAATCGGATGCACGTCAGCTATGGCAGGGTTTGCAGGCCATTACTTCATACAACACGAAACCTAACATCATGAATGGCTATAATGCTTCACTGCCAGATGAGCTCAATCTCTTTTATGCACGCTCAGAAAGGAAGAATAAAACTGCATCAACGCAAATCCCTGCAGCATCCAGTGACCCTGTGATCTCTGTCTCAGGACGACGTCAGAACATCTTTCAAGAGGATGAAACCTCATAAGGTTGCAGACTCTGATGGCGTACCTGGTAGGGCTCTATAAACCCGTGCCAACCAACTTGTGGGAGTGTTCAAGGACATTTTAAACCTCTCACTGCTGCAGTTGGAGATTCGCACCTGCTCCAAACGGCAACAGTCATACCAGTGCCTAGGAAAAGCAGGGTAGCTACCTCAAGGACTATCGTCTTGCACTCACTTTTACTGTGATGAAGTGCATTGAGAGGTTGGTCACTGCTTCAATTCACTCTTGCTTAAGCAAGGACCTAGACCGGCTGCAACTTGACTATCGCTACAAAAGGTCCACAGTGGAGGCAATCTCACTGGCTCTCCACGCAGCATTGGAACACCTGGCGGTAGTAACACTTACATCAAGCTGCTGTTTATTGATTACAGCTCAGCCTTCAACGCCATCTTACCCTCTGTATTAATCAACAAGCTTCAAAATCTGGTCCTCCACACCTCCCTCTGCAACTGGATTCTTGACTTCCTCACCGGGAGAGTGCAGACTGTGTGGATCAATAATAACATCTCCTCACTGACAATCAACACTGGTGCACCTCAAAGATGCATGCTTAGCCCACTCCTCAACTCTATACCCATGACTGTGTGTCACAGCCCAAACACTATCTATAAATTTGCTGATGACACAACTGTTGTTGACAGAATTTCTCATGGTGTCAAGGAGTTCGAGTTTAATTATCATTCAATCATACATAGATGCCGCACGACACTGCCTCCGTTGGAGTGCACTGACTCCAAAGTCGTTTCCCAGCTGTCCTCACACAGGCAACAGCCAACCACCACCCGAGGCCCAATCCACACCATGACCAAGGCTACTCAGCTCCCCTGCCACCCGTAAATGAACCAGTGAACCAGACTTCCAGAATTTCATACTCCCAATGTCCAACAGGCTCTTGCGATCAAAATAAATTTGACTACGGCGATTACTGCCTGTTACACCGCACACTACCATCACACACTGACTCCTCTGTTACACTGAACACTGACTCCTCTGTTACGCCGCACACTGCCGTCACACACTGACTCCTCTGTTACACCGCACACTGCCGTCACACACTGACTCCTCTGTTACACCGCCCACTGCCTTCACACACTGACTCCTCTGTTACACCGCACACTGCCTTCACACACTGACTCCTCTGTTACACCGCACACCGCCGTCACACACTGACTCCTCTGTTACACCGCCCACTGCCTTCACACACTGACTCCTCTGTTACACCGCACACTGCCTTCACACACTGACTCCTCTGTTACACCACACACTGCTTTCACACACTGACTCCTCTGTTACACCGCACACCGCCGTCACACACTGACTCCTCTGTTACACTGAACACTGACTCCTCTGTTACACCGCACACTGCCATCACACACTAACTCCTCTGTTACACCGCCCACTGCCTTCACACACTGACTCCTCTGTTATACAGCACACCGCCGTCACACCCTGACTCCTCTGTTACACTGCACACTGACTCCTCTGTTACACCGCACACTGCCGTCACACACTGACTCCTCTGTTACACCGCACACCGCCGTCACACACTGACTCCTCTGTTACACCGCACACTGCTTTCACACACTGACTCCTCTGTTACACGGCACACTGTCGTCACACACTGACTCCTCTGTTACACCGCACACTGCCGTCACACACTGACTCCTCTGTTAAACCGCCCACTGCCTTCACACACTGATTCCTCTGTTACACCACACACTGCTTTCACACACTGACTCCTCTGTTACACCGCACACTGCCGTCACACACTGACTCCTCTGTTATACAGCACACCGCTGTCACACCCTGACTCCTCTGTTACACTGCACACTGACTCCTCTGTTACACCGCACACTGCCGTCACACACTGTCTCCTCTGTTACACCGCACACTGCCGTCACACACTGACTCCTCTGTTACACCACCCACTGCCTTCACACACTGACTCCTCTGTTACACCGCACACTACCTTCATGCACTGACTCCTCTGTTACACCGCACACTGCCGTCACACACTGACTCCTCTGTTACACCGCACTCTGCTTTCACACACTTACTCCTCTGTTACACCACACACTCCCTTCACACACTGACTCCTCTGTTACACCGCACACTGCCGTCACACACTAACTCCTCTGTTACACCGCCCACTGCCTTCACACACTGACTCCTCTGTTATACAGCACACCGCCGTCACACCCTGACTCCTCTGTTACACTGCACACTGACTCCTCTGTTACACCGCACACCGTCGTCACACACTGACTCCTCTGTTACACCGCACACTGCCGTCACACACTGACTCCTCTGTTACACCGCACACTGCCGTCACACACTGACTCCTCTGTTACACCACACACCGCCTTCACACACTGACTCCTCTGTTACACCGCACATCGCCATCACACACTGACTCCTCTGTTACACCGCCCACTGCCTTCACACACTGACTCCTCTATTACAAAGCACACCGCCTTCACACACTGACCCCTCTGTTACACCGCCCACTGCCTTCACACACTGACTCCTCTGTTACACTGAACACTGACTCCTCTGTTACACTGCACACTGCCGTCACACACTGTCTCCTCTGTTACACCGCACACTGCCTTCACACACTGATTCCTCTGTTACATCGCCCACCGCCTTCACACACTGACTCCTCTGTTACACCACACACTGCCTTCACACACTGACTCCTGTGTTACAATGAACACTGACTCCTCTGTTACACCGCACACTGCCGTCATACACTGACTCCTCTGTTACACTGCACACTGCTGTCACACCCTGAATCCTCTGTTACACCGCACACTGCCTTCACACACTGACTCCTCTCTAACACCGCACATCGCCATCACACACTGACTCCTCTGTTACACCGCACACTGCCGTCACACACTGATTCCTCTGTTACACCGCCCACCGCCTTCACACACTGACTCCTCTGTTACACCACACACTGCCTTCACACACTGACTCCTGTGTTACAATGAACACTGACTCCTCTGTTACACCGCACACTGCCGTCATACACTGACTCCTCTGTTACACTGCACACTGCTGTCACACCCTGAATCCTCTGTTACACCGCACACTGCCTTCACACACTGACTCCTCTCTAACACCGCACATCGCCATCACACACTGACTCCTCTGTTACACCGCACACTGCCGTCACACAGTGACTCCTCTGTTACACCGCACACTGCAGTCACACACTGACTCCTCTGTTACACCGCCCACTGCCTTAACACACTGACTCCTCTGTTACACCGCACACCGCCGTCACACAATGACTCCACTGTTACACCGCGCACTGCCGTCACACACTGACTCCTCTGTTACACTGCACACTGCCGTCACACACTGACTCCTCTGTTACACGGCACACCGCCGTCACACACTGACTCCTCTGTTACACCGCAGACTGCCGTCACACACTGACTCCTCTGTTACACCGCACACTGCTTTCACACACTGACTCCTCTGTTACACCGCACACCGCCATCACACACTGACTCCTCTGTTACACCGCACACTGCCATCACACACTGACTCCTCTGTTACACCGCACACCGCAGTCACACACTGACTCCTCTGTTACACCGCACACTGCTTTCACACACTGACTCCTCTGTTACACCGCACACCACCGTCCCACACTGACTCCTCTGTTACACCACACACTGGCTTCACACACTGACTCCTGTGTTACAATGAACACTGACTCCTCTGTTACACCGCACACTGCCGTCATACCCTAACTCCTCTGTTACACCGCACACTGCCGTCACACACTGACTCCTCTGTTACACCGCACATCGCCTTCACACACTGACTCCTCTGTTACACCGCACACTGCCGTCTCACACTGACTCCTCTGTTACACCGCACACTGCCGTCTCACACTGACTCCTCTGTTACACCGCACACCGCCGTCTCACACTGACTCCTCTGTTACACCGCACACCGCCGTCACACACTGACTCCTCTGTTACACCGCACACTGCCGTCACACACTGACTCGTCTGTTACACCACACACTGCCGTCACACACTGAATCCTCTGTTACACCGCACACTGCCTTCACACACTGACTCCTGTGTTACACCGCACACCGCCGTCTCACACTGACTCCTCTGTTACACTGAACACTGACTCCTCTGTTACACGGCACACTGCCGTCACACACTAACTCCTCTGTTACACCGCACACTGCCTTCACACACTGACTCCTCTGTTACACCGCACACCGCCGTCACACAGTAACTCCTCTGTTACACCGCACACTGCCTTCTCACACTGACTCCTCTGTTACACCGCACACCACCGTCACACACTGACTCCTCTGTTACACGGCACACTGCCGTCACCCACTGACTCCTCTGTTACACCGCACACCGCCGTCACACACTGACTCGTCTGTTACACCACACACTGCCGTCACACACTGACTCCTCTGTTACACCGCACACTGCCGTCACACACTGACTCCTCTGTTACACCGCACACTGCCGTCACACACTGACTCCTCTGTTACACCACACACCGCCTTCACACACTGACTCCTCTGTTACACCGCACACCGCAGTCACACACTGACTCCTCTGTTACACCGCACACTGCCGTCTCACACTGACTCCTCTGTTACTCCGCACACTGCCGTCACACACTGACTCCTCTGTTACACCGCACACCGCCGTCACACACTGACTCCTCTGTTACACCACACACTGCCGTCACACACTGACTCCTCTGTTACTCCGCACACTGCCGTCTCACACTGACTCCTCTGTTACACCACACACTGCCTTCACACACTGACTCCTGTGTTACAATGAACACTGACTCCTCTGTTACACCGCACACTGCCGTCAGACACTAACTCCTCTGTTACACCGCACACTGCCGTCACACACTGACTCCTCTGTTACACCGCACACCGCCTTCACACACTGACTCCTCTGTTGCACCGCACATCGCCGTCACACACTGACTCCTCTGTTACACAGCACACCGCCGTCACACACTGACTCCTCTGTTACACCGCACACTCCCTTCACACACTGACTCCTCTGTTACACCGCACACTGCCGTCATACACTAACTCCTCTGTTACACCGCACACTGCCGTCACACACTGACTCCTCTGTTACACCTCACATCGCCGTCACACACTGACTCCTCTGTTACACCGCCCACTGCCTTCACACACTGACTCCTCTGTTACACAGCACACCGCCTTCACACACTGACTCCTCTGTTACACCGCACACCGCCGTCTCACACTGACTCCTCTGTTACACCGCACACTGCCGTCACACCCTGAATCCTCTGTTACACCGCACACTGCCTTCACACACTGACTCCTGTGTTACACCGCACACCGCCGTCTCACACTGACTCCTCTGTTACACTGAACACTGACTCCTCTGTTACACGGCACACTGCCGTCACCCACTGACTCCTCTGTTACAACACACACCGCCGTCACACACTGACTCGTCTGTTACACCACACACTGCCGTCACACACTGACTCCTCTGTTACACCGCACACTGCCGTCACACACTGACTCCTCTGTTACACCGCACACTGCCGTCACACACTGACTCCTCTGTTACACCGCACACTGCCGTCACACACTGACTCCTCTGTTACACTGCACACTGACTCCTCTGTTACACGGCACACTGCCGTCACCCACTGACTCCTCTGTTACACCGCACACTGCCGTCACACACTGACTCCTCTGTTACACCGCACACTGCCGTCACACACTGACTCCTCTGTTACACCGCACACTGCCTTCACACACTGACTCCTCTGTTACACCGCACACTGCCGTCACACACTGACTCCTCTGTTACACCGCACACTGCCGTCACACACTGACTCCTCTGTTACACCGCACACTGCCGTCACACACTGACTCCTCTGTTACACCGCACACTGCCGTCACCCACTGACTCCTCTGTTACACCGCACACTGCCGTCACACACTGACTCCTCTGTTACACCGCACACTGCCGTCACACACTGACTCCTCTGTTACACCGCACACTGCCTTCACACACTGACTCCTCTGTTACACCGCACACCGCCGTCACACACTGACTCCTCTGTTACACCGCACACTGCCGTCACACCCTGAATCCTCTGTTACACCGCACACTGCCTTCACACACTGACTCCTGTGTTACACCGCACACTGCCGTCACACACTGACTCCTCTGTTACACCGCACACTGCCGTCACACACTGACTCCTCTGTTACACCGCACACTGCCTCACACACTGACTCCTCTGTTACACCGCACACTGCCGTCACACACTGACTCCTCTGTTACACCGCACACTGCCGTCACACACTGACTCCTCTGTTACACCGCACACTGCCGTCACACACTGACTCCTCTGTTACACCGCACACTGCCTTCACACACTGACTCCTCTGTTACACCGCACACCGCCGTCACACACTGACTCCTCTGTTACACCGCACACTGCCTTCACACACTGACTCCTCTGTTACACGCACACTGACTCCTCTGTTACACCGCACACTGACTACCTCTGTTACACCGCACACTGCCGTCACACACTGACTCCTCTGTTACACCGCACACTGCCGTCACACACTGACTCCTCTGTTACACCGCACACTGCCTTCACACACTGACTCCTCTGTTACACCGCACACTGCCTCACACACTGACTCCTCTGTTACACCGCACACTGCCGTCACACACTGACTCCTCTGTTACACCGCACACTGCCTTCACACACTGACTCCTCTGTTACACCGCACACTGCCGTCACACACTGACTCCTCTGTTACACCGCACACTGCCGTCACACACTGACTCCTCTGTTACACCGCACACTGCCGTCACACACTGACTCCTCTGTTACACACGCACACTGCCGTCACACACTGACTCCTCTGTTACACCGCACACTGCCGTCACACACTGACTCCTCTGTTACACCGCACACTGCCGTCACACACTGACTCCTCTGTTACACCGCACACTGCCTTCACACACTGACTCCTCTGTTACACCGCACACCGCCGTCACACACTGACTCCTCTGTTACACCGCACACTGCCGTCACACACTGACTCCTCTGTTACACCGCACACTGCCGTCACACACTGACTCCTCTGTTACACCGCACACTGCCGTCACACACTGACTCCTCTGTTACACCGCACACTGCCGTCACACACTGACTCCTCTGTTACACCGCACACTGCCGTCACACACTGACTCCTCTGTTACACCGCACACTGCCGTCACACACTGACTCCTCTGTTACACCGCACACCGCCGTCACACACTGACTCCTCTGTTACACCGCACACTGCCTTCACACACTGACTCCTCTGTTACACCGCACACTGCCGTCACACACTGACTCCTCTGTTACACCGCACACTGCCGTCACACACTGACTCCTCTGTTACACCGCACACTGCCGTCACACACTGACTCCTCTGTTACACCGCACACTGCCTTCACACACTGACTCCTCTGTTACACCGCACACTGCCGTCACACACTGACTCCTCTGTTACACCGCACACTGCCTTCACACACTGACTCCTCTGTTACACCGCACACTGCCTTCACACACTGACTCCTCTGTTACACCGCACACCGCCGTCACACACTGACTCCTCTGTTACACCGCACACTGCCGTCACACACTGACTCCTCTGTTACACTGCACACTGCCGTCACACACTGACTCCTCTGTTACACCGCACACTGCCTCACACCTGACTCCTCTGTTACACTGCCACACCTGACTCACACACTGACTCCTCTGTTACACCGCACACTGCCTTCACACACTGACTCCTCTGTTACACCGCACACCGCCGTCACACACTGACTCCTCTGTTACACCGCACACACACTGACCCTCTCACCGCACACTGCCGTCACTGACCCTCTGTTACACTGCACACTGCCGTCACACACTGACTCCTCTGTTACACCGCACACCGCCGTCACACACTGACTCCTCTGTTACACTGCACACTGCCTTCACACACTGACTCCTCTGTTACACCGCACACTGCCGTCACACACTGACTCCTCTGTTACACCGCACACCGCCGTCACACACTGACTCCTCTGTTACACCGCACACTGCCGTTACACACACTGACTGACTCCTCTGTTACACCGCACACTGCCGTCACACACTGACTCCTCTGTTACACCGCACACTGCCGTCACACACTGACTCCTCTGTTACACCCGCACACTGCCTGTCACACACTGACTCCTCTGTTACACCGCACACTGCTTTCACACACTGACTCCTCTGTTACACCGAACACCGCCGTCTCACACTGACTCCTCTGTTACACCGCACACTGCCTTCACACACTGTCTCCTCTGTTACACCGCGCACCGCCGTCACACGCTGACTCCTCTGTTACACCGCACACCGCCGTCACACACTGACTCCTCTGTTACACCGCACACTGCCGTCACACACTGACTCCTCTGTTACACCGCACACTGCCGTCACACACTGACTCCTCTGTTACACTGCACACTGCCGTCACACACTGACTCCTCTGTTACACCGCACACTGCCGTCACACACTGACTCCTCTGTTACACCGCACACTGCCTTCACACACTGACTCCTCTGTTACACCGCACACTGCCGTCACACACTGACTCCTCTGTTACACCGCACACTGCCGTCACACACTGACTCCTCTGTTACACCGCACACTGCCGTCACACACTGACTCCTCTGTTACACCGCACACTGCCGTCACACACTGACTCCTCTGTTACACCGCACACTGCCGTCACACACTGACTCCTCTGTTACACCGCACACTGCCGTCACACACTGACTCCTCTGTTACACCGCACACCGCCGTCACACACTGACTCCTCTGTTACACCGCACACTGCCGTCACACACTGACTCCTCTGTTACACCGCACACCGCCGTCACACACTGACTCCTCTGTTACTCCGCACACTGCCGTCACACACTGACTCCTCTGTTACACCGCACACTGCCGTCACACACTGACTCCTCTGTTACACCGCACACTGCCTTCACACACTGTCTCCTCTGTTACACCGCGCACCGCCGTCACACGCTGACTCCTCTGTTACACCACACACTGCCTTCACACACTGACTCCTCTGTTACACCGCACACCGCCATCACACACTGACTCCTCTGTTACACTGCACACTGCCTTCACACACTGACTCCTCTGTTACACCGCGCACCGCCGTCACACGCTGACTCCTCTGTTACACCACACACTGCCTTCACACACTGACTCCTCTGTTACACCGCACACCGCCATCACACACTGACTCCTCTGTTACACTGCACACTGCCTTCACACACTGACTCCTCTGTTACACTGCCCACTGCCTTCACACACTGACTCCTCTGTTACACCGCACACTGCCGTCACACACTGACTCCTCTGTTACACCGCACACTGCCGTCACACACTGACTCCTCTGTTACACTGCACACTGCCTTCACACACTGACTCCTCTGTTACACCGCACACTGCCGTCACACACTGACTCCTCTGTTACACCGCACACTGCCTTCACACACTGACTCCTCTGTTACACCGCACACTGCTTTCACACACTGACTCCTCTGTTACACCGCACACCGCCGTCTCACACTGACTCCTCTGTTACACCGCACACTGTCGTCACACACTGACTCCTCTGTTACACTGCACACTGCCGTCACACACTGTCTCCTGTTACATCGCACACTGCCTTCACACCCTGACTCCTCTGTTACACCGCACACTGCCGTCACACACTGACTCCTCTGTTACACCGCACACTGCCGTCACACACTGACTCCTCTGTTACACAGCACACTGCCGTCACACACTGACTCCTCTGTTACACCGCACACCGCCGTCACACACTGACTCCTCTGTTACTCCGCACACTGCCGTCACACACTGACTCCTCTGTTACACCGCACACCGCCGTCACACACTGACTCCTCTGTTACTCCGCACACTGCCGTCACACACTGACTCCTCTGTTACACCGCACACTGCCGTCACACACTGACTCCTCTGTTACACCGCACACTGCCTTCACACACTGTCTCCTCTGTTACACCGCGCACCGCCGTCACACGCTGACTCCTCTGTTACACCACACACTGCCTTCACACACTGACTCCTCTGTTACACCGCACACCGCCATCACACACTGACTCCTCTGTTACACTGCACACTGCCTTCACACACTGACTCCTCTGTTACACCGCCCACTGCCTTCACACACTGACTCCTCTGTTACACCGCACACTGCCGTCACACACTGACTCCTCTGTTACACCGCACACTGCCGTCACACACTGACTCCTCTGTTACACTGCACACTGCCTTCACACACTGACTCCTCTGTTACACCGCACACTGCCGTCACACACTGACTCCTCTGTTACACCGCACACTGCCTTCACACACTGACTCCTCTGTTACACCGCACACCGCTTTCACACACTGACTCCTCTGTTACACCGCACACCGCCGTCTCACACTGATTCCTCTGTTACACCGCACACTGTCGTCACACACTGACTCCTCTGTTACACTGCACACTGCCGTCACACACTGTCTCCTGTTACATCGCACACTGCCTTCACACCCTGACTCCTCTGTTACACCGCACACTGCTTTCACACACTGACTCCTCTGTTACACCGCACACCGCCGTCTCACACTGACTCCTCTGTTACACCGCACACTGCCTTCACACACTGTCTCCTCTGTTACACCGCGCACCGCCGTCACACGCTGACTCCTCTGTTACACCGCACACCGCCGTCACACACTGACTCCTCTGTTACACCGCACACTGCCGTCACACACTGACTCCTCTGTTACACCGCACACCGCCGTCATACACTGACTCCTCTGTTACACCGCACACCGCCGTCACACACTGACTCCTGTGTTACAATGAACACTGACTCCTCTGTTACACCGCACACTGCCGTCAGACACTAACTCCTCTGTTACACTGCACACTGCCGTCACACACTGACTCCTCTGTTACACCGCACACTGACTCCTCTGTTACACCGCACACCGCCGTCACACACTGACTCCTGTGTTACAATGAACACTGACTCCTCTGTTACACCGCACACTGCCGTCAGACACTAACTCCTCTGTTACACTGCACACTGCCGTCACACACTGACTCCTCTGTTACACCGCACACTGTCGTCACACACTGACTCCTCTGTTACACCGCACACTGCCGTCACACACTGACTCCTCTGTTACACTGCACACTGCCGTCACACACTGACTCCTCTGTTACACCGCACACTGCCGTCACACACTGACTCCTCTGTTACACCGCACACTGTCGTCACACACTGACTCCTCTGTTACACCGCACACTGCCTTCACACACTGACTCCTCTGTTACACCGCACACTGCCTTCACACACTGTCTCCTCTGTTACACTGCACACTGCCGTCACACACCGACTCCTCTGTTACACTGCACACTGCCGTCACACACTGACTCCTCTGTTACACTGCACACTGCCGTCACACACTGACTCCTCTGTTACACCGCACACTGCCGTCACACACTGACTCCTCTGTTACACCGCACACTGCCGTCTCACACTGACTCCTCTGTTACACCGCGCACCGCCGTCACACACTGACTCCTCTGTTACACCGCAGACTGCCTTCACACACTGACTCCTCTGTTACACTGCACACTGCCGTCACACACTGACTCCTCTGTTACACCGCACACTGCTTTCACACACTGACTCCTCTGTTACACCGCACACTGCCTTCACGCACTGACTCCTCTGTTACACTGCACACTGCCTTCACACACTGTCTCCTGTTACACCGCACTTTGTTACACCGCAGACTGACTCCTCTGGCAACTCTCATATGTCTGCAGCAGGAAGATCCACAACACGTCCTGCTCCTTCAGTGTCTTCGCTAACGGGTAGCTTGTTTATGGATTGGACCTGTAGTACTTTAAATTCTTCATGTCCAGCAGGCTCCTGCAATCATAAAATATACATTTAAAAAAGACAGTAACAACTTTGGCTGACACTGTAGAAGCCACTGCTATTGAACGCACCACCATCTTACCAGAGGTAGCCATCTTACTGGAAGTGAGATAGATCAGCTGGTGGAATAGAGTCCAGAAGCCACTCAGTTGCAACCTTGCACTATGTGTCAGTAAGACCCAGGAATTGATTGGGAACTTCAGGAAGGGTAGGTTAAGGGAACACATACCAGTTCTAATCGAGGGATGGGAAGTAGAAAGTGTGAGCAGTTTCAAGTTCCTGGGTGTCAGCCTCTCTGAGGGTCTATCCTAGGCCCAAACTATTAATGCTATTATAACTAAGAAGGTTTGACAGTGGCTATATTTCATCAGGAATTTTTTTGGAGAAATGATATGTCACCAAAGACACTTGCAAATATCTACAGATGTGCCGTGCAGAGCTTTCTAACTGGTTGCATCACCACAGTGTATGGAGGGACCAAGGCACAAGATCAGATAAAGCTGCAAAAAGCTGTAAACTCTGCCAGCTCCATCATGAGCAGTAACCTCCTCAGCATCCACGACACATTCAAAAGGCAATGCCTCAAAAAGGCAGCATCCATCATTAAGGACCCCCATTACCCAGGACATGCCCTTTACTCATTGCTGCCATCAAGGGGAAACTTCAGGAGCCTGAAGATGCCTACTCAATGTTTGAGGAACAGCTTCTTCCCTTCTGCCATCAGATTTCTGAATGGTCAATGAACCCATCAACACCACCTCACTATTTTCCCTCCAATTGATTTTTAATATGCTTATTGTAATTTATAGTTTTATTATAAAACCATCATACATTGGAGCAGAATTAGGCCATTCGGCCCATCGAGCCAACTCTGCCATAGATCATGGTTGATCCACTTCTCTCTTAACCCCATTCTCCTGCCTTCCCCCCACCCCAGTAACATTTCATGCTCTGACTTATCAAACACCTATCAACCTCTTCTTTAAATACGGTCAATGACATGGCCTCCACAACTACCTGTGGCAACAAATTCCACAGATTCACTACCCTCTGGCTAAAGAAATTCCTCCTCATCTCTGTTCTAAATGCACGTCCCTGTATTCTGACATTGTGCCCTCTTGTCCTAGACTCCCCCTCCACAGCAAACATCCTCTCCACATCCACTTATAAAGGCTTGTCAACATTCAAAAGGTTTCAATGAGATTCCCTTTAATTCTTCTAAAGTCCAGTGGAATACCAGTCCAGAGGAATCAAGCACTCCTTGTATGCTTTCAATCCCAGGATAATTTTCTTGAAACTCTGTTTGAACCCCCTCCAATGTCAGAACATCCTTTTTTTAGATAAGGGGCCTAAAATTGCTCACAGTATTGCAAGTGAGACCACATGACTGCCTTATAAAAGCTCAGTATTACATCCTTGTTTTTATATGTAACTAGAAGCAGTTAAAGAGGTTAAAAGTACCTTTACAAGTGAGTGGGTAATCAAGTACATGTACCTGTATGCAGGGGAGAATGTAAACAGACAACTGTTGGATGTCACCTCTATTGTTAAAGTGCACTTACGCATTCACCCCGGTAACGCCAAAATGGGAAACGGTGATGTCATTATGCACGTGCAGAGTGGATTTCTGTTCTGCAACTATCGTTGAGTGCTGGCAGCTGCTTTTCCCATGTTTGGTGAGGAAAGGTGAAAAATACCCTTGTAAATTTGTATATTGTATACCTGTAATCCGACATGTTTAAATTTGGGTGCTTTAGATTTTCCCGAGTAAGGTTTCAGCACTGGAATAGCGTGTTTGTGTGAAGTTCCTTAACGGCCTACTAGGTTAGTCTTTCTAGTGATTTAACTACAAGGCAATGTACTATAAAAGTTTATTTTTATCTTACTTTATTGTTTCATGACTAAATGTGAATGTAACGGCGTAATGTGACTTTGTTCATCTCTGTTGTCATTGTGTGAGCGAGGAAAACTCGTTTTGGGGTCTAGTCTAAACGTGTTTGGAAGTTAAACTCGTGTGTGCCAAAGTTAGTTAAGATGAGATATATTTATTCATATTTTTGATGTTGTGTATAAGGTACAGGGTAGGTGGGATTCTACTGTTATTTGTATTGGTTTTTTTAAAGAATTGCCACCATCGTATTGGTTTTGTATTCTTTGTTTTATTTATTTTCATACTGAATACGGAACTAGTCGATACATTAGTGTGTGGACTGAAATTAAGCAGAGGCTGTAACAATGGGAACTGTGATTTTAAAAAAAATGTTGATTTTATTTTGATTCCCTCTTTCTGCATTAAAACATATAAAACAGATATAGGAATTAAAAACCTGAAAGAAAGTATTTGTTGTCCTACATGTGTATTTTTCTCCAGGCTGCAAAATTTGGTACCAGCAGTGCGGTAATTCCAAGCCAGTTTAGAGGGTTTTTGCCTTAGCTACTGAAGTGTTCCCTTGATGCTGTGGCAAATAAGAAGGTGGTGCTCAACGCTCAATTTATAGAGGGGATCAGAGTTAGACCAGATTTAGGCCATCTATCTATGGAGTCTGCTCCGCCATTCAATCATGGCTGATCCTTTTTTCTATCTCCTCTTCAACCCCAGTTCCCGGCCTTGTCCCCATAACCATTGTTGCCATGTCTGATCAAGAACCTATCAATCTCTTAAGTACACCCAATGACCTGGCCTCCACAGCTGCACACAACACCAAATTCCACTAATTCACCACCCTTTGACTAAAGAAATTTCTCTGCATCTCTGTTTTGAAAGAGTGCCCCTCTATCCTGTGGCTGTGCCCTCTTGTCCTAGACTCTCCCACCATGGAAACATCCTTTCCGCATCTACTCTGTCTAGGCCTTTCAACATTTGAGAGGTTTCAATGAGATTCCCCCTCATCTTTCTAAATTCCAATGAGTACAGACCCAGAGCCATCAAACGTTCCTGGTATGATAACCCTTTCATTCCTGGAATCATCATTGTGAACCTCCTCTGGACCCTCTCCAACGCCAGCAGATCTTTTATAAGGTGAGGGGCCCAAAATTGTTCACAATACTGAAAGTGAGGCCTCACCAGTTCCTTATAAAGCCTCAGCATTACCTCCTTGCTCTTGTATTCTAGACCCATTGAAACTGATGCTCACATAGCATTTGCCTTCCCCGGCGCCGACTCGACCTGCAAGTTAACTTTTGCATCTCAGATTTTTGGATTTTCTCCCTGTTTAGAAAATAGTCTGCACATTTATTTCTACTACCAAAGTGCATGACCAAGTACTTTCCAACATTGTACTTCATTTGCCACTTCCTTCCTCATTCTCCTAATCTGTCTAAATCCTGCAGCCTATCTGTTTCCTCAACACTACCTACCCTTCCATCAATCTTCATATCACCTGCAAACTTGGCAACAAAACCATCTATTTCATCATCTATATCATTTATATACAGCATAAAAAGAAGTGGTCCCAACACCGACCCCTGCGGAACACCACTAGTCACTGGCAGCCAACCAGACAAGGATCCTTTTATTCTCACTTGCTGCATCTGACCAATCAGCCAATGCTCTAACCATGTTAGTAACTTTCCTGTAATACCATGAGCTCTTAACTAGATAAACAGCCTCATGTGTGGCACCTTGCCAAAGGTCTTCAGAAAGTCCAAAAATATAACATCCACTGTGTCTCCTTTATCTATCCTACTTGTAATCTCCTCAGACAATTCTCACAGGTTCATCAGGCAGGATGTCCCCTGAAGGAAATCGTGCTGACTTTGTACTATTTTGTCATGTGTCACCAAGTACTCCATCACTTCATCTTTAACAATTGACTCAATAACATCTTCCCAACCTCTTGAGGTCAGGCCAACTGGTCTGTAATGTCCTTCTGCTGCCTTCCTCCTTTCTTAAAGAGTGGAGTGACATTTTCAATTTTCCAGTCCTCTGGCACCATGCCAGAGTCCCATGATTTTTGAAAGATCATTTCTAATGCCACCACAATCTCGAACACTACCTCTTTCAGAACCCTAAAGTGCAGTTCATTTGATCCAGGTGACCTGTCTACCTTTAGGTCTTGTAGCTTTTTGAGCACCTTGTAATAGTGCACCTTGCACCCACTTCTCTTCCTTCACACACTACAATATCACAGTCATACTTTATTGATCCCGGGGGAAGTTGGATTTTCGTTACAGTTGCTCCATAATTAATAAATAGTAATAAAACCATAAATAGTTAAATAGTAATATGTAAATTATGCCAGGAAATAAGTCCAGGACCAGCCCATTGGCTCAGGATGTCTGACCCTCCAAGGGAGGAGTTGTAAAGTTTGATGGCCACAGGCAGGAATGACTTCCTATGACGCTCTGTGTTGCATCTCGGTGGAATGAGTCTCTGGCTGAATGTACTCCTGTGCCCAACCAGTACATTATGTAGTGGATGGGACACATTGTCCAAGATGGCATGTAACTTGGACAGCATCCTCTTTTCAGACACCACCGTGAGAGAGTCCAGTTCCATCCCCACAACATCACTGGCCTTACGAATGAGTTTGTTGATTCTGTTGGTGTCTGCTACCCTCAGCCTGCTGCCCCAGCACACAACAGCAAACATGAAAGCACTGGCCACCACAGACTCGTAGAACATCCTCAGCATCGTCCAGCAGATGTTAAAGGTTAGTTCATCAGCCATCTCCTTGTCTCCTGTTGTTATTTCTCCTGCCTCATTTTCTAGAGGTCCTATATCCACTCTCATTTCCCTTTTATTTTTAACATACTTTTACTATCCACTTTGATATTATTTGCTAGGCTACTTTCATATTTCATTTTTCCCCTTCTAATGATTTTTTTAGTTGCTCTCTGTAGGTTTTTAAAAACTTCCCAATCCTCTGTCTTCCCACTAATTTTTGTTTTGTTGTATGCCCTTTCTTTTGCTTTTACAATGGCTTTGACTTCCCTTGTCAGCCATGGTTGTATAATTTTACCATTTGAGTATTTCTTCATTTTTGGAATACATATGTTCTGCACCTTCCTCATTTTTCCCAGAAACACATGCCATAGTTGCTCTGCTGACATCCCTGCCAGCATCTCCCTCTAATTTACTTTGACCAACTCCTCTCTCATACCATTGTAATTTCCCTTACTCCACTGAAATACTGCTACATCAGACTTTACTTTCTCCCTGTCAAAGTTCATATTGAACACACACATATTGTGATCACTGGTTCCTAAGGGTTCTTTTGCCTTAAGTTCCCTAATCGCTTCCGGTTCATTACATAACATTGAATCCAGTATAGCTGATCCCCTAGTCGGCTCAATGACAAACTGCTCTAAAAAGTCATCTCTTAGGCATTCAACAAACTCACTCTCTTGAAATCCATTACCAACCTGATCTTCCCAATCGACCTGCATGTTAAAATCTCCCATCACTACCATAACATTGCCCTTTTGATACGCCTTTTCTATTTCCTGTGGGAATTTGTGGTCCACCTCCCAGCGACTGTTGGGAGGTCTTTATATAACTGCCATCGGGGTCCTTTTACCCTTGCAGTTTCTTAACTCAATCCACAAGGATTCAACATCTTCTGATCTTATGTCACATCTTTCTACTGATTTGATGCCATTCTTTACCAGTAGAGCCACACCATCCCCTCTGCCTAACTTCCTATCCCTCCAATATAATGTGTAACCTTGGACATTCAGCTCCCAACTACAACTATCCTTCAGCCACGATTCAGTGATGGTGCAACATCATATCTGGCAACCTGTAATAGTGCAACAAGATCATCCACCTTATTTCTTATACTACGCACATTTAGATACAACACCTTGAGTAATGTATTTGCTATCCTTTCTGATTCTGCATTCCTAATGTTTTGATACTCACCCTGTTGGCTGCAACTAAGTCCCATCACCTGCCTGCCCTTCCTGGCAGTCTGACTGCACGCTATCTTTACTTTTTTACCATCTGTCCTATCCTGAGTCCCTTCGATCTGGTTCCCATCCCCCTGCCAAATTAGTTTAAACCCTCACCAACAGCTCCACCAAATCTGCCCGCAAGAATATTGGTCCCCCTTGGGTTCAGGTGCAACCTGTCACTTTTGAACAGGTCATACCTTCCCTAGAAGAGATCCCAATATCCAAGAACCTGAAACCCTGCCCACTGCACCAGTTTCTCAGCCACACATTTATCTGTTTTTACCCTCACTGGCATGTGGCACAGGCAGCAATCCAGAAATTACTACCGGGAGGTCCTGCTTCTCAGCTTTCTACCTAGCTCTAAAATCTCTTTTCAGGACCTTCCTATGTCATTGGTACCAATATGTACCAAGGCTTCTGGCTGCTTCCCTTGTAAGGGATCCTCTCAGATTCATGCAGAAAAATGCAGAGTCCTCAATGATAGAAGAGTGAGAGGAGGCTCATCTTGGTTTTTAGAAGAGTCCTCAGGAAATGCAAAGATTGTAAAGTCAAAGTGCAGCAGTAGCTAGACACTATGCTCAACTCTTAAAGCTCAGAAATCTAAGCCTGTCACTCTAGACGATGTCCTTAAAATCGTCACAGAGTAGGGCAAAGCCATTAGTTGACTCAAGCAGTGAAAGATCTTCCTTCACAGAGAGGTGTTGCACATGCTACTAGTAGTAGATTTAAGTTACAGCCTAGATTCACAAAAGATGGTCAACCAATATGCTTTAAGTGTCAGGTTGGGGATCATGTGACTAAGAATTGCCTACAGAAACAAAATGCAAGTGAAGTAGAACCACATCCTCCAACCCACAGGTTGTGAGTCGGGCAGTTCTGGGGAACCTCATAGACTCAGATAACGCACAGCCATTCTCTGACCAGTTGCTGCAACTTGCTGTGGGAGCATGTCCTGTTGTTGAGATATCAGGTGTTGCTGTCTGTTGGACGCAGATAGTCAAGTGAGTATGCGACTGAACAGTTCTTTTGAGAACACCTGAATGGAGAGGATGAAGATATCTTGTCCACTGCTGGCTTAGGTTAACAGCCGCTAACGGTATTGATATTCCTTACCTTGGGTATCCGGATCTAGAGGTTCAAGCGATGGGCATGAAGATATCCAGTTGTGGCTTCCTGTTAGTGGAGATCCTGTTAGAACTGAGAAAGCCGTCCCATGCATTGTAGGCATGAATATCATAAGCCAATGTAGACAACCTGTCTATGCTGAATTTGAGATGACTCTAGAAGGAAAATTGGATTCTGGTTGGAGTGATGTTTTCCAGAAAGTGCAGATGTGCACTACTGAGAAGAAAGCCGTAGTCTTGAGTATTGGGAAAAGATACTGAGCACATACCTGCTGAATCTGTAGTCACCATTGTGGCTAGGAGGGCCACTGGAGATGCTGGGACTGACCATAGGATGTTACCTGAGCCACTTAAGACCCCTCTACTGGGAGGTCTTGTAGTTATTCCTATGGTCGTTGACTCCCGTAGTTGTACAGCACCAATACTGGTTTTAAGCCTCTCTTGAGAGGATGTATGGCTCTCAGCTAGGATTCGGCTGGGTATAGTCAAAGGTACAGTGATCAGCAATGTGCTGTAAGATTTCAGCAGATCACAGCTGGCATTGAACAAGTGGCAGCTGGTGTAAAGGAGGAGAATAGTTACCCCAAGTTAAAGTCAATTCTGGACAAGCTAGACATTGGGATAGTGAAGAACAACAAGCTCAGCTAGGAGCTTTACTGGCTAAGTACCTGGATATCTTTGCAGGAGAAGATAAAGACCTTAGGTAAACTCATAAGGTCAAACATGAAATTCAGTTAATGGATGACGAGCCCGTTACACAGCCATACCATTGTGATTCTCCTAATCAGTACAATGAAGTGAAAGAGCACATCTCAAAGTTATAGAACATAGAATAGTACAGCACATTACAGGCCCTTTGGCCCACATTGATGTGCCGACCCTCAAACCCTGTCTCCCAAGTTGTTGAAGAAGGGTGTGATTCAGGAGAGCAATAATGCGTATGCCTCACCTGTAGTGTTGGTACGGAAGGTTGGTGGTAGCATAAGACTCCGTGTAGATTAATGTAGAATAATGAGGAGGAGAAGATGGCGACACGATGGCAGCACATGCGGCCACTTCGGTGGTGATGTCTGTTATCTGTCAAGTAGGGGACCGTGCACAATTCTGATTTGATGGAGGCAGACGTGAGACTGCGGAGGAACATCTGGAAAACTTCTGAAATGCCCCCTTCGCTGCCACTGCTACTGTGTGGTAACTGTAATCTCCGGAGCAGAAGGCCCCAAAATCCTCGGCTTTGCGTGTTTCAGCGGTCAGGGCGAGGTTGAAGGCGCTCAGCAGAGGATGGCGCTCAGGAGGCTGTATCGGAGAGGCTGGTCGGAAGCTCGAAGTTTTCGGACGGACGGATTCAGTGTTGGCTGTGGTCAGCTGCTTCCAAGGCATCGGCAAGTTGACGGTGCCTGGAGGCTTATGGCAGGGAGTTTCTCCCTTTTGCTGCCGCTATCGGGGACTTGGGAGTCGATCGACTTGGGGACTTTTGAGACTTTATTTACCGTGCCCATGGTTTGTTCTTCATCAAATTATGGTATTGCTTTGCACTGCTGTAACTATATGTTATAATTATGTGGTTCTGTCAGTGTTAGTCTTTGGTTTGTCCTGTTTTCTGTGATATCACTCTGGAGAGACATTGTGTAAAGCTCCGCTGTATTGGCTCGTATACGTCTAGGGGAAATCCCGCGCTGCACCGGCCTGGACGCTTCCCGCTGGGTCAGTTGCTGTACCAATGCCACCCGAATCAATCATCAGCCACCACACACAGTACGTTTTACCAAGTACACTTTATAGATAATACTAAGTCTATGAAATTAATATAAGTTCAATACAGAAAAAGAAGTAATGGAAAAAAGCGCCAGACTTATCAAAGTTCAAGTTCTTCGTGCACAAGTCAGAGCTCAAAAATTCCTGACGACCACCTGGACCCTGTCGACTCACGGCTCGGGACCGCCCAGACCCCTTCGGCTCGGGGCTCGGGACCACCCGGACCCCGTCGACTCACGGCTCGGGACCGCCTGGAGTGATTGACCGGAAGCTTCCCACACGTCCGTCGTCCTCTCCGTCTCTCCTCCGATTCCTCGCCAAAAACCCCATTCCCAGTCATATGAGACAGCATTATCACCCCAAGAAATAATAACATGAACACCCATTGGCTAATAGCACCCTGCTGTCTGTATTAACCCAAGCAAATGTCTAACGAGAGACTTTCTCAGCATTTAACATAACATAGAAGCCATTTTAATCCACATACGCAGCAATTTAAAAGATTAACATAACAAAGAAGCTATTTTAAATTTAGCATACAAAGAAGAGACCCTGTACAATTGTATCATTTCTTAATGCATGTATGCATTTCTAAATGACAATAAAAGAGGACTGAGTGTTCTCATAATCTAATCTAAATTATTGGAGAATGAATCTTAAGACCAAAAAGGATGTGTTCCCTTCTCCCGCGTATTGGTGAGGGTTTTGATGCCCCACGGAGAGCACAATTTTTCTCAACAATAGACCTTGCGAGTGGTTACCAGCAAGTGGTGGCAGAGGAGCGTGATAGGCATAAGGCTATTTTTTTTGACCCGGTTTGGTCTATATGAATATCTTCGCATGCTGTTTGGGGTCTGCAATGGGCCGGTGACTTTTCAAAGACTCGTGCAGGCAACCATGAAGGAAGGTGGGTCTTCAGATGGTTGTAGAGGCCAATTCAGCATCCACATAATTCCCTTAATGGAGAATGCCTGTGCGTGACTCAGTTTAATGTGGAGAGGCTGATGCACGGGCAGCAGTCACGTTGTCCTCGATACATCGGGGTCAGGGTCCAGTGGCATCAAGTGTAAGAGACCGTTCGCTGTTGCAGCCTTCCTCCCCTTCCTTCATTGACATTCTGATGTGTCACCATCTTCGCCCAGCTCCACCACTGAGGTCTTGGTTGGATCGCTCTTTGCCTGGAACCTCCCCTTGACTTTATTTCCATTGGTGACTCTACCAGGAGCTAAGCACCAAAAGGTTAAACTCTGGAAGGCATCACTCTCTGGATATCAAACACTCAGTAGCAACACTCACCAGGGCAAGGTGATGATCCTTGGAGAAGTAAAATTTTATTTTAATAGAGTGAGACTGAGAAATGTTTATTCAAGTGCACTTGCGCATGAGTCACAGAATTTTAACACACAGCTACAGGGAGAAGTTAACCTTTGTCAGAAAGGTACTGGAATACAGGAGTAAAGGAATCTAACTGCAATTAAATTAGGCTTTGTTGAGACAACTAGATTACTGTTTACCATGGAAGTAAAAGGGTGATATTAGTAAGGATCACCATTACCATTAAACTGTCAGATTGTTCAACGCCCCTTGGTTCATTCAAAGTTCTCCCCACCACTGAGCACATCTACACAGACAGCTGTCACAGGGCAGTAGCATCCACATCAAGAATCCCTACCACGCAGGACATGCTCTCTTCTCACTGCAGGAAAAAGTTCAGGAGCCTCAGGGTACACACCGCCAGGTTCAGCAATAGTTATGCCCCTCAGCCATCCGGCTCTTGAACCAGGGGGACAACTTCACTCATCCCATCACTGAACTAACTGTTCCCACAACCTGTGGGCTCACCTCAAGGACTCTTTATCTTATGTTCTTAATATTTATTGCTTATTTATTTATCTATCTATTTATTTTTGCAGTTTATTGTCTTGTGCACATTGGTTGTTTGTCCGTCCTGTTGACTGTGGTCTTTCATTGATTCTATGGCATTTACTGTGAATGCCCGTAAGAAAATAAATCTCAGACATGTATATGGTGACATATATGTAGTTTGATAATAAATTTACTTTGAGCTCTGAACTTTGAAGTTCAATCTAAATTTATTATTGAAATATGTGTGTTATTCACAACCTTCATTTTTTTGTGGGCACCAACAGAGGAAAATAAAGAAATACATTAGAATCCAAGAAAAGCCACATATAACAAAGACCAACAAACTTCCAATGTACAAAAGAGAACAAATCACGCAAATAATAGTGTAAATTGTGACACACGTGTTCAGGTCATGATACAGATACAGGGGATATGGTAGAAGAATCATCCAGGACTTGGCGAGCCAGGTTAAGGTGATCTACAAAAAGATATTCAGGTTTACTCTTTCCATCTACGATAAAAGTCTTTTTGCCCCATGCCAAAATACTGAAGAAGCCATATGCATCATGGTGGACAAAAGCGAATGAGGTAGAATGTGGGTCAACTGGAACCAAAGAGTATGGTGGAAGGCAGGAATAAGTGTGAAAGAATTGAGTTTACTGAGGAAGGTGGAATACGGCTGAGGTCAACCAGGTGGTCATGACGACATGAATAAAATCACCCGGCACCCATAGCTCCTGCCCATACACCAACTCAGCTGCAGATGACTGTGTGTCTTATGGAGCCATTCTGAGCTCCAGCAGGACCCACAGGATACAATTGTGCCAACTCTCGTCTATCAGGGAGATGCTCAGCACTGCTGGTAAGGAAT
Organism: Mobula hypostoma; assembly: GCF_963921235.1. Taxonomy (NCBI): domain Eukaryota; kingdom Metazoa; phylum Chordata; class Chondrichthyes; order Myliobatiformes; family Myliobatidae; genus Mobula; species Mobula hypostoma. The sequence goes on from NC_086101.1 coordinate 95,760,685, forward strand.
AGTGAAACTGCTCACACAGGCCATTGGACTGCTGGTGAAATACAGTGGTGTGATGCAATTTATAGCCAAAGTTCTGGGACATTATGATCTAGAGGTATGACATGAATTGGTGACTGTGGCTGGAAAAAAATATCAGATGGGGTGCTGATCTAAGTGACCCAGGTGTTAAATAGCCGAGACAAGTCCGTAGCCGTCATTGATATGAAAAGGACAATCTCTGGTCACCTGGTGATAGGATCTACCATGATAAAGTGTTGCATGAAACTAAGGTGGAGGGAGGCAAAGAATGAAGCAGCTCCACGTAGACATGGACAAACTGCTTGTCAGGGACCCCGAAAGGAGCCGATGGTGGCCAAACACGATGGTTAATTTTCGCCTGTTGACATACAACACAGGCTACGCTCCAGTCTCTCACACCCTTCCTGAGGCTGTGCCACACAAACTTTGAAGCAACCATTTTCTATGAAGCCTGGAAGCATGAGCCCGTGAATGAGGTTAAAAACAGTACGTCTCCAGTTTGCAGGCACTGTGAGGCGAGGGCAACCAGTTGAACCATTGCACGGGAGAACTTGATGTCAGACAACCACAGGCAGTGAATACTGCTCCGTAAGCTTGGACCTCTGGGTCGGTAGCTTGGTTAGCGGGGATGCCGTTCCTGCATAGTCAGGCCCGGTGTGTATGGCAGCAATGGCGGGCAATCGGCCACAGCATTATTTTTCCTCTTTTATGTGCTGTATGTGAAGTCGTGAATTCCGAAATGTCGGCCAAGTAGCATTGCTACCATGCAGACCAAGGCTCTGATGCTTTGGCCATCACATGCATGAGGGGCTTGTGGTCAAAGAATGCTGACCCTCCAGCAGAAAACAGAAATGATGGGCAGTCCTCTTTGGAGAGAAGGCTGAAACTGCCGGCTGAAGAAAGCAAGCAGCTGCTATACGTCTGTGACCAACTGTTCGTGCATAGCACCCATGGTATAATCTGAGGCATCAATAGTCTGTGTTAGCATCATCCACTGAAGCAGAGTGGCACGCGTCTTGTTCCTAAGTCCGTACACTGCTGCCATTAGCAGCCTCCAGCATGGGTTTGTTGCTTTCTGCCTTGTAATCAATGGGTAATGCTGGCAGCACACTCACTTATGCGCCCATGTCACACAGGGAGCATCGCCCTGAAAAGGTATCCGTAATGCACAAAGACGATCCTGGCAGCCGAAACCCATGGTGCCCACAGATCTTGAAGATCCCAATGTTCTGGTACTGTCAAAGCTGCATGGCAGTCAGTATCTCTTGGTGTTCATGCCAAAGCATGTGTGGTAAAAACGTGGACCTGACATTGTCTGATTAAGAGCCAAGGATGTGAATCTGCTGGAGGCTCTGCTGACAGGACTTATTGAGACAGGGAAAGGAGGAAGAATGATGCACCTCTGCCTGGTTGAATGTAGATTATCTGCCATTTCAGCAAGCTTCACAGCTGTATTAATGAGAGCTGTAGGGGAACTTGATCAGATACTTGTTGCATAAAGGGTTCTTTAAAAATAAAACAAGGATATTGATTGCCGTGTGGTCCATTAGTTCTGAAGGCCTGAGATCATTCAGACCAGGTGGACGACATCAAGGAAAACACTGCTTAGTGAGCTCAGACTCCGACAGTCCAAAAGTCTGTAATAGGTGAGTTTTCAGAGTGACATAGTTATCATGTGCAAGTGGGTCTTTTATTACATTCACTACTCTGGCTGCAGTAGAACTACTTAGCGATGCTATGATGCTGTAAAACATGTTATTGCCCGTGGTAATTTCTTGCAGCCCATCCTGTGCAAACCATGTGATAGCACGCTGCTCTCAAAACTCCAGCAGCTGTTTTGAGTTGGTCGACATGTCATTGAGTAACACTGGAATTGTCCGAGAGTGTTGGGATCATCAAAGTAGGATTTTGCGAATAAAACGTGCGAGAGTCATTTTATGTGCATAACAATAGCTGCAGCACTTTACTTCCATTGTGGGGGAAAGAAACAAAAGCAGTTGCCTAAAGCCTGATTTATACTTCTGCGTCAACTATACGCAGTAACCTATGCAAGTGACCTACGCACGTTGTGAGCATTTATACTTGAGCGTTGGTGTGTCTGCGTCACTCTGCAATTCGCACATGTCACGCATGTGCACACACCTGCCCGTGCAAGGCTTCATGGTCATGGTAGTCTTTCTCAGGGTTAACAAGAAGCGAGCGTCTTTTTTCGTAAAAGCAAAATGTGACCGCCATAATTTCGGAGGTCTGTAAAGCTTTATGGAAAGCATTGCAGCCAGAGTTCCTTCCCTGCCCTTCAGTTGCCCGATGGGAAGCTATTGCAGCGTAGGATGAAATGTGATGCTACCAAGCGGACCAATCACAGCTGTTGCGTTCTGTGTTGCCGCGACACATAGTTACATTTTGGGAGAGGTGCACATCAGGCTACAGCGTAGGGATCCGCGTAGGCTCTGCGTAGGGTTTGTGGTGACGCAGTACTTACGGCATCGAGTTGATGCAGAAGTATAAATCAGGCTTTACACTGACATCACTATGTCAGACACTGTTTCTTAAAGTAGTAACTCAGTGATACTGTTTGTGAAATATTAGAGCAGTTCCAAAGTTGACTACATCCTGAGTCACAGACACAAGCACTTTTGCCCATCATGTTCATGGTGACAGAATGAAGGTGGGAATGTGACTCAAAAGTGCAACAGAGCACTGAAGAGGGAAATCCAGAGAGCTGAAAGAAGCTATAAAGTTGCTTTGACAGACAAAATGAAGGAGAATCCTAAAGGCTACTGCAGATATATTAAGAACAAAATTATTTCGAGGGACAAAATTGGACCACTTGAAGATCAATGTATGGAACTGAAAGAGACAGAGAAGACCTTAAATGGATTTGTTGCATACATATTTACTTGGGAGATGGACACAGAGTCTATAGAACTGAGGCAAAACAGTAGTGACTTGATGGGCCATATCTGGATAACAGAAGAGGAGGTACTTGTGTATTGAGCAAGTTTATGTGGATAATTCCCAGGGGGACGGGTGGTGGGATGGAGATACATCTCTACAAAAGGAGGTGTAAGGTGCTCCTTCCCTCCACTAGCCTGCAGGTCACCCTTCGGCAAGGTGTAGCACCTGCTTAGCCCCCCAACCAGGCTCACGATATGCCATGGGAGCGAGTGGTAGATGGTCATATGAACAGCTGATATATACAAGTTCTGGTTATACAACCACTGACGCCAGGCGGAAAATCTCTGAAGAATTTGAAATATTGCAGAATATTAGTAGCTTGGGCTGGCTATTTGGAATCTTGGTTGACTGCTAAGCTTGGCAAAGTGTTTGCAAACGTTTTGGCTCCAATCGAGAAGCCATCATGAGTGCGCAGTTGAGGGTGTTGTCTCCTCAGAATGCTGGCTTAAATACTCTGGGGTCCAAATGGATATTGATTAGGTATTGTGATCTGGTTGGCTGCTTCAAAACACCGTGAACGGTTTAGCAGTAGAAGGTGCTGGTTGGCTAGCTTCGAGGGAGGCCTGTTGGAAGTGTCCAGATCCTGAGGCTCCTCACGATTCATTGATTGCTGATGTCATTGTTTCTCCTTTCTCCGTGAGGTTTCATATACTGAATCTATGTCAATATGTTTGTTGTTGGATCCTTCTGTAGAGAACTGCTCTTTAAGAAATTTTTGTTCTTTTCTTGTTCTTGCTTGAGTCTTCCAATTGAAATGGTGTTTAGCTTCATCGTCATGAGCTGATACTAGCAAGAGTGGGCCGTGCCTTCTACTGCTAAACCGTTCAGTGTTTGGACCAGCCAGCCAGATCACGATATCGAATCAATATCCATTCAGACTCCGGAGGGGTATATAAGCCGGCATTTTGAGGATACAACACGCTTAAATGTGCACTGATGATGGCTTCCCAATTGGAGCTGAAACTTCTGCAAACATATAGCAAAGCTCGACAATCAACCAAACATCCATCTCTGAAGAGTAGTGATAATAGCTGGGGGTCACCCTTCCTGTAAAGACACTGCCCAGAAGAAGCAAATCACTTCTGTAGAAAAATTTGAAAGAACAATTATGGTCATAGACCATGATCTCCTACATCATACGATACTACACACAATGAAGATGATGATGATGAAGTCCCTAGGCCTGAAAATGTATCCCCCTTAGACCTTGTGAGGAGCTAGTGTGGAAATTGCAGAGGCCCTGTCAGAGGAATTTATAACATTTTTTAACCAGGAGTGAAGTGCCAGAGAGCTGGAGGATAGAAACATAGAAACATAGAAAATAGGTTCAGGAGTAGGCCATTCGGCCCTTCGAGCCTGCACCCACCATTTATTATGATCACGGCTGATCATCCAACTCAGAACCCTGCACCAGCCTTCCCTCCATATCCCCTGATCCCTGTAGCCACAAGGGCCATATCTAACTCCCTCTTAAATATAGCCAATGAACTGGCCTCAACTGTTTCCTGTGGCAGAGAATTCCACAGATTCACCACTCTCTGTGTGAAGATGTTTTTCCTAATCTCAGTCCTAAAAGGCTTCCCCTTTATCCTCAAACTGTGACCCCTCGTTCTGGACTTTCCCAACATCGGGAACAATCTTCCTGCATCTAGCCTGTCCAATCCCTTTAGGATTTTATACGTTTGAATCAGATCCCCCCTCAATCTTCTAAATTCCAACGAGTACAAGCCTAGTTCATCCAGTCTTTCTTCATATGAAAGTCCTGCCATCCCAGGAATCAATCTGGTGAACCTTCTTTGTACTCCCTCTATGGCAAGGATGTCTTTCCTCAGATTAGGGGACCAAACCTGCACACAATACTCCAGGTGTGGTCTCACCAAGGCCTTGTACAACTGCAGTAGTACCTCCCTGCTCCTGTACTGGAATCCTCTCGTTATAAATGCCAGCATACCATTCGCCTTTTTCACCGCCTGCTGTACCTGCATGCCCACTTTCAATGACTGGTGTATAATGACACCCAGGTCTCGTTGCACCTCCCCTTTTCCTAATCGGCCACCATTCCGATAATAATCTGTTTTCCTATTTTTGCCACCAAAGTGAATAACTTCACATTTATCCACATTAAATTGCATCTGCCATGAATTTGCCCACTCACCCAACCTATCCAAGTCACCCTGCATCCTCTTAGCATCCTCCTCACAGCTAACACTGCCGCCCAGCTTCGTGTCATCCGCAAACTTGGAGATGCTGCATTTAATTCCCACATCCAAGTCATTAATATATATTGTAAACAACTGGGGTCCCCACACTGAGCCTTGCGGTACCCCACTAGTCACTGCCTGCCATTCTGAAAAGATCCCGTTTATTCCCGCTCTTTGCTTCCTGTCTGCTAACCAATTCTCTATCCACATCAATACCTTACCCCCAATACTGTGTGCTTTAAGTTTGCACACTAATCTCCTGTGTGGGACCTTCTCAAAAGCCTTTTGAAAATCCAAATATACCACATCCACTGGTTCTCCCCTATCCATTCTACTAGTTACATCCTCAAAAAATTCTATGAGATTCGTCAGACATGATTTTCCTTTCACAAATCCATGCTGACTTTGTCCGATGATTTCACCGCTTTCAAAATGTGCTGTTATCACATCTTTGATAACTGACTCCAGCAGTTTCCCCACCACCGACGTTAGGCTAACTGGTCTATAATTCCCTGGTTTCTCTCTCCCTCCTTTTTTAAAAAGTGGGGTTACATTAGCCACCCTCCAATCCTCAGGAACTAGTCCAGAATCTAACGAGTTTTGAAAAATTATCACTAATGCATCCACTATTTCTTGGGCTACTTCCTTAAGCACTCTGGGATGCAGACCATCTGGCCCTGGGGATTTATCTGCCTTTAATCCCTTCAATAGTGAATGTTGTTCAATTTTTCAAGGAAGATTCTATGAATAAGCCAGGAAAGAGTATTGTTCTGGTGCGTTCTGGCCTGGAAATGATTGGCTAAAAGACCTTTTCTTGCTTGGTGTGACAAGGATTACATAAATGTGAGTTGTGCTTGAAGTCAATAATTCATTCTTCTTATTTCATTATCAGTGAGATGAATATTATTGAGGAGGCACTGAAGGAAGTTGAAACTGCCGTAGATTATGCTTTTGTGAGCTGCCTTAGGATATTTGTAAAGCAGTGTTTCAGTGATGGTTGTTGTTACTCATCTTTATTGAACATCGCAATTTCCCAACAAAGATGCAATAGGAAGCAAGGGAAGTCGTCAGAGTCATATGCTGAATCAGATTTTCCGTGGTTTTTGAAGGTAATTACGGGAGAGGATTAAATGGGAGGCCCAAGGAATTTGTTGACAAATCTCTTGTATAATTTTGCAGTGTGATGTTGTGACTTCCATGTCAAGGAATTTCAGAAGCAAAGACAGTGACAAATTTGTTTGTTTAATTCTAAAAAAAATTTGAGCTATTTAGTTATTCTTAATTGAGAAATATCGGAGCAAATTATAGCCCTGAACATCTGTTTCCAAGACACCACAATCTACAGATGGTTTTGTGATTTATTCATCACCCACATTAAATTGTCTGAAACCTGACTGTTGCCTCTAACAGATCTCATCCTTTGATTTGTTTACAGACAATCTTCCAGATTTGGATTTGGAAGGGGAAAGAACCTGGAACAAAGATCAAAGTATGTATGCAGTATGCAACTCTGAGATTTGTCTTCCCCACAGACAACAACAAAACAAAGAAAATCATGGAATCTGTTTAAAGAAATATATCAACCCCTTCCTCCATGTGCAAAAAAAAAACAAACTGCACAACGGCAGCAAAAAAAAGTGAAAAACACAGAATATGAAACACAAAATCAAAAGAGTCCAGGCATATTCAGTTCAGTTCAATCTCGTGCTGTGTCATTTGTTACCTGCAGGCCACCCCGATTAAAACTGTCTAAAATAGCAACAAAAACATGAGCGACCAGAAACCAGAAAAACATCAGAATGTGAACTACATAGTCCAATCCACAATCAGCATCGATTAAGCTTTGCCCAAGACCCAGAATTCCGGCACCATCCTCTGACAGCATCGAGGGAGAAAGAGACCATTCAAACACAGGTAAGCGAGATGCTGGTAGATGGCAGTTAACACCAGCTCACCTTCCACACTCACCTCAATGATTTCAGTCTTCCTCGGTGCTTTAATTGACGAAAAATGGAGTCAATCATGGGCTTGCAGCCTGTCTCCAGGGGTCTCAGCCTTGAGGCCGCACGCTTTGTTCATCCATGTAACATGCATCTTATCAAGATCTCGATGCTTATTATCCTCATTTCTTTGTCATCCACGATACACTCCTTTGTAAACTCAGAGAAGAATTAGACATTAAAAATTTTACCCATCTCCTGCATGCCACACATTGGCAGCTCTGAAGGCTTTTACGACAACCTGCACTCTCCTTAGTCACTCTTTTACTTTCAATATAAGTGAAGAACCTCTTGGGGTTATCTTTAACCCAGCGTGCCAAATCTATTTTGTACTCTTTCTTACCCTCCTGATTTTCCCCCTCAGCCTAGTCTTCAACATTTTGTATTTGCTGAGGGATGCATTGGTACTCAGCTGTCTAAATGCAATGAACTCTCCTCTCGATGCCGAGACTACAAGATCATAAGGCACTGCAGCAGAACTGGGCCATTCAGCCCATCCATAAACACAAAATACTCTGCAGATGCTGGGGTCAAAGCAACACTCACAACACGCTGGAGGAACTCAGCAGGTCGGGCAGCATCCGTGGAAACGATCAGTCAACGTTTCGGCTGGACCTTCTTCAGGACTGAAGAGGGAGGGGGCAGGGGTCCTATAAAGAAGGTGGGGAGGAGGGTGGGAAGGAGAAGGCTGAAAGGTGAAAAACCAGTAAGGGGAAAGATAAAGGGGTGGGGGAGGGGAGGCAGGGAGGTGATAGGCAGGAAAGGTGAAGAAGGAATAAGGGAAAGCACAATGGATAGCAGAAGGAGGCGGAACCATGAGGGAGGTGATAGGCAGCTGGGGAAGGGGGCAGAGTGACATAGGGATAGGGGAAGGGAGGGGGAGGGAATTACCGGAAGTTGGAGAATTCAATGTTCATACCAAGGGGCTGGAGACTACCTAGACAGTATATGAGGTGTTGCTCCTCCAACCTGAGTTTAGCCTCATCATGGCAGTAGAGGAGGCCATGTATGGACATATCCAAATGGAAAGAATGAACCAGAGTTGAAGTGGGTGGCTACCGGGAGATCCTGTCTGTTGTGGCGGACGGAACGGAGGTGCTTGACAAAGCAGTCCCCTAATCTGCGTTGAGTCTCACCGATGTAGAGGAGGCCGCACCGGGAGCACCGGATGCAATAGATGACCCCAACAGACTCACAAGTGAAGTGTTGCCTCACCTGGAAGGACTGTTTGGGGCCCTGAATGGTGGCAAGAGAGGAGGTGTAGGGACAGGTGTAGCACTTGCACTTACAGGTATAAGTGCCAGGTGGGAGATCTGTGGGGAGGGACGTGTGGACCAGGGAGTCGCGGAGGGACCAATCCTCGTGGAAAGCAGAGGGGGGAGGAGAGGGAAAGATGTGCTTAGTGGTGGGGTCCTGTTGAAGGTGGCGGAAGTTGCGGAGGATAATATGCTGGATCCGGATGCTGGTGGGGTGGTAGGTGAGGACAAGGGGAACTCTGTCCCTGTTGTGGTGGCTGGAGGATGGGGTGAGGGCCGAAGTGTGGGAAATGGAGGAGATGTGGGTGAGGGCATTGTTGATGATGACAGAAAGGAAACCACGATCCTTAAAGAAAGAGGATATCTGAGATGTCCTGGAACGGAAAGCCTCATCCTGGGAGCAGATGCGGCGGAGACGGAGGAACTGGGAATAGGGAATGGCATATCTGCATGTGGCAGGGCGAGAAGAGGTATAGTCGAGTCTGAATGGGAAGGTGAAGCAGAGTTGAAGTGTCCGAATGGGAATGTGAAGCAGAGTTGAAGTGATCCCATCTGTACAGCCCATCTGTAGACTTTGCCATACCATCTATCATCAGCGAAGGTATGTGTGCTCATCAAACTAACAGAACCATGCCGCATCTGGACTCCTGGTACAACCCTTTTAGAAACCTCCAACTTGCCAACTGATTCCTTGCCTTAAATAGAGTTGCCGAGTTGATTCCAGCTACATTCAGCCTAATGACCCTCAGCGTTGGCCCTGCTCCAGTTCAGGGCTTCAACCTCTGGACCTCTTCTGCTTTTTTCCATAACTATTTTAATACCAATGGCATTGTGGTCACAGGACCCAAAGTGTTCCTCAACACCAGTTCAGTTTCTTGGCCTGCCTTGACCCCAAGAGGAGGTCCAGGATTGTTCCTTCCTGCATTGGTTCCTCTATATACTCTGTGAGGAAACCGCACACAAATTCTACCCATCCCGGCCATTTGCACTTTGGGTGGCCCAGTCAGTACCAGAAAAATTTAAGTTTCCTTGTAGCATTATCTTACTTTTCTCACAATAGCATGAAATTTCTCGATAAATCGGCTCCTATTGTGGTCTACTGACTATAGCCCTAACAAGATGGCCACCGCCTTCTGATTTCTAAATTCTACCCAAGTGATCTTGTTAGATGATCTCTGAAGTTATACTCTAAGCACTACCTCCTTATTCCTTTTTTTGCACTATTGTTTATTTTGTATCATAGTAATTTTGCCTTTGCACTGTACTGTCATATATTGCATGTGATATATGACATTGATAATAAACCTGATTGTAATATTCTCTCTATGTCCTTCCTTTTCGAAAAGACAGCATCCTCTCCATTCTGATCTGCTCCTCTGTCACGCCCAAAACATCAGTAGCTCAAAATTAATTAAACTAATGGCACTTAGTCTCTTTTGCCCACAAATGATCCATGTTCCTTCTTTGCATATTCATGTGTCTGACTGAAAGCTCCATAAACATCTCCAGAGTACCTGCTTCCACTGGCTTTGACCTGAGGAAAATGAAGAAACTAGTTGTTTATCTATGCCACTTGTAGTATTAATTTCCAATTGAGAGACTGGGGGAATCAGAATCAGCTTTAATATCATTGGCATACTTTGTGAAATGTGTTTCACTGTGGCAGCAGTACATTTCAATACATGATAGAGAAACTATAAATTACATCTAGAAATACATATAAAAACAAAATTGTGTTAAAGACGTGCTGCAAAAGGAGAGGGAAAACTAATGCAGTAGAGTTCATGGGTTCCTTGTCCATCATAAATCTGATGGCAGAGGGGAAGAAGCTTCTCCTGAAATGTTGACTGTATGTCTTCAGGCTCCTGTACCTTCTCCTTGATGGTAGCAAGAGAAGAGGGAATATCCTAGGCGATAGGGATCCTTATTGATGGGTGCTATATTCTTGAGGCTTTGCCTTCTGATCCTGGGAAGGTTAGTGCCCATGATGGAGCTAATATTCAGCAGCTTTTACTGATTCTGTGCAGTGGCCCTTCCATAGCAGACAGTGATACAGTCAGTTAGAATGCTCCCCATTGTCCATCTGTAGAAACTTTCCAGTGTCTTTGGTAACATACCAAATTTCTTCAAACTCCAAATGAAATATCACCACTATCATACCTTTTTTGTAATTGCATCAATATATTGGGATAGATTCTTAGAGATATTGACACCCAAGAACTTGAAACTCCTCATCCTTTCCACTTCTGATCCCTCGATAGGAACTGGTGTGTTTTCCCTTGACTTCCCCTTCCTGAAGTACACAATCAATTTCTTGGTCGTACTCATGTTGAGTGCAAGGTTGCTGTTGTGACACCACTCAGCCAGTTGATCTACCTCTCTCCCGTACACCTCCTCGTCACCATTCGAAACTTTGAACGACAATAGTTTAGTCATTAACGAAATTACTGATGGTATTTGAGCTATGCCTATCCACACAATTGTGGGTGCAGGGAGAGTACAGCAGTGGGCTAACAGGCATCCTTGAGGTGCTCCAGCATTGATTGTCAGCAAGGAGGAGATGTTATTTCCAAATGGATATGGAATGGATAGAACAAAGGGAATATCTGTGGTAGTGTGAAATGAAATGTGTTGCTAGGAGTATGGTTGCTATGCAAGTTCCACAGGAGCCATAGTCTTCTTCAGACTGCTGCATTTTCCTATATGGTCTTGCTGTATCCTAGATATTCCCTTTGTTCTACCCATCACTCACTTACATTCTCTGCTACTAAAAATAGCATGCATTTACTCCTTCCCATTTCTGATGAAGGGTCTTAGACTCGAAACATTTTCTGTTTCTTTTTCCATTGATGTTGCCAGTCCCACTGAGTGTCATAGCCATAAATGTATATACAGCGTGATAGCATACCCTTCTGGCCAACGAGCCAGTGCTGCCCAGTTACAGCGATGTCACCTATTAGTCTCCTAACCTGTATGTCTTTGCAGTGTGGGAGCAGACCAGAGCTCCTGGAAGAATCCCACGTGGTGATGGGGGGGAACATAGAAACACCTGACAGACAGAACCAAAAATTAAACTGGGTTTGAAGTCAAACAGCGTTACAGCATGGAAACAGGCATTTTGGACCAGATCAACCATACTGACCAAGATTCTCATCTAAACTAGTCCCATTTGCCTGCATTTGGTCCATTTCCCTTCAAACCTTTTGTAGCCATGTACCTGTGTCTTTTGAAAGTTGTTATTGTAACTGTCTCAGTCACTTCTTCTGGCAGCTTATTCCATATGCTCATGTGAGCATTTCAAACAACTTTATTTATATTTCCCATAAACAGATTAATCTATTATTACCATTTTACCTTGTGGGATCTTACTCTGTACCATATTTTCTACATTATTTCAGAGATTATTGTTTCTCATTAATAATTCACAATAAAAACTGAGATTGTGAATAGTTTTACAGAGGTTTGACTAACTAGGCAAGGAAACCTAGTGATAAATTTAGTCAAGAGGAAAGAGTATGTAAAGCTTAGTGAGCTAGAATCTTGAGAACTCTTGAGGATTATAAAGAAGCCAGGACAGAACTCAAGAAAGGAATAGAGAAAGCCGGAGGGGGCGCGAAAAGTACTTGGCTAGTACAATCAAAGAGAATCCCAAGGCATTCTGTACATGCATCAGGAGCAAGAGGATAACTAAGAACAGGGTAGGAGTATTTAAGGATAAAAGGGGAAACACTTGCTTGGATGCAGAGGATTTGGGTGATATCAGTACTTTACATCAGTATTTACCAAGGATGTGGGGTAGTGTAGGGTCAGTGCCTAGCATATTGATATGTTAGGGCATTTTGAGATAAAGAAGGAGGTAGATTCAGTCTCTTAAAGAGTATTAAGGTGAATAAGACTCTATGGCCAGATAGAATATAGCCCAGGTTATTGAAAGAGGCAAAAGAGAAGATTGCTGGGGCTTTGACCAATATCTTTGTGTCCTCTCTAGCCATAGGAGAGGGCAGAAAACTGGAGAGCAGCTAATGTTATTCTATTATTCAAAAAGGAATGAGGGATAATCCTGAAAACTATACTCTGGTGAGTCTCATGTCCATGGTAGGCAACTTACCGGAGAGAACTCCAAGCAATAGGATTTCTGAGCATTTGGAAAACAAAGGCGTCATTAAGAAGAGCATGGCTTAGTGTGGGTGTGTCGTGTCTTACTAACTTGACTGAGTTTTTGATAAAGTGATGAGGGTGATTGATGAAGGTAGAGCTGTGGATGTTATCTACATTGATTTTAGTAAGGTGTTTGACAAAGTCACTCCTGGAAGGCTCACCCAGCACATTAAGATGCACTGGATCCATGGTGAATTGTCTATTTGGAGTCAGAACTGGCTAGCCCATAGAAGACAGAGGGTAATGTTTGAATGGACTCATTTAAACTGCAGGTCTGTAATTAGTGGTGTGTTTCTGTACTGGAACCCGTGCTAACTTGTGATGTGTATAAATGAACTGAACGAAAATGTAAATAGGTTAGTAAGTTTACAGATGATACAAAGATTGGTGGTGGTGTGGATAGTGTAGAGGACTGGTAAGACTAGAGTATTGCATACAGTTCTGGTTGGCCCCATTAGAGGAAAGATGTCAAAGCTTTGGGGAGGGTGCAGGAGAGGTTTATCAGGATTCTGCCTGGACCAGAGAGCACCTGCTATAACAAGAGGTTGATGAAATTTGGGTTATATTCTCTGGAGCGGCAGAGGCTGAGGGGAGATCTGATAGAGGTTTATTAAATAAAAAGAGGCATTTATAGAGTAGACAGACTATATCATTTTGCCAAGGTTGAAATGTCTCATACCTGAGGACAAATTTTCGAGTGGAAAAAGAATGCAACCGTGGTTGACAAGAGAAGTCAAAGCCAAAGTTAAAGCAAAAGAGAGGGCATACAAGGAAGCAAAAATTAGTGGGAAGAGAGAGGATTGGGAAGTTTTTAAAACCTCACAAAAGGAAACCAAGAAGGTCATTAAGAGAGAAAAGATTAACTATGAAAGGAAGCTAGCAAATAATATCGAAGAGGATACTAAAAGCTTTTTCAAGTATATTGTTATGTACCCTGTAACTGGGTTGCCAAACCAGCAGAAATGGATCACTCAGTTGGAGTCTGGAGTACTAGAACTAAGAAAGTTTTATTAAAAAAACAAGCAACACAGTAATTGAAAGGATAATAAATGCAACAGTTCAGCGATGATAAACACACATGTGCACAGAATTAAGATAACAGCATCAATCAAGCTCTATCGTTGTCTAGGGGTAAATGACCAAATTTCAAAGTGACTCAAAGTTCAGTCCAGTTTAGTAGTTCAGTTCGCAGTAATCGTTGCCATGGCGATGGACAACGTGGGGGAAGAGAGAGAGAGAGAACAGGAACAACTGATCACTCAGACACGGCTTCACTCACAGACCGCCGAGATGGTTCACAAGCAACTTTTTGGGCGGGTCCTTGGTGATGTCACCTGAGGTCACCGACTGTGACCCCTCCTCCAGATGCGGTCGATCCTCTGCAGTGAACCTGGCACCCAGGCAAGGGCGGACACACACCGGGTTCCCGCTGATCGTACCTTTCCACCCTGGCCGTTGTCTGGTACTTCCCACCGACTCGTGAGAAGCGTACCGCTTCCAGGGTCTCGTTACCTCGGGTGGCGTGTGTGTCTGCCTTAGCGAACCGGTCCCTTTTTATCCCCCTGCTGGAGTATCGCCTGTCCATCACTTCAAACAGTTCAAGGTTCAAAGGGGGGAGCCGCCCCAGACAGCTCTCTCTCCCCCGTCCCTTCATTATACATCTCCAGACGCTGCTCCATTGTTCCTTATCTCTCCTTCCCCTGAGGGCAGGTGGCAGACCACTTGCTGATGTCACTGATGCTAACCCAGGCCAGCAAACATCTTAATTTTATGTGCATTCTCGTCACACTTCCCCCCTTTAAGGATTTTTACCGGGAGGTAAAAATTACAAACATGAATACATTATTTGATACATACACAAATATACATCTTTAACAGCTATTTGGCTAACACAGCGAGTTTGAAGCTGTCAACACCTTGACAGACAGTCATCACATTTTCTGTTCCTTTTACACGTGTTATTAATAATCCCTTAGACCAGGCTCCAACTCAGCAAACTTCATAGTGGCCAAAAATACTGATGAATTGCGACCAATGTAACCTCTCATTTGGTTTTGTCCCGCACCACAATAACAAGGGTCGTCCCATTTCGACTCAGTTTTCTCTCGCAAGGGCTTAGTAGGAGGGGGACGGGTATTGACCGCAGAGTTATTGCAAAACTTCCTGCAGTACCCCACCATCTCCAAGAGCCTTCTGAGGGCCCTCTTGTCTGTCGGGGTTGGGAGGTCAGCGATAGCCTGCACTGTAGCTTGCATCACTGCCAGCTGCCCCTGTGTCACCACAATTCCTAGGTAAGCGACCTTCGTGTGGCCGAATTCATTTTTTTCAAGGTTCACTATCAAACTGGCTTCAGACAACCATATTAAATTGCCAATACACACCTCTGTGTTCCTCAGCCCTTTAGTCACTGAATTACTCATTAAATATGAGTGTTGTTTACTAGGCCGCCCTATTGTAACAGACATCACCCAACGTCCCAGTTCTTTGCATTTCCTCGGGACAATCAAACACATGGGTGCGAGTCGTTTAATTACTTCTTCTAAAGATTCGCTTTGTTCGGGGATTAAGGGAGAGACCTTATCAGTAGACCTGGCCAAAACAATAGCCTTCTCCCATCTGACCGATCCCATCCTAATCTTTTCAAAATGGTTTTTCCCTCTTATCAGGGGGCCCCTAACTTCATTGATTTCCACGCTAACATCGACTGGGTTTGTTAGCATATCAAAAGCCGGTGACCATCTCAGTTCGCGTCGGTCATGATCAATAACATTTTTCCCCCTGGGCAGCCGGTAAATCTCTTTCATGATTCCACCAACTGTTTCCTCCAGCACCGCAAAATGTCCACCGGGGGGGGGGGGTACCTCGTGGGCCATGTTAAAAACCTCATCCCCATAGCTCTTTTGCACCACCCCCCACTCCTCATCTGCGGATACTGTAATTGATTTCCCTTTTAGCACTTCCTCCTCCGCACAATAGCCTACTAGTTCCCTTGTCAAGGCTGTGTCAGAGAGAGCGGTCTCTGCCAAAACCATCAGCCCCTCGTCTCGCTCCTGCGTCTGCACAAATTCTTTCCTGGCTACTGCTACGTCCGTCCCAGCTCCCTCACTACCTCTTGTCTCACTACACCCCGTCTCGTACAAGACTGGCAGAAACGTTTCAGCTAAATTTACCACCGCAGCCCCATGATGAACCTGTGAGTCCATGGGCGGGGCCTCAATGCTGGCAGGCTGACCTGTCAATCTTACGACTGGGAACACGATTCCTCCGGCGATGTCATTACCGAGCAAGACTTCCACGTCTTTCATCGGTAATTCGGACCTCACCCCGATCGTGACTAGTCCAGAGACCAGGTTGCTCTGTAAGTGTATCTGGTGCAAAGGGACTGACTCTGTCCCTTCCCCAACACCTTTGACCTCTACCTCCCCAGTCTGGGTCTCTGAGCTAAACTCTAATACACTCTTCAGTATTAGTGACTGACACGCTCCCGTGTCTCTCCAGATCCGCACTGGAACTGGTTTTAACCCCTCCTTCACTGACACCAATCCGGCCGAGATAAACCTCTCGCGCCCTTCCTGGACTTTTTCAGACCTGTCCTTCCCCTAGCGGTTCGCTTAACAGCTCGATACAGCCATTCAACATTGCCGTTTTTCCTTTTCCCATCTCCTTCTTTGGGGCAAAGCACCTGGACGCAAAGTGTCCGACTTTCCCACAATTATAACAGACGACCCCAGGAGACTTCCTACCAGACTGCTCCCGGTCTACCTTATCCTTTTCACTAGTCCCCGGCTTACTTTCTGACTTTTCCGGCGGACTCTCCCCGCCGTCCTGACTACCCTTCTGGTAGCCTTTACTCGGGGCAAACTTCATTTTATGCGTCAACGCATACTCATCCGCTAACTTAGCAGTTGCGGCTAACGTGGCTGCCTCTTTCTCATCGAGGTAGGGTCTCATACCCTCAGGGACACAACCTTTAAACTGCTCAATCAGGATCAGTTGTAGCAGTCTGTCATAATCCCCCTCTACCCCCTTCGAGGCGCACCAACGCTCACAATATGTCTGCATCTCACGGGCAAACTCCAAATACGTGCGGTCCCACTGCTTCCTCGCATTCCGGAACCTCTGCCGGTATGCCTCCGGGACCAACTCATAAATCCTGAGGATGGCCTCTTTCACCACCTCATACCTCTGGGCATCTTCCGCGGACAAAGCGGAGTAAGCTTCTTGGGCCTTCCCTTTCAGTACACTCTGAAGTAAAACAACCCACTTATCCCTCGGCCAGTCCTGACTTATAGCCACTTTTTCGAAGTGGAGGAAGTATCGATCCACGCCGGTATCGTCAAATGGGGGAACCAGCCTAACCTCCTGGGTCGCCCGGAACCCTCCAACTTGGTTCGGCACGAGCCCCTGCTCGGCCCTTATCTTTAACTTCTCCAGCTCAAATTCCCTTTCCCTCTGTTTCCCTCTCTCTTCTCGCTCCCATTGCCTCTCTTTCTCCTGCCTTTCTAACTGCTTCTCTTCATGTTCTAACTGTCGTACCCGGAACTCGTGCTCGAGTCTCAGTTTTTCAAGCTGTACCTGTACTGCGTCTCCAGCAGGTTTTTCAATAGACACCACCCCCAGCTCACCTTGGGGAAACACACCTTTAGATACATAGTGCTCTACAATAGCTCTGTGTATCTCCTCTCTCCTCATTGTCGACTTCACCTTAGCAAGATTCAACCGTTTGGCCACAGCTATCAATTCCGATTTCCTGGCATCCTCTAATGCCTCCAAGGTCGGCGCCTTTATAAATTCCTCAGCCTCCATTTCTGCTGTTTGTCTTTTCTTTCTTTCGGGAATTTTAACCCAATCAATTTACTCCGTCCCAAATTTAGCATTCAAAATCCTGGACGAGCCCCCACTTATGTTACGTACCCCGTAACTGGGTTGCCAAACCAGCAGAAATGGATCACTCAGTTGGAGTCTGGAGTACTAGAACTAAGAAAGTTTTATTAAAGAAACAAGCAACACTGTAATCGAAAGGATAATAAATGCAACAGTTCAGCGATGATAAACACACATGTGCACAGAATTAAGATAACAGCATCAATCAAGCTCTATCGTTGTCTAGGGGTAAATGACCAAATTTCAAAGTGACTCAAAGTTCAGTCCAGTTTAGTAGTTCAGTTCGCAGTAATTGTTGCCATGGCGATGGACAACGTGGGGGAAGAGAGAGAGAGAGAACAGGAACAACTGATCATTCAGACACTGCTTCACTCACAGACCGGCAAGATGGCTCACAAGCAACTTTTTGGGCGGGTCCTTGGTGATGTCACCTGAGGTCACCGACTGTGACCCCTCCTCCAGATGCGGTCGATCCTCTGCAGTGAACCCGGCACCCAGGCAAGGGCGGACACACACCGGGTTCCCGCTGATCGTACCTTTCCACCCTGGCCGTTGTCTGGTACTTCCCACCGACTCGTGAGAAGCGTACCGCTTCCAGGGTCTCGTTACCTTGGGTGGCGTGTGTGTCTGCCTTAGCGAACCGGTCCCTTTTTATCCCCCTGCTGGGGTATCGCCTGTCCATCACTTCAAACAGTTCAAGGTTCAAAGGGGGGAGCCGCCCCAGACAGCTCTCTCTCCCCCGTCCCTTCATTATACATCTCCAGACGCTGCTCCATTGTTCCTTATCTCTCCTTCCCCTGAGGGCAGGTGGCAGACCACTTGCTGATGTCACTGATGCTAACCCAGGCCAGCAAACATCTTAATTTTATGTGCATTCTCGTCACAATATAAAGAGTAAAAGACAGGTGAGAGTAGATATAGGACCGATAAAAAATGATGCTGGAAAAATTGTAATGGGAGATGAGGAGATGGCAGAGGAACTGAACAAGTATTTTGCATCAGTCTTCACTGAGGAAGACAGCAATATACCGGACACTCAAGGGTGGCAGGGGAGAGAAGTGTGCGCAGTCACAATTACGACAGAGAAAGTACTCAGGAAGCTGAATAAGCTAAAGGTAGATAAATCTCCTGGAACAGATGGAATGCACCCGCGTGTTCTGAAGGAAGTAGCTGTGGAGATTGCGGAGGCATTAGCAATGATCTTTCAAAAGTCGATAGATTCTGGCATGGTTCCGGAGGACTGGAAGATTGCAAATGTCACTCCGCTATTTAAGAAGGGGGCAAGGAAGCAAAAAGGAAATTGTAGACCTGTTAGCTTGACATCGGTGGTTGGGAAGTTGTTGGAGTCGATTGTCAAGGATGAGGTTACAGAGTACCTGGAGGCATACGACAAGATAGGCAGAACTCAGCATGGATTCCTTAAAGGAAAATCCTTCCTGACAAACCTATTACAATTTTTTGAGGAAATTACCAGTAGGCTAGACAAGGGAGATGCAGTGGATGTTGTATATTTGGATTTTCAGAAGGCATTTGACAAGGTGCCACACATGAGGCTACTTAACAAGATAAGAGCCCATGGAATTACAGGAAAGTTACATACGTGGATAGAGCGTTGGCTGATTGGCAGGAAACAGAGTGGGAATAAAGGGGTCCTATTCTGGTTGGCTGCAGGTTACCAGTGGTGTTCCACAGGGATCAGTGTTGGGGCTGCTTCTTTTTACATTGTACATCAACGATTTAGATTATGGAATAGATGGCTTTGTGGCTAAGTTTGCTGACGATACGAAGATAGGTGGAGGGGCCGGTAGTGCTGAGGAAACGGAGAGTCTGCAGAGAGACTTGGATAGATTGGAAGAATGGGCAGAGAAGTGGCAAATGAAGTACAATGTTGGAAAGTGTATGGTTATGCACTTTGGCAGAAAAAATAAACGGGCAGACTATTATTTAAATGGGGAAAGAATTCAAAGTTCTGAGGTGCAACGGGACTTGGGAGTCCTCGTACAGGATACCCTTAAAGTTAACCTCCAGGTTGAGTCGGTAGTGAAGAAGGCGAATGCAATGTTGGCATTCATTTCTAGAGGAATAGAGTATAGGAGCAGGGATGTGATGTTGAGGCTGTATAAGGCGCTGGTGAGACCTCACTTGGAGTACTGTGGGCAGTTTTGGTCTCCTTATTTAAGAAAGGATGTGCTGACGTTGGAGAGGGTACAGAGAAGATTCACTAGAATGATTCTGGGAATGAGAGGGTTAACATATGAGGAACGTTTGTCCGCTCTTGGACTGTATTCCTTGGAGTTTAGAAGAACGAGGGGAGACCTCATAGAAACATTTCAAATGTTAAAAGGCATGGACAGAGTGGATGCGGCAAAGTTGTTTCCCATGATGGGGGAGTCTAGTACGAGAGGGCATGACTTAAGGATTGAAGGGCGCCCTTTCAGAACAGAAATGCGAAGAAATTTTTTTAGTCAGAGGGTGGTGAGTCTATGGAATTTGTTGCCACAGGCAGCAGTGGAGGCCAAGTCATTGGGTGTATTTAAGGCAGAGATTGATAGGTATCTGAGTAGCCAGGGCATCAAAGGTTATGGTGAGAAGGCAGGGGAGTGGGGCTAAATAGGAGAAAATGGATCAGCTCATGAAAAAATGGCAGAGCAGACTCGATGGGCCGAATGGCCTACTTCTGCTCCTTTGTCTTATGGTCTTATGGTCTTATGGCATGCATTTAAGGTGACAGGATTTATATATGAGGGTACCTGAGAGGTAGGAGGAAAGTTGACATTTCAGGCAGAGACCCTTCATCAGCTCCTCCAGCTGTTTATACTGTAGCTCAGATCATTTGGTAACATTTGCCAGGTCTTGACCCAAAACATCAACTCTTTATTACTTTCCATAGATGCTGCCTGACCTGCTGAGTTCTTCCAGCATTTTGTATATGTTAGCCCAATATTAAAGTGTCCTTTTACTCTTCATACAAATCAATATCTAGAAACCACAGCATAAAGTTCCTGAAATATAAGTTTGGTCTCATGAAAAACAATCAAGCTGTATTATATTCAATGCAATAAAAAACTCATAAACTCAGGCTTTGTTGTGATATTATTCAGAAGGAAAGCAGACCCATTAATTTAATGTTTCTATTAAATCCTCTCTGAAGGATTTGCGGACTGTGGACATCATAGTTATATTGTTTGTTCTGTGGCACAGATCAATCAGTCATATTTTCCTGCAGTTAGTATTTATCAGATTTATCCACACTATATAACTCCCACTCAGTTGTCTTACAAAATCAAATTATATATTACTCATAAGCATTTTCTTTATAAAGAATATTTTATATGTCAGAGGATTACGGAATCACACTCGAACACACCAACCAGATGGCATGAACATCGATTTCTCCTTTGGCTAATTTTCTCGCCCTCTTCCCTCTTCTTCCATTCCTCACTGGCCACTTACCTCTTCTTCTCACCTGCCTCTCACTTCCCCCAGGTGCATCTCCTTCTTCCCTTTCTCCCACGGTCCACTCCCCTCACTTACCAGATTCTCTCTTTCCCTGCACCATACTTTTCCCAACTAACTAGCTTGCCCTATCACCTTCTAGCCTGTCCTCCTTCCCCTCCTCCCATCTTTTTATTCTGGTATCTTCCCTCTTCCTTTCCCATCCTGATGAAGGGTTTCGAATGTTTATTCATTTCCATAGATGCTACTTGAATTTTGTGTGGGTTACATGCCAAAGGAGGGAGTTTTGGGCCAGTCATATACCGGAGAACCAACTGCTCCTTCCTCCCCACCCCCCACTTCCATTTTAAACATATATGCTTTTGAATGTTTAATTGATCTACTTGCCCCACCCTTTTGGACAATGTTTTCCAGATAGTATCTTGCTATTTAAAATGTGCTCCAATCACTGTTCCGTTGGCATGCTGACCAAATACTTTAAAATTTGTACCCTTAATTTGCCTACCAACCTTTCCACCAGCAGAAATAGTTCTTCCAGATTAACCATTTTGAATCCTCTCAAATGTTATTGAGTTTTAGATCCAGTAATGATGATCCAGGCAGATGCGGCTTGTTAGTTTGATTGGCAGCACATCTAGGGAAAGGAAAGCTCTGAGCTGTCTTGTGGCTCTACCCATTCATGGGAAGAGCTTTGAGAATAAGCCACAAGTAAGGATCTGGAGCTGGAGCCGGCGCCTCTAACTCAAACCTCTGTTAAGTAGCTACTCCTGTGATGCTGCTGGTGCCAAACTGTATCGGTCTCTGCCATTCCTATAGATCCATTAGTTGCATGGACAACAGCTTGCTCTCCGTATCATCCTGTCATGTAGACAGCCTCCATGGTTGACCCCGACCAATAATGGTGATAACAGTGATTCTAGTGTGATTGCCACCAAGAAAATGAATTCCAGAGAAGTATATGATAACATATACATACTTTGATTTAAAAAAATTTAGTCCATAGATATACGAGCAGAATAAGGCTATTTGGCCCATCAAATCTGCCCTGCCATTCCATCATGGCTGATGTATTATCCTTCTCAACCCCATTCTACTGCCTTCTCCCTGTAATCTTTGAAGTCTTTACTAATCATGAACCTATCAACCTCCGCTTTAAATACACTTAATGACTTGGCACCAACAGTCATCTATGAATTCCACAGATTCAACAACCTCTGGGTAATGAAATTCCTCCTCATCTGTTCCAAACTTTACATTAAGCATTGAAATTTAAACTTCAAAATACTTTTGTAATTGAAATTTTTAAGCTTGATTAAAATAAATATTAACCAGGTTATCTTATGTGTTCCTCTTTACAATAGAGTTAGGGCTTTTTAATACCAAAGATGGGTCTGCTTCCAACAATGCAGTGCTATCTGATTACTACACAGGACTGGCTTCTTAGATACTCCAGTTTCCAGAGTACAATACAATCCCAGCATCTCCTAATTTAGAAGTGAAAGTGTCATGCCCCCAACCTCTGCTAGCACCGTGATACCTTGAAAAGATGATGACTCAAAAAGGCAGCATCCGTCATTAAGGGCTCCATCACCCAGGACATGCCCTCTTCCCATTGCTACCATCAAAGAGGAGGTACAGGAGCCTGAGGACATACACTCAAAGTTTCAGAAACAGCTTCTTCCCCTCTGCTGTCTGATTTCTGAATGGATAATGAACCCATGTGCATTACCTCATTATATATCTTTTTTATTGCTCTCTTTTTGCTCTATGTATTTAATTTAATCTTTTATATATTTCTTATTGTATTTTTTATTGTTATTGTGTATTGCAATGTACTGCTGCGAAAAAACAATAAATTTCATGACATATACCAGTGATATTAAACCTGATTCTGATTCTGATCCGATATGATCACAGTATTCAGGGAAATCCCATAAAGTGGTATCATTTACAAGTGAAAACAAAACTGTCTTATCTCTTATCACAACCAAAGGAATGTACATTTTCTCGAACAGTAGTTAGCACTACACTGTAGTTTCTCTTTTGCAGTTTTACCCTTTTCATCCAATAAAAATGAAAGGGTCCAGATGAGGTTCTGGAACATGATTCTAGAAAAGAAAGGTTAACATATACAGAGTATTAGATGGCTCTAGGCCTGCGCACACTAAAGTTTAGAAAAACGAGGGGGGATCTCATTGAGACCAATAGAATATTGAAAGGCCAAGATAGAATGGATGTGGGGAGGATGCTTCCTATAGTGGTAAGTCTAGGATCAAAGGGAATAGAGGGACATCATTCAGAACAGAGAGCGGGAGGAACTTCTTTAGCCAGAGGGTGGTGAATCTGTGGAATTCATTGTCACGGATGGTTGTGGAGGCCAAACCATCAAGTATATTGAAAGCAGAGTTTGATAGATTCTTGATTAATCAGAGCATCAAAGGTTACAGAAAGAAGGCAGGAGAATGGGATTGAGAGGGATAATAAATCAGCCAAGGTGGAATGGCCTAATTCTCCTTTTACATCTTATGGTCTTCCAATCTCAAGACATCGGCTTAAGTTTCCATGACAGTCTGAATTTGCTGTACTTATTTTTATTGTAAATATAATTATGCTAACTTTCATTCCACATTGGCTCAATTGTTGTAGGTCATTTATCTCATTAAACTGTTTCCCGTATTCTTTCAGAATGCAGATCGCTTACGTGTATCTGCAACTACTCACTTGGGTCATATAACCTGTTGCTCTTACCAAACAAAACGTATGTTCAGATGAAGTCACTGACTGAGAGTTTAGCTCTGTTTGTTTCTCCTCAGAAGCTCAAACAGGAGAAAATTTACAGATGGAAATCCAAGGCAAAACACGCAAAATGCTGGAGGAATTCAGCAGCTCAGTCAGCATCTATGGACATGAATAAACTGTCAGCATTTCAGGCCAAGACCCTTCTTCAGGCCTGGAAACAAAGATGAGAAGTCATAGCAAGAATGTAGGGGTGAGGGGAGGAAGAAGCACAAGGTGGCAGGTGATAATTGAAACTGAGAGGGGGGAAGGGGTGAAGTAAAGAGCTGGGAAGTGTTTGGTGAAAAAGATAGCGTTGGAGGGGGAGGGAATCTGAGAGGATAGGACAGACGATCATGGAAGAAAGGGAAGGAAGAGGATCATCAGAGGGAGGTGATGAGTTGGAAAAATGATAGGGCGAGGGAGGGAAACAGGAATGGGGAATGGTGAAAGGAAGGGTGAAATTATCAGCAGCTCGAGAAACAGATATTCATGCCATCAGATTGGAGGCTACCCAGATGGAATATAAAGTGCTGTTCCTCCCCACCCTGAGTGTGGTCTCATTGCGGCAGTAGAGGAGGGCATGGATTGACATGTCAGAATAGAAATGGGAAGTGGAATTGAAATGTGTGGCCACTGGGAGATTGAATTGTGGACCATTGTCTGACGCAAGTACCTCTGCTATGCCATGGTGAGTAAATACAGCTTTCAGGTGCTATATAACAGTTGCTGAGTATGTAGAGGACAACTTGGACACCTCAATGTTCCATAAGTAGTAATCCACAGTGAGAAGAAATTTGTCTCCTTTCAGCTCGAAAATGCCTGGCCTACAATTTGCCATGGAATGTCTGGGAATTCTGTGGGATAAAGAGGTTCAACATGATTTTTGTGCAGTTTTTTGTATGCTTCAAGTTGCTCCCAGTGGTGTGCTCAGACCAGGCCACCACACGGATTGCCTTGCTCTTAGCCGACATTTTTCAATGTCTTGATGTCCTTGTAGGATTTGACTGATGATTTTGGTGTGTACAGAAGCAGGAGTGATGAGTCTGGAGCACTTCAGCAGCAAATCATCATGAATGGTGAGCGTGTCTCTTTCAAGCCAGTAAGGTCATGGAACAGCTGGCCACCCATGCTCATAATATTGCATTACCTTGCTGCAGATTTTGTCCTTTTTTAACTCAGCGTGAATTTCATCTAGTTTACTCTGTGATGTAGGAGATCTTTCATGTACCTGAGCTAAGTAGATGTTGGTATCTTTCACGAAGGCGGAGTCAGCTTCTGTCCACTCAGTTTTGTATGGAATCATCCACGGAACGTCTGGTGTTGTAAGAGATTTGCTGGGGTCATGTTCAATGTCATAACAGTATTACACAAGTCATGTTCGGAGTCTTTGCACACATGGAGGTAAGTCATCCAAGTATTCCAAGCTGAGGAGGCTTGTTAGTGGCTTGTCATCTGTTTCAAGTAGGAATTTACTGCTTCTTAGTAGCAGCCTAAAACATTCGCAAGTCAGTGCTCTTGATGTATATGCCACTGGTTTCCAGACACCACTGCAGTGTTGCATGATTACTTCTCCTAGGCCAAAGGAAAGGCATTTGCTGAGACCTTGGTTGCTTTGTTCGGATCAAAGAACATCAATGTTGGCAGAGAGATGAGCTCTGCTTTAAGTGATGAGAATTACTTCTCCTGTGGTGCATTCCCAGTCCAAACATTTCTCTGAAAGAGGAGGTTTTGTTTTCTCTGCCAAATCTGGAATGAACTTTCCCATCTGGTATACCACGCCAATGCAACTGAGGATCTCTGATACATTTGTAAGCTCTTTCATGTTCTGAGCTCCTACCAATTTGTCTGAATCTGGATGCATTCCCTTTGAGGACAGTTGGTGACCTAGGAACTTCACCTCCAACTTTTTGTTCAGGGTGATTCCAGCCTGTTTCAGTTTCTCCAAGACAACTTTCATTCTTTTGTCATGTTCCTCACTTGAGCCTCCAAACATATTGTCCATGTGGCAGACTACTCCTTCCGAAATGTGGTTGATCATTATCTGAAAGAGTTCGGGCTAATGAGATGCCAAAAGGGAGTCTCTTGAATGCATAACGTTCATATGGTGCGAAAAAAGTTGTGAGCACCTGTGACTCAGGAGCTAAACGGATCTACCAGAACCCTGAGTTTGTATTTAGTTTGGTGAAGAGCTTTGTTCCACCCTGCATACGCAATGTGTGCTCAACAGAGGGCAGCATAAACTTCTCCCATCTTGCTGCCTTTTTCTATTTTGTTAGATCAACACGGATCCTCACTGTGCCACCTGGCTTAGGTGTAATGATACACACCCAATCGCTCCAGCTTCTGGGCTTTAAATGCTCTGATTCTCCAGAATATGGATAGCTACTTTAAAGACTTAGGCCCACCCTGCTCATTGATGGACATGTTTTGGTACTAGGATTTTAATATTTAAAGAGTATCTGAACCGAGCTCAACTTTGGTGTCTCGTCTCCCGTCTAGTTTACAACCCTGTCCTTGTTTCAGACTCGTACTGTGTTTCGATTCTAGTCTTGGATACTCCAGGAATTGGGTCCTTATCATCCTCACCTAGACTGTCCTGACAGTACAATTGAGCTACATGGACCCATTGGGATATTGGAGCCTCTCACCATCTGCAGTGAGAACATTTCAAGACAGAGCCTGGAGATACATGACGTCCAGGTCACCGTGTGCCAACTATTGCAGGGAGGAAGACAAAGTCGCTCAGGTGAGGCTGCTGGTCGCACTGCTGAGTCAGTCCATCTTCCGACCTGGAGAGATTTGGTGGTGAGCTGGGTTCTTGCCGTGGCTTCCTCACACAATGTTGTTGGTGTCTGAACTCCAGCCGTCCCAGTTTCCTGTGGACCATGGAAATGTGGCATTCATGATCTCTGTTTTCACTGGGAGAGCCCTGGCCTATTGGGAGCAGGTTAGAGAGCTGCTCTGATTTGGAAGAATTCATGAACACCATGAAGAGGGTGTTCCATCATCCAGCCGCAGCTAACAGAGCCTCCAACCATCTGATGAAGGTGCATCAAGGTAGTTTGGTCAACAGCATACTGCACTGTTGCATTTAGGACTTTGGCCGAGGAGTGTGGCTGGAGAGGGAGACCTTGGCCACTCTGTAGCGCCACAGATTCTGAGGCCAATTAAAGGATGCCCTTGCCTTGGGAGAGCTGCCAGAGGACTTAGAGACTCTGACTGATCAGTCCATCGGCTTCAATAATCACCTGGCAGAGCGAAAGCGGGACTACCTCAAGAGGCCAAAGAGGGATAGCCCAAGCGCAGCCTCATGGCGTCACAGTTCCACTTCCATCTCCTGTACAAGATCCTGTCGAACCAATGCAAAACAGCTGCACAAGCCTCTCTGTCTATGAGAGGTCCCAGCATTGGAGACAAGATTGCTGGGAAAGCAGGTGCAAAGCTGCAGCCATCAGGAGAACTACTAAGGTCATCCAGTGTTGGACGACTGTGACAGTAGCAGTCATTACTCCCAACCCTACAGATTCTGGTGTCATGCTGAAGGCGGAGGTCTCCTGTGGAAAGAACTGGCGAGAAGTAAATGCCGTTGTGGACTCTGGGGCAGCTAGTGTTCTCTTGGACCAGGGGACATCCCGTCAACTCACTACACCTCTGCAGGGGTTGGGCCAGCACATAACCGCAAATGCCCTGGATGCAACTGAGGACATGAGGAATATGCAGAGGGCATCTGTTTTCATATCACAGATTCTCCTCACGTACCCCTGATTCTTGGGCACCTTTGGCTCTAACCCTTTCTTGAACTGGAAGGAAGGGAGGATCATTGCATGGTCCAATCGTTTCAAGAGGGAATGTTTCCGGTTTGGCTTTCCAACCTCCGGACTCTCCTGTGAACACTGGACGATGAGAAGGCAGACTTTTGCTTGAGGTAACCTGGAGTCTTAAGGACACTCAGTCCTACCTCCAAAGGCAGACAACTTGGCTCCAGTCAATAAGACTGTGCAAGTCCCAACCCTGTCTAGTCGGGGGTGCGCTGGAACAGGAGAGAACTGGTCTCTAGTTCAGGAAACAACAGGAATTCTGCAGATGCTGGAAATTCAAGCAACACACATCAAAGTTGCTGGTGAATGCAGCAGGCCAAGCAGCATCTATAGGAAGAGGCGCAGTCGACGTTTCAGGCCGAGACCCTTCGTCAGGACTAACTGAAGGAAGAGTGAGTAAGGGATTTGAAAGCTGGAGGGGGAGGGGGAGATGCAAAATGATAGGAGAAGACAGGAGGGGGAGGGATAGAGCCGAGAGCTGGACAGGTGATAGGCAAAAGGGGATACGAGAGGATCATGGGACAGGAGGTCCGGGAAGAAAGACGGGGGGGGGTGACCCAGAGGATGGGCAAGAGGTATATTCAGAGGGACAGAGGGAGAAAAAGGAGAGTGAGAGAAAGAATGTGTGCATAAAAATGAGTAACAGATGGGGTATGAGGGGGAGGTGGGGCCTAGCGGAAGTTAGAGAAGTCAATGTTCATGCCATCAGGTTGGAGGCTACCCAGACGGAATATAAGGTGTTGTTCCTCCAACCTGAGTGTGGCTTCATCTTTACAGTAGAGGAGGCCGTGGATAGACATGTCAGAATGGGAATGGGATGTGGAATTAAAATGTGTGGCCACTGGGAGATCCTGCTTTCTCTGGCGGACAGAGCGTAGATGTTCAGCAAAGCGGTCTCCCAGTCTGCGTCGGGTCTCACCAATATATAAAAGGCCACATTGGGAGCACCGGACGCAGTATATCACCCCAGTCGACTCACAGGTGAAGTGATGCCTCACCTGGAAGGACTGTTTGGGGCCCTGAATGGTGGTAAGGGAGGAAGTGTAAGGGCATGTGTAGCACTGGTTCCGCTTACACGGATAAGTGCCAGGAGGGAGATCAGTGGGGAGGGATGGGGGGGCGAATGGACAAGGGTGTTGTGTAGGGAGTGATCCCTGCGGAATGCAGAGAGACGGGGGGAGGGAAAGATGTGCTTAGTGGTGGGATCCCGTTGGAGGTGGCGGAAGTTACGGAGAATAATTTGTTGGACCCGGAGGCTGGTGGGGTGGTAGGTGAGGACCAGGGGAGCCCTATTCCTAGTGGGGTGGTGGAAGGATGGAGTGAGAGCAGATGTACGTGAAATGGGGGAGATGCGTTGAAGAGCAGAGTTGATAGTGGAGGAAGGGAAGCCCCTTTCTTTAAAAAATGAAGACATCTCCCTCGTCCTAGAATGAAAAGCCTCATCCTGAGAGCAGATGCGGCGGAGACGGAGGAATTGCGAGAAGGGGATGGCGTTTTTGCAAGAGACAGGGTGAGAAGAGG
Source organism: Mobula hypostoma (assembly GCF_963921235.1). Taxonomy (NCBI): domain Eukaryota; kingdom Metazoa; phylum Chordata; class Chondrichthyes; order Myliobatiformes; family Myliobatidae; genus Mobula; species Mobula hypostoma. Next base: position 95,789,733 of record NC_086101.1, read on the forward strand.
AATAGTCCAGATAGCTGTGAGAGTCAGTAGGCTTATAGTAGACATCAGTGGATAAGCTGTCTCCAGAGATAGAGACAGAAAGATCTAGAAAGGGGAGGGAGGTGTCGGAAATGGACCAGGTAAACTTGAGGGCAGGGTGAAAGTTGGAGGCAAAGTTAATAAAGTCAACGAGTTCTGCATGCGTGCAGGAAGCAGCGCCAATGCAGTCGTCGATGTAGCGAAGGAAAAGTGGGGGACAGATACCAGAATAGGCACGGAACATGGATTGTTCCACAAACCCAACAAAAAGGCAGGCATAGCTAGGACCCATACGGGTGCCCATAGCTACACCTTCAGTTTGAAGGAAATGGGAGGAGCAAAAGGAGAAATTATTAAGAGTAAGGACTAATTCCGCTAGACGGAGCAGAGTGGTGGTAGAGGGGAACTGATTAGGTCTGGAATCCAAAAAGAAGCGTAGAGCTTTGAGACCTTCCTGAAAGGTCTACGCTTCTTTTTGGATTCCAGACCTAATCAGTTCCCCTCTACCACCACTCTGCTCCGTCTAGCGGAATTAGTCCTTACTCTTAGTAATTTCTCCTTTTGCTCCTCCCATTTCCTCCAAACTAAAGGTGTAGCTATGGGCACCCGTATGGGTCCTAGCTATGCCTGCCTTTTTGTTGGGTTTGTGGAACAATCCATGTTCCGTGCCTATTCTGGTATCTGTCCCCCACTTTTCCTTTGCTACATCGACGACTGCATTGGCGCTGCTTCCTGCACGCATGCAGAACTCGTTGACTTTATTAAATTTGCCTCCAACTTTCACCCTGCCCTCAAGTTTACCTGGTCCATTTCCGACACCTCCCTCCCCTTTCTAGATCTTTCTGTCTCTGTCTCTGGAGACAGCTTATCCACTGATGTCTACTATAAGCCTACTGACTCACAGCTATCTGGACTATTCCTCTTCTCACCCTGTCTCTTGCAAAAACGCCATCCCCTTCTCGCAATTCCTCCGTCTCCGCCGCATCTGCTCTCAGGATGAGGCTTTTCATTCTAGGACAAAGGAGATGTCTTCATTTTTTAAAGAAAGGGGCTTCCCTTCCTCCACTATCAACTCTGCTCTTAAACGCATCTCCCCCATTTCACGTACATCTGCTCTCACTCCATCCTCCCACCACCCCACTAGGAATAGGGTTCCCCTGGTCCTCACCTATCACCCCACCAGCCTCCGGGTCCAACATATTATTCTCCGTAACTTCCGCCACCTCCAACGGGATCCCACCACTGAGCACATCTTTCCCTCCCCCCATCTCTCTGCATTCCGCAGGGATCGCTCCCTACACAACTCCCTTGTCCATTCGTCCCCCCCATCCCTCCCCACTGATCTCCCTCCTGGCACTTATCCGTGTAAGTGGAACAAGTGCTACACATGCCCTTACACTTCCTCCCTTACCACCATTCAGGGCCCCAAACAGTCCTTCCAGGTGAGGCATCACTTCACCTGTGAGTCGACTGGGGTGATGTACTGCGTCCGGTGCTCCCGATGTGGCCTTTTATATATTGGTGAGACCCGACACAGACTGGGAGACCGCTTTGCTGAACATCTACGCTCTGTCCGCCAGAGAAAGCAGGATCTCCCAGTGGCCACACATTTTAATTCCACATCCCATTCCCATTCTGACATGTCTATCCACGGCCTCCTCTACTGTAAAGATGAAGCCACACTCAGGTTGGAGGAACAACACCTTATATTCCGTCTGGGTAGCCTCCAACCTGATGGCATGAACATTGACTTCTCTAACTTCCGCTAGGCCCCACCTCCCCCTCATACCCCATCTGTTACTCATTTTTATGCACACATTCTTTCTCTCACTCTCCTTTTTCTCCCTCTGTCCCTCTGAATATACCTCTTGCCCATCCTCTGGGTCACCCCCCCCTGTCTTTCTTCCCGGACCTCCTGTCCCATGATCCTCTCGTATCCCCTTTTGCCTATCACCTGTCCAGCTCTCGGCTCTATCCCTCCCCCTCCTGTCTTCTCCTATCATTTTGCATCTCTCCCTCCCCCTCCAGCTTTCAAATCCCTTACTCACTCTTCCTTCAGTTAGTCCTGACGAAGGGTCTCGGCCTGAAACGTCGACTGCGCCTCTAGTTCAGGAGCAAGCCAAGGACTATGCCCAGGAGGTGCTCAAGAATTCTGGAACCCTAGTAACCAGGCCTAAGGGAACTAGACATTAGGTACCATCCAAGCAAAAGGCTCCTAAATGTAGATCCTTGGAGCATAGTCGGCAGAAGACAAAAACTATTTGTAGTGCCTCATTTCCATCGTCTGAGGATAGGGATGAAGATTTGGACTCTGATTTGATCAAGTCTCTGGAGTTGGATAAAGATTCCAATTTGGACACTGTTTCAACAAAGGACTCTAATGAACCTATGGACGATACTGTGAAGTCTGCCCAATTACCCATGCTACCTAAGGAGCCTCAGAAGGAGGTTTGGGGTAGTTGCAACATCCAAGCCAACCAAAATCCCCTCCATCTACAAAGTTTACAAGGGAAAGGCCTCGACTCTTCCACCACACTAACCCAACAACTGTGCAATGGCTCTACTGCCTGGTACTTGTCCTCCACGGGTTCAATTATATTTGCTCTCACAATGGGATTCATTTGGCACTTCATCTCACCATCCGGCGCGGACGTCTTCTTCATACAGAGGAAGGATGGAAGCCTGCAGACATGCATTGATTATTTTAGGATTTTATCATCTTTAATGGCAATCTCAAGATGGACCCTACTAAGAAACAGTCAATCAGAGATAGGCCATAAACATCCAGAGTGAAACAAGTCCAACGATTCTTGCGATTTGCCAACTTCTATAGAAAGTTCATCAGGAACGTCAACTCAGTGGAGGTTCTGTTGATAGTACTAACTAGGAGATTCTCAAGAACAGGCCTCTGGATGATCTTTGTCCCAAGGTACTTCAATAGGGACACACATCTGGAAGGACCACTCAGCTAGGTGTCGGCAGAACCCTCAAGTTCATTAAAAAGAGATACTGGTGGCCTGGAATAGCTAAAGTGTTCCAACAGTATGTGCAGGCATGCAAGGTGTACACCTGAACAAGAAACCCCACACCCAACCTCAAGGACTCCTGCACCCTCTACTTGTTCTGGACAGACCAGCGGCACGCATCTCCATAGACTTCATCACGGGTCTTCAACCTTTCAAGGGGAGACTGTCACCATGGTGATTGTAGTTCACTTCTCAAGAGCCTGCAAATTTGTAGCACCGGACAAACTACCATCAGTGGTGGAGACAGCTGAAATTGTCTTTCATCAGGTCTTTAGGATCCATGGATTTCCAGTGGATATTGTGTCAGATTGTGGTGCACAATTCATGTCATGTTTTTGGAGGGTGTTCTGTACACTGACCGGGGCTACAATGAGCCTTTCTTCCGGGTTTCAATGGTCAGACGGAACGTGTGACCAGTATATAGAGCAAGCCCTGAGATGTCTGTTCTCAGAAAAACCAGACGAACGTGGAACCATTTGATGTGGGTAGAGGTCACTAGAGCATTCTGTGCATAGGATATCCCTGTCTGAATGCCAGTTTGGGTATTCTCGCCACTCTTTACTCAGCAGGAGGGTGAGGTTGGAGATCCTGCAGCCGAAAGTCCCGTCAGGCACTGCAAGGAGGAACAGACTAGAGTGAAGGAGATTTTGTTAGCTACTGAAGGCTAACCACAAGAGAAGACAGGGACCATCTTTGCAGCCTGGGCAAAATATCTGGCTGTCTACTCAGGATTTACCTCTCCAGGTGGAGCCTAGGAAACTGATGCCCAAGTTCATTGGACCCTTCAAGGTGCTCAAGAAAGTAAAGCAGTAGCTTACACCTTATAACATCCCAAGATCCTTAGGATCAATCCCGCTTTCCACATTTCCAAGTTGTATCCTGTGAGTACCAGACCCTTAGCCCTGCTGCCACTCAGATTTGATGATGGGGAAAGGTTTTCACCGTAAAAATAACTCTGGATTAATGAACTGTTTAGGGTATTCGGCAGTTGCTCGTTGACTGAGAAGGATTTGGACCTGAGGAATGGTGCTGGGTTCCTGAAAGGGACATCTTGGGCCTGGCTGTCATCCGTGACTACCATCAACGTTCCTCTGAGCAGTCAGGGCCAACAGGAGTTGCCATGTGGAGGGGGTCCTGTTATGGAAGCACCTGTGCCAGCTTCCAGAGGTAAGATGCTCCTACTCTCCAGTATATGAATAGCTGGCATGGACCCTTACCAATATGCTCATTTGTGGCCATATTTTGGCCCCTGAATTTTAATATTTAAAGAGCATCTAAACTGAGGTTTAGGTGCAATCATCAGCACAAATTTGGATTCTTGTCTAAAATCTAGTTTGGTTACCTAAACTCCTCTTGATCTCATACTGTGACTTGATTCTAGTCTTGGATAGACCATAAGACATAGGAGCAGAATTAGGCCATTCAGCCCACCATGGCTGATTCTTTTCTGCCCTCCTCAGCCCCACTCTCTGGCCTTCTCCTCATAACCTTTGAGGCCATTTCCAATCAAGATCCTATCAAACTCTGCCTTAAGTAAACTAAATGATCTAACCTCCACAGCTGCCTGTAGTAGTAAATTCCACAAATTCCCCACTCTCTGGCTAAAAAAATGTCTCCTTATCTCTGTTTTAAATGGACGCTCCCCCCATTCTGAGGCTGTACTCTCTTGTCCTAGACCCCACCCCCCCCACCATGGGAAACATCCTTTTCACATCTACTCTGTCTAGATCTTTCAACATTAGAAAGATTTCAATGTGATCCCTCCTCATCCTTCTAAATTCTAGTGAGTACAAACGTTCCTCGCATGATAAGTCTTTCATTTCCAGAATCATTCTTGTGAACCTCCTCTGAACCCTCTCCAATGCCAGCACATCTTTTCTAAGATGAAGGGCCTAAAACTATTCACAGTACTCAAGGTGAGGCCTCACCAGGGCCTTATAAAGCCTCAGCATCAGATCCTTGCTCTCGTATTCTAGACATCTTGAACTGAATGCTAACATTGCATTTGCCTTCCTCACCACTGACACTACCTGCAAGTTAACCTTTAGGGTGTTCTGCACGAGGACTCCCAAGACCCTTTGCATCTCAGATTTTTGGATTTTCTCCCCATTTAGAAAATAGCCTGCACATTTATTTCTACTACCAAAGTGCATGACCGTGCATTTTCCAACACTGTATTTCATTTGCCACTTTCTCGCCCATTCTCCTAATCTATCTAGGTCTTTCTGCAGCCTATCTGTTTCCACAACTCTACTTGCCCCTCCACCAATCTTCGTATCATCTGCAAATATGGCAACAAAGCCATCCATTCCATCATCTAAATCACTGATACACAACATAAAAAGAAGTAGTCCCAACACTGACATCTGTGGATCACCACTAGTCACTGGCAGCCAACCAGAAAACGATCCTCTTACTCCCTTATGGAAACCATGCTGACTTTGTCCTATTTTGTCCTGTGTCACCAAATACTCTATAACCTCATCCTTAACAATTGACTCCAAAATCTTTCCAACCACTGAGGTCAGGCTAACTGATTTATTACTCATTTGGCTCATCTGCACTCTCCTTGTCCCCCCATTATTATTTCTCTGGCCTCATTTTCTAGCAGTCTCATATCTACTCTTATGTCCCTTTTACTTTTTTACATACTTATAACCATATAGCAATTACAGCACAGAAACAGGCCATCTAGGCCCTTCTAGTCCGTGCCGAACTCTTACTCTCACTTGAAAATGCTTTTACTATTCACTCAGATATTGTTTGCTAGCTTGCTTTCATATTTCATCTTTCCCCTCCTAAACTCCAGCACTTGGCATCCTTTAGGTCTCACATCATATTGGGAACAGGAACAATGCCCGCACAGCAGTTAGTCGTTCCATTCACTCTTGTTATGATGTCAAGTGTCTCCATTATCTCAGGTTCAGCTTTGACTTTGTACATCAATGGGAATGGTATGCACCTCGCTGTGGTCAGCTAGTAGGGTGTCACTCCTGGCCTCAGTTGGAAAAGGTACACTTCTTTCAGTACCCTGGGCCTGTTTACAACTCTGGGTACATCTCCTGCCACTGAACATTGTTTAGCGAAACCTTACGGTTTCAGCTTCTTAATGCCATGTCATCACGGTGGTGATAAGAAGAGATTCTGAACAACGTAGACATCCTCTTTTAACTGTTTCCCATTTTTTCTCTGGAAGCAGTAAACATTCCTTTCACACTGAGCTTATGTTTCCCTAGCCCTATGAGCACTTTCTTCGTTGGTTTTAGCGTAATGCTTGCTTTCTTCACCAGTCTTGTGAACAGACATTCGGGAAAGGCTGTGACATCTACCCCAGCGTCCATTTTGAACATCACTGTTTCATTTTGCAACTGAACTGCAGTAGGCTGGCCTTGACTATTTGAATCTAGAACCCCAGGGAAAGCCCTCTTTTCATCTGAATCATGGTCTTCTTTAAACTCCTGAACTGTTTTTGAGTGACACTGGCTTTTATAATGGCCAACTCTATTGTGTTGATGGCATATCACTTCTTTTGCTGGACAGAGCACTTTGATGTGGAATGGGGACTTGCCACATCTCCTGCAGCTGAATATTTTACATGTTCTTTGTTTCATTTATCAGCTTTGTTTGAGCTGAGTTCGACTGTCACGTCTTTCTGCAGTCTTTCTCAATACGCCTTGTTTGTACCCTTTTAGTATAACTTCTAGCATTACCTCATCATCGTTCTCTTGCCTGAGTTCTGCCTGTTGCTGATGAACCTTCTCACTCTGCCTGACCATAGTAGTAGCTTTCTCCAGTGTGAGATTTGCCTGCAACTGAAGTCTCCCTGAGAATTTGGTGTCTAGTAGCCGGGCAAGAATCCCATCCCACATGAGCTCATCTCAGATTTCCATATGCATTGTTGTATGACACTTTCATCTGGCTCCTGTTTTCTGGAGCTGAACTTTGCGCCCTCATATATCACATTTCGCATTCTTGTGAGATACTGTTTGAAGTTGTCCTGCACAGTTTTGTACTACATTTTGTGATCATCTGTCAGTTCTAATCTACCCATGATGTCATCTGCTTTGTCACTCATGCAGTGCTTACTTGATGTTCTAAACCTCTCAAAGCATCTGACCCATCTCTCAAAGTCCCCTGATTTAGAGAGACCAAATGTTTCAGGGGCCTTATAAGGTGTATAAATGTCGATACTACAGGTACTTGCTTTATTTTTCCTGTTTGTTTGTCTATTATTTTATTTGGAGTAGAAACATAGAAAACCTACAGCACAATACAGGCCCTTCAGCCCAGAAAGCTGTGCTGAACATGTGCTTAACTTAGTAGTTGCCTACAGTTACCCATAGCCTTCTATTTTTCTAAGCTCCATGTACCTGTTCAGGAGTCTCTTAAAAGACCCTATCGTATCCGCCTCCACCACCATTACCGGCAGCCCAGTCCACGCACTCACCGCTCTCTGTGTAAAATAAACTTACCCTTGACATCTCCTCTGTACCTACTTCCAAGCACCTTAAAACTGTGCCCTCTTGTGTTAGCTATTTCAACCCTGGGAAAAAGCCTCTGACTATCTACACAATCAATGCCTCTCACCATCTTGTACACCTCTATCAGGTCACCTCTTTGTCGCTCCAAGGAGAAAAGGCCGAGTTCCCTCAACCTATTCTCATAAGACATGCTCCCCAATCCTGGCAACATCCTTGTAAATCTCCTCTGCACCCTTTCTATGGTTTCCACATCCTTCCTGTAGTGAGTCAACCAGAACTAAACACAGTACTCCAAGTTGGGTCCTGCAACATTACTTCTCAGCTCTTAAAATCAATCCCACAATTGATGAAGTACAAAAGACTTCTTTTCTGTCTCTGAGAATTTGACTGATTTCTCTGACTTCTCTGGTGTGTCTGTGTCTCTGTGCACTTTCCCAGGCTAGTGACTCACAGATTGTTACTATGCATCAAATTTTTGGTTTAGATCAAAAGCATTGCCTAGCAAACCTGGCCAGTTCTCAACTCACCCTCCTGGTACATACAATTAGTAACTAGCACAGGGAGTTTAGATTGATAAGACTCTGGATATTTTTCATAGTTATATACGAACATTAACAGTCTTACTGTAAATTCTTTCTTATTGGAGATCTCACTTGGTCTGAAGCACCAATTCATCGATAATCCGCTACTTCTGACATGATGTTGTGTTTGACATTGAGGGAGAGTGCAGAGCACACCAGCATGCCAACCTTGCAGGATATTCAACTAAACTTCAATGATAACTTTGTTTGTACAGTATGTAAACTCCTCCTATGTGGGAGTGACTATCTAAGTGACATAGCACATAGCACAAATAGCACTGGTAACTACCACAACAACTTTCAAGGACTCTACAATACATGTTTTCAATATTATTTATTTATATTATTATTCGTTTTTATTGTATTTGCACACTTCGTTCTCTTTTACACAAAGGTTGTTTGTCAGTCTTTGCTTGTGTGTGCACTGTCCCAGTGCAATGGCTTTTCCACTTTAAACATCTGCTGCACAAGTCTCCTGTCATTGCTGGATATGACTGACAACCAACTGTTTGTGTGTAGTTTTTTCATTGCTTCTATTGTATTTTGTTATTCTACAGTGAATGCCTGCAAGAAAATGAATTTCAGGGAAGTATATGATAACACATAGTACTTGAATAAGAATCTTACTTTGAAGTTTGAAAACAAGTGTACGTTTAATTTCAATTATCAGTCAACTGCACCTTAACCTAACAAAGCAGTGTTCCTCAAGGGTCAGGGTGTAAAACACATTAAGAATAGCACACTGCACATATGGCTATGATTTCAGAAAAAAAAACATACAATCACAAAAAGAAAAAAAATATATAGCCCAAGTCCCTGTGTAGCATGACTAAGTTGTCCTGGTCCAGCTTGTTCTTCCACTGAGCAAACACTGGAGGGCAGCACAACCTCACTGTCTCTTCCCCTGTGCAATTGCCACAGGTGACCGCAAGACCCATGGCCTTGGCCTTGGCCTAGGCCTAGTCCTCACCACAGCTGAACCACAGCACCCCTCCCATCGGCCTCGCCAATGAGCCAATGAACCAGACTTGCAGTATTCCATATCACCAATCTCCCAACACGTTGATAGGGGAGCAAAATAGAGAAAACAAAAGGAATGTCTATGAAGTGCAGAGACGTGGACTATAGCAGTGCCTTCCTGGTCCACCAATTAGAGAAAAGAAACAGAGAAGTTGGAAGTGTGAAATGCAGAGTATGTCAGTTAAGGAAATCTTTGTTTCAGTCTCCTGGACTCTTTCCTTTTTTCTTTCTCCACAGTTGCTGCCTTGCCTACTGAGTGTTTCCAGCATTTTGTTCTTCTGTCAGATTTCAAACATCTGTAGTTTATTGCTTTATTTCAATAGCTGGAGAGAGTCTTCCAGATGTTAGAAGGCACAATGAACCAAACTCTGTCCTTTATGCTTGGAAGATTTTACAACTGTATGAATTGTAGAGTGCTTCCCCTGAACAGATGATGTTGGGGAAGCACCCTATCCTTTATTTGCACACCCAAGAATGTTTACAGCTAATGTAGACAGTCTGGTTGAATGCTTATTGCCAGATTTAATTCCAGACAAGTGATGTCACTAAACTCGAGGTTTACCACTGGGAAAACCAAACAGCTTCCTTATCCTTAGTAAGTGATAGCCTGCTTTGTTCCTCAGAGTTCAGAGTTCAATTTTAATGCGATAGGTAAGGAGTCTGTATTCTTCTTATGAACAAGAGAATTTCTTCCATGTGCTCCAGTTTCCTCCCATAGTCCAAAGGCTTACAGGATAGTAGATTAATAAGTCATTGCAAATTGCCCTATGATAAGGTGGGTTGCCAGGCGATACAGCTTGCTGGGCTGGAAGGGCCTGTTTGTCGCTGTATCACTAAGTGAATATAGAGTTCTGCTAGGTGAAATATAATAATTATAAAAAGTTTTGCCTCTTATTATTGTCCCTGAACTGCATTTGGATGTCCGAATCCCATATTATGATGCTGGTAAAGATTAAAGGTTAGCTTTATTTATTTTCTTATTGAGGGAGAGCATGAAGTAAGCCCTTCCCGCACTTTGAGCCTCACTTCCCAGCAACCCCTGATTTTAACTGTTGCCTAATCACGGGAAAATTTACAATGACCAATTAACCTTCCAACATGAATGCCTTTAGGCTGTAGGTGGAAACCGGAGTACCTGGAGGAACCCCATGTGGTCTTGAGGAGAAACTTCAAACTCGTTACAGACAGTGGCAGGAATTTGTCACATATACTTCAAAACGTTGAAATATACAGAAAAACGTGTTGTTTGAATCAATAACCACAAATATCACTACAATTTCCACACCAACATAGCATGTTAACAACTTACGCACCCTAACCATATGTCTTTAAGATGTTGGAGGAAACTGGGCACCTGAGGGTAACACACACAGTCATAGCATGATTTTATGGACGGTATCAGGAATCTTACAGCTGGTATTGTAAAACACTAAGGTATCTGCTACACTATTGTGCTACAAAGTCAAATCTAAATATGGTGTATGCAAAGTGAAAGCTAATGTTGTTTGCCAAGGAAATTTATCCCCATTTGTAGTGTTGCATGAAAAAAATGCAAGTTTATTTTGGAATGGAATATTATTTTTTCCTTTAAGGATACAGTGCGGTAACAGGCCCATTCCAGCCCAAGGAGCGTGCACCACCCAGTATATCCAAATGACCAATTAACCTACAAACCTGGGATGTGCGAGGACACCAGAGCATTCGGAAGAAACACATGCTCACAGAAAGAATGTACAAATTCCTCACAGACATCAGCAGAAAGTGTACCACTGCTCCTACAGCCAGAATTAAGCATGTAGGTGTTGATCTGTTCAGAATCAGGGCTCAGGATCCAAGGCCTGGAAGCCCACTAAAGGAGAAACTGTTGGTGTTCTGGACTCTATAGCTCCCTGTTCCATTCTGCACTCATGCGACGCCAGGTGAATGTACAGCTGACACAAGGACCAGAAATGGGTGGGTGACCATGGGTACTAGCCTCCCCACCACCAAGGTCATCTTCAAAGAGTGGTGCCTCAAGAAGATAATCAACCATTAAAGATCCTCACCATCTGGGACATGCTCTCCTATCATTACTACAATTGGGGAGAAGTTACAGGTGTCTGAAGACACACACTTAACACTTTAGGAACAGTTTCTTCCACTCTGCCATCAGATGTCTGAATGGTTCATAAGCACCTGCTTTGCGCCGTTTATTTATTTATTTACTGTAACACAGAACAACAGGCACACTACAGGAGTTTGGCTCATAATGCTGTGCTGACCTATCAGCCTACTCTGAAATCAAACTATCTATTCCCTACAGAATAGCCCTCCTTTTTACTGTCATCCATTTGCCTAACTAAGGCTACATCCGCGCTACACCGGATAATTTTGAAAACGAAGCTTTTTCTCTTTGTTTTGACCTTCTGTCCACACTGAATGGAGATTTTCAGAAATGGTCTCCAGAGTGAATAATTCTGAAAACGCCTAATATCCATTGCAGTGTGTACAGGGTAACCTGAGCTTTTTATGACCGCTGTCAGGACATGCTGGAACAAATGGCGGCAGCACGGCATTTCATTGTTTTCTTCTTATTATTCTTATCCTTATTATTATTACTACTTTATTGTTTAGAGCATACAATCATCACAACGATATTTGATTCTGCGTTTCACAGAACCTAACAATTTCAGAACAGACGGCAACGAGACTGAAGCCAGAAGAGTTAGAAATGTCGTCACCAAATACTTTGACCCATAGCTTACTGAATAAATAAATATACTCACTTTGTCCTGTTTCTGTCCTTGCTTGTATGAAGGTAAGGACAGAAAACACCCTCCGCCACCTCCAGTTTAAATTCCATGCGGAATGTTTTGGAGGATCAAGAACCAAGAACCAAGGTGATTTACCTATTTATGCAAGTACTTCTCTGACAATAAATGTGTAACAGCCTAATATAACATAGTGTGGAAGTACAAGATAACACTGACGCAGACATGTTTTATACAATTAACAAGGTGCTTTATTAATGCAACAGAGTTAGCCAGTTTTTCAAAGTTCGTCGTCAGCCAGGTCATACTGTCTGTGAATTCCCTGTTGGTTGCCTCCATATGCTCCAGTATTTGTTTTTTCTTTTAGTTTTAAGTCCTCCTGTGCGAGAGCCAATAGCATTTCCTTTTAAGTTTTTCTACTCTGTAACTGGACAAGCACGCACCAAGTATACCGTTTCCTCTTCGCTTGTTTTCTGTGTGTCCTGCGCATGCCCAGCAGGAGGAGATTCACCCAAAAATCCGTCTAATGTGGACAGAGATATTTTGAAAAATGCTTAGTGTGGACGCCTGTCGTTTTTACTCGAAACCGGCGTTTTCAAAATTATCCGGCATAGTGTGGACGTAGCCTAAGAGTTTCTTAAATGCTGCTAATGTATCTGCCCCTACCACAATCCCTGGCAGGTGTTCCGTGCACTCACCACTCTCTGTGCAAAGAACTGGGCATCCCCTCTATACTCTCCTCCAATCACCTTAAAATTATGCCCCTTGGCATTATCCATTTCCATCCCGGGACAAGGTTTATTGCTATCAACTTGATCTATGCCTCTTATCTTGCACAGCTTGTAATATTTTTTATATGACTTGCACTGTACTGCTGCCGCAAAACCACAAATTTCATGTCATGTCGGTGATAATAAACTGAATCTGATTCTGATCCTCATGAAAATTCTTAAGCACAAGAGATTCTGCACAGCAACACACACACACAATTCTGGAGGAGTTCAGCAGGCCAGGCAGCACCTCTGGAAATTAATAAACTGTTAATATTTCAAGCTGAGACCCTTTTTAGGATGTATATGAAAAATATTCTGATTAAATGAAAGGAAGAAGGAAATAAATGGACTCAATCTTAAGTTGAAATTTAAAACTGCTTCATTACTGTATTTTAAAAAGAACTACTTGCATGTGAAGTTAGTGTTTAATTGTATCATTATTTAAAGAGAAGGGTTAAAGCTAGCATTGTGTGACTTTTTGAAAATAAGAGTCAGAAAACTGATTTAAATTAAAATAGTTATAACTTTTCTTCTAACGGATCACAAGAAAAATGTTTGGGAAATGTTAGTGCAGGTTACACAATGGGTATTGATTAGAGATAACTGCCTTTAGAAAAAAAAGTGTTCCAGGTGAGTTAAGTATTTCTATTCAAATTCATCTTGCGTTCCAGAAACAAACTACTGAATCAAAATCCAAAATCAGAAAATATTCAATAATTCAGGAGAGAGGAACATGACTAATATTTCAAGTACTTTAAGGCAATGCATTTCTGATCTTAACTATTAAGCATGTTAAAAGTACTCCTGATATCTCCTTTGGTCTTTTGCCAAATTGGTTAAACTTCCTTCCATTGATACTGGAACATTAATAGAATCATTTTGCAGTATTGGCTTTCAAAAAAATCTGAGTTGGTATGAGAGGAAGAAGTATTTACGGAACTTTAGGAAGGAATTGGGGAATGGGAGCGATTGGGCTACTCTTGCAAAAAGTTCACGGGTTTGAATACTTTCTTCTGTGATGTAACAATTGTCCCCCAGCCACAAGATGAATGCTTGTCAAGTCTCCAACTATGATCAGTTTGATAGGCAATGATGTAAAGTCTAGCCTCCAGGAACAAACACGAACAACGTAGTATTCCAAGGTATGATTCTCAAGCGTCTGGTTGTTCACCTGCAACAAAAATATTGAATGGCAATGAATTCCAATCTTGCAAGATACAGTTGCACCTACTTGCTGAAACAACGGGGAGCTTATTGCAGTTATAGTCATTAAGCCATTATGCAACTCCTGGCAGAGTTTATTGAGGGATTGAGTAATGCACTGTACAGGCCTGGAAACCATTAGCTAGTTTTCAAACACTAGCATATTATTGTAATTAATTCCACCATTGTTTACCCTAGCAAACAATGATTCCGTGACTTTGACCAAAACACTAGCACTGGGTCACCTGCCTAACTGAAAATATATGGCCCCTTTAGATCGATTTCCTTCATAAAAACAATAGGGATACAATTCACAAATTACTTGGGCCATGACAAATGCAATTGAGAAGAGTTTGACACATAACTCAAGTTGACTAAAGCTGTCTGACATTTCATTTTATAATTGGATCTTCTGATCTTGAGGGAAAAATATACCTATCCCCCTGCAATGCAGTAAGGAAGTGTTTGAGGAAACTGTTAGTTCACTGAGAGTGCCACCTCTGTTAAATTAGCAAGTATTATTGCAAATTCATAAAAAATAAAGGTGCCAGAAAGCTATAAATAATGTTGGGAAATGTCTACCATGTGAGATAGCATCAGTGGAGAGGAAAACATAGTATTTCAGGTTTATGAGCCTTCCTCAAAATGTATATCTAGGTATATATAAGTATTGACAGGTGACACAAGAGATTGCAGATGCTGGAATCCAAAACAAAAGTAAACTGCTGGAGGAACAGGCAGCATCTGGCCTATCTCTGGCCCTGTTTCCTTTTCTCCCTCCTCCATCTGTAAATCACTCCTCCAAACCTGGATAAATATTTGCTAATGCTTTCTTCACTCCTCCTTCTCACTTCTTTCCACAGGTTATGTTCCATCCATTCTTTCACCCCTCAACCTGAAATACCAGCTGTACATTTCCTTCACAGATACTGGTTGACCCACTGAATTGCTCCATCAGTTTGTTTTTATGTTATTATTATATTGACTGAGAGTAGGCGTCAGATTTGCTGTCTGACATGCTGAGGATTAACATTGCTCACAGCATGCTGGAGGAACTCAGCAGGTCGGGCAGCATCCGTGGAAACGATCAGTCAACGTTTTGGGCCAGAACCCTTCGTCAGGACTGAAACGTTGACTGTTCGTTTCCATGGATGCTGCCCGACCTGCTGAGTTCCTCCAGTGTCTTGTAAGTGTTGCTTTGGCCCCAGCATCTGCAGAGTATTTTGTGTTGAGGATTAACTTCATTTTGTTTTATGTAATTACTAAAATGCCCAACATTTTGTGAACCAGGACATAATTTTATGGTGGATGCCAGACTTCCAATCATACACAACACCAATCTAGACAAAATGATTACATAATGAAAGGGAGAATATAAAAAAAACTAATTATTGTGTCTCCACATCACCCTCCCCAATAACCTATTTGATGAAGTTTTTATTTACGTCTAAAGACTGGAAAGACGTTGCACTGAATAGATCTGTCAAAGAGGGAGCTGTGCAATGTGAGAATGACTTCTGCTGTGCTGCAGAGAAGAAGTGGCAGCTGTGAATGGAGAGACTGGACAACTGAAAGACCCAACCACTAACCAGCGCCGCCATTTACTCTTACCCCACACACCAGAATACGCGGATCCCAGATCGGCCTCTACAGCCACCTGAGGACTCACCAATAGATATCTTCAGAAGAAAACATCGTACTCAACTTGAGTAATTAGACAAATCTGCTTAAGTAAATGTTAGTATTTAATCCCAAACCAAGGATGCAGAGATGGGTTATTTGGTCACCATTATATTGTTTCTTATGGGATCCTATTATATGTCACTTGGAAGATTATTTTTTGCACTATGATAGTGACCACACTTGAAAAGTGAATCCCTGAGATATGACAAAATCTTATTTATAAAAATGCAATTTCTCTCCATTTCTAAATAATATTTAATAGGCACAAGGACTAGACCAGGTTCAAATGATCAGATCATATTCAGATGGATGTAGGAAACATACTTTATTGTCTATATCAATAGATTTCAGTGGGAAATACATATTAAATATAACAACCTTCATTAATGTAGGTTCCTTCACCATTACTTCTAACATGTTATAATATCACTACTTGTTTCACACGGCACACTGGCACAGTTAGTAGAGTTTTGGGATTAATCCTGAACTTGGTTGCTGCCTGTGCAGAGTTTGCCACTTTTTCTGTGACTTCTCATCTGGTTGCCCCTACTTGATCCCATATCTCAATGATGCACATGTTTGTGGATTAATTGGCCACTGTAATTCAGCCCCAGTGGCAGAAGGGAAATCAATGGAAATAAAGGGAGAATAAAAAAGTTGGATTAATGTGAGTGCATCCTTGATTGTCAGCGTGGACTCAAAGGCTGTTCATTTGTATTGGTTCAGGAGAAAGCCTGTGCATCTTTAAAAGCACATGAATATTTAAATATGCACATACCTATCCTTCCCTGTACAAGCTTACAACAGCAACCCACCGAATGGTTTTCTGAACAGGTTGCCTTTCTCCTCTCTATACAGTAACTTGAGGGAAGAAGGTCAACAAGACAACTTCACTTCCTCTAGGAAGGAGATGCTGAACGGTTTAGAGTATTGTGTACAGTTCTGATCAACTACTTACAGAAAAGATATCAATAAAATTGAAAGAATACAGAGAAAATTTACAAGCATGTTGCCAGGACTTGATAACCTGAGTTATAGGGAAAGCTTGAATAGGTTACAACTTTATTCCTTAGAGCATAGAAGAATGAGGAGAGACTTGATAGAGGTGAACAACATTATGAGGTGTATAGATATGGTAAATATAAACAGGCTTTTTCCTCTGAGGTTGGGTGAGCCTACAACTAGGTGTCATGGGTTAAGGGTGAAAGGTGAAATGTTTAAAAGGGAATATGAGGGGGATTTTCTTCACTCAGAGGTTGGTGAGAGTGGAGCGAGATGCCAGTGGGAGTGGTGGATGCGGGTTCCATTTCAACACTTAAGAGAAATTTGGGAGGGATATGGAAGGCTATGGTTGGGTGCAGGTCAAAGGGCTAGGCAGAATAATAGTTTGGCATGGATTAGATGGGCCAATGGGTCTATTGTTGTGCTGTAGTGCTCTATGACAGTAAATAAAATATTTTGAAGCCTACACTCACAGGTTTAATGTTGGTGAGTAGTTGCTGGTGGCTTGAGTGGTGCATGGAGATAATGGGCATTAAGTGGAGTAGTTCTCAAATGTACTCCCATTCCTGTTGCTTTTCTGGGGAACAAATATCAGACAGAGAAGAGCTTTAAGCAGATTAAGAGCTCTTCTCTCTGTGCCACATTGTTACATGGCATGGGAAGATGTAAACAGGGATGTTTGGAAATAGATTGCGGACTATAGTGGTGAAGGATTAGTGTCCTGAAGAAGATGGGAGGATGGTTGGCTTTGACTGGGTAGAATTAATTATCATGTGACAAAACTCCCAAAACTACATCCAATCAGAATAGAAAAAAATAATTGCACACACGCGCAATGAGAAAATTTCTTATCCTATTATAAAATATCCTTCATATTTTATATAATGCACAATAAAGCTTAGAGTAACATTAATATAAGAAACAAATGATCTACTTAAGTCAGTTCTTAATGTAACAGCACTTGTATAAGATATACTATATAGCAGGAGGTCTAAGAAATTCAGTGTATATCTCATGGGATCTAAAATAACCATAAGCACCAACAGAAAACAAAGACAAATTGTTTATAGAAATAGCAGATCTTAATGTGAATCATTGCCACACAATCATAGCAAATAAAGTTAATATTTGACCTAATACAGAGGCATGCAAAAGTTTGGGCACCTCTGGTCAAAATTTCTGTTACTGTGAATAGCTAAGCGAGTAAAAGATGACCTGATTTCCAAAAGGCATAAGGTTAAAGATGACACATTTCTTTAATATTTTAAGCAAGAAACCTTTTTTTATTTCCATCTTTTACAGTTTCAAAATAACAAAAAAGGAAAAGGGCCCAAAGCAAAAGTTTGGGCACCCTGCATGGTCAGTACTTAGAAACACCCCCTTTGGCAAGTATCACAGCTTGTAAACACTTTCTGTAGCCAGCTAAGACTCTTTCAATTCTTCTTTGGGGGATTTTGCCCATTCTTCCTTGCCAAAGGCTTCTAGTTCTCTGAGATTCTTGCATGCACTGTTCTTTTGAGTTCTATCCACAGATTTTTGATGATGTTTAGGTCGGGGGACTGTGAGGGCCATGGCAAAACCTTCAGCTTGTGCCTCTTGAGGTAGTCCATTGTGGATTTTGAGGTGTGTTTAGGGTCATTATCCTGTTGTAGAAGCCATCCTCTTTTCATCTTCGGCTTTTTTACAGACGGTGTAATGTTTGCTTCCAGAATTTGCTGGAATTTAATTGAATTAATTCTTCCCTCTACCAGTGAAATGTCCCCCGTGCCACTGGCTGCAACACAAGCCCAAAGCATGATTGATCCACCCCTGTGCCTAACAGCTGAAGAGGTGTTCTTTTCATGAAATTCTGCACCCTTTTTTCTCCAAACATACCTTTACACGTTGCGGCCAAAAAGTCCTATCTTAACTTCATTAGTCCACAGGACTTGTTTCCAAAATGCATCAGGCTTGTTTAGATGTTCCTTTGCAAACTTCTGACGCTGAATTTTGTGGTGAGGACACAGGAAAGGTTTTCTTCTGATGACTCTTCCATGAAAGTCGTATTTGTGCAGGTGGTGCTGCACAGTAGAACAGTGCACCACCACTCCAGAGTCTGCTAAATCTTCCTTAAGGTCACTTGCAGTCAAACGGGGATTTTGGTTTGCCTTTCTAGCAATCCTACGAGCAGTTCTCTTGGATGGTTTTCTTGGTCTTCCAGACCTCAACTTGACCTCCACCATTCCTGTTAAGCGCCAGTTCTTAATTACATTACGAACTGAGGAAACGGCTACTTGAAAATGTTTTGCCTTATAGCCGTCTCCTGCTTTGTGGGCATCATTTATTTTAATTTTCAGAGTGCTTGGCAGCTGCTTAGAGGAGCCCATGGCTGCTGATTGTTGGGACAGGCTTTGAGGAGTCAGGGTATTTATAAAGCTTTGAAATTTGCTTCACCTGGCTTTTCCTAACGATGACTGTGAACAAGCCATAGCCCTAACAAGCTAATTAAGGTCTGAGACTTTAGTAAAAGTTATCTGAGAGCTCAAATCTCTTGGGGTGCTCAAACTTCTGCATGGTGCTCCTTTCCTTTTTCCCACTCTAAAATTGTACAAAACAAAAATGATACACTAATCTTGCTTAAAATGTTGAAAAGAATGTTTCATCTTTAACTTCATGACTTTTGGCAATCAATTCATCTTCTACTCACTTAACTATTCACAGTTTTTGACCAGGGGTGCCCAAACTTTTGCATGCCACTGTATATTCTTTCTCTCATTGTAACCAGTTACCACATTCAGCAAGGGGATTGCATAATTCTTCTCCTCACCTACCTTCTGCATAGAATGCACTCCTTGGGGCAGCTTCACTGTGTCCAAATAAATGGATGTTCTATGGGAGTGCATAAACTGGCTTTTGAACTTCTGCCTTCAGTCACAGACAAACTGGTGAAAATGAAGTGCTGATCCTCAGTTAGGAGGAGCTAAGTTTAATCTTCCATTGGGAAAGTGGATGAAATGTAGTGACTGGTTCCATCACGGTCTGGCATAGAAACACCAATGCCCAAGAATAGGTAAGCTTTCAAAAAGTGGTGGATACATCCCATTTCATTGAAGGAAAAGCCCTCCCCCATTGAGCACATCTACAAGGAGCACTGCCACAGGAAAACAGCATCTAACACGAGGAACCCCACCATCCAGACTGTGCTCTCTTCTTGCTGCTGCCGTCAGGAGGCAGGTACAGGAGCCTCAAGACCCACACCGCCAAGTTCAGGAACAGTTATTAGCCTTCAACCATCAGGCTCCTGAATCAGCATGGATAACTTCACTCAGCACAACACTGAAGTGATTATTGAACACCAACTTTGGACTCACTTTAAAGGGCTCTGTAACTCATGTTTGTTTGTTTGTTTATTTATTACTTGTTTCTTTTCACATTTGAACAGTTTGTAGTTCTGCATTGATTCTATTGTCCTTTGTTCTACTGTGAATGCCTACAAGAAAATACATCTCAGGATAGTATTTGCTGACATATACATACTTTGATGATAAACTTACTTTGAAACTTCACTGAATACTTTTTTCCTATATCAGCAAACAAGGCAAAGATGAAATCTATTGCTCAGAAAGGTGACCTACAGTGCAACTGTAGAACTAAGCCAGCTAATTTTTTAATTAATAGTTTGAGGGATGAAGGCTATAAAATCAGGATCATTCCAATCAAACTGGAGAACACAGAGAGGCACTGACACTTAAAAATGTTAAACATTTTAACAGAACTGATGTCCTGGTCTAAAACAATGACTGATAATAGTTTTGATTGTAGATATTATAGGCTCCACTATGGGTTCATGAAGCAGGTTATTAAGTGTAGAAGGTGACAACAGTTAAATGTCTGTGCATTTGCAATAGATATGGCACTTTCATTGTTCTCATCTTTGGAAAGCTAATATAGGAAACTATAGTTGTGTCACCTATTAAAGTCCATTCTTCAAGACCATAATATTATCTTGTAAATTAAGAGCTTATGTTATGATTTCTTATGAGAGAAAACGTTAACAATGATTAAACAAGTCCTCTTCTTAAAACTCCCTCCCCACCCCTCACTAGAGTGGTCTTTACAATTTAACACAGAAAGCAAGTCCTGGCTGTGGCTTTCACCATCTGGAGATCTTGGCATCAGATGAAGTATTCCTTCTTACTTTCATCCACAGAGTCTTGGAAGTTGGGATCATTCTTCAAAGCAACATCTGCATTCTCGGCAAATTCGGTGCCCTTAGCCTCATTGGTGTGATATGTGCCCTTGTGCCTGTACAGGTAACGGATCATTACCACAAAGAGGCAAATAACCACAAAGATCACGGCAGCTATGACACCTGTGGGTAGAGAGAACAAGCTATTAAATACTGGAACATAGACACTAGGAATACTTTGAATTATTCCTAACTAAATTACCAGATTATACAGGTACATTAAACAGTAGTAGCATAAATTTACACACTATAAATGTATATTGTATAAACTTATGTTGATACTGTCTAATGTACCTGTATAATCTGACATATGCTCTGATTAAACAGTATCAACATTAATTTATACAGCCTGTAGGCAATAAAAGTTTAAATAAAATGTTACCTAGCCACACTTAAAGTATTATGTGCTCCATTACAGGAAGGAGGTGCAGTATTTGGAACGAGTGCAGAGGTGGATTATCACATTGCTTTCTGGATTAGAAGATACGAGGCAAAAGGAACAGTTCACCAATCTTGGGCTGTTTCTTTTGGAGCATCAGAGGTTGAGGGAGAAGTGATTGAAGTTTATAAGATTATGAGAGGCACGGATATAGTGGACAGCATCTTTTCCACCAGGGAAGAAACATCAATTACTAATGGACATGCAGAGGTCTGAAACTTGCTGCCTGGCATAGTGGCAGATGCAGGTAGAATAGTGTTGTTTAAGAGGATTTTAGATAGACACCGGAATAGGCAGAGAATGGAGGGATATACAGTAGGTGAAGTTTAACTTGGGTGACACAGGAAAAGGTGTTGCAGAAACTCAGTAAGTTAGGCAGTGTCTATGGAGAGGATAAACAGGCAAACATGGCATCCTACTTGAATTGCCAACATTACAATGAAGGACAATGCCAGCAGATGTTCCTTTTGAGGGATATCCACTCAGGTACACCTGATGTCCACTTATTAGGTACACCTGCTTTTTAATGAAATTATCTAATCAAACAATGTGTCAGCAACTCAATGTGTGTAGACATGCTCAAGAGGACAGTTATTGTTCAGACCAAAGAACAGAATGGAGATGAAATGTGACTAAGTGACTTTGACCATGGAATGATTGTTGGTGCCAGATGTGGTGTTTTGAGTATCTCAGAAACTGCTGATCTCCTGGGATTTTCACTCACAACAGTCTCTAAAGTTACATAGAAACACAGAAAACCTACAGCACAATGCAGGCCCTTCGACTGACAAAGCCGTGCTGAACATGTCCCTACCTTAGAAATTACCTAGGGTTATCCATAGCCCTCTACTTTTCTGAGCTCCATGTATATGTCCAGGAGTCTCTTAAATGACCCTATCGTATCTGCCTCCACCACCGTTGTCAGCAGCCCATTCTATGCACTCGCCACTCTGCATAAAAAGTTTACCCATGACATATCCTCTACTTCCAGGCACCTTAAAACTATGCCCTCTCATGTTAGCCATTTCAACCCTGGGAAAAAGCCTCTGACTAACCACATGATCAATGCCTCTCATCATCTTGTGCACCTCTATCAGGTCACCTCTCATCCTCTGTTGCTCCAATGAAAAAAGGCCAAGTTCACTCAACCTGTTCTCATAAGGCATGCTCCCCAATCCTGGCAACATCCTTGTAAATCTCCTCTGCACCCTTTCTATGGTTGCCGCATCCTTCCTGTGATGTGGCAACCAGAACTGAGCACAGTACTCCAAGTGGGGTCTGACCAGGGTCCTACATAGCTGCAATGTTACCTCTCGGCTCTTAAACTCAATCCCACGATTGATGAAGAACAATGCACCGTATGTTTTCTTAACCACAGTATCAACCTGCGTAGCAGCTTTGAGTGTCCTATGGACTCGGACCCCAAGATCCCTCTGATCCTCCACACTGCCAAGAGTCTTACCATTAATACTATACTCTGCCATCATATTTGACCTACCAAAATGAACCACCTCACACTTACCTGGGTTGAACTCCATCTGCCACTTCTCAGCCCAGTTTTGCATCCTATCAATGTCCCACTGTCACCTCCTACAGCCCTCCACACTATCCACAAAGCCTCGGACCTTTGCGTCATCAGCAACTTTACTAACCCATCCCTTCTCTTCCTCATTTATAAAAATCACTAAGAGAGGTGGTCCCAGAACAGATCCCTTAGGCTAGGGGTCCCCAGTCTTTTTTGCACCGCGGACTGGTTTAATATTGACAATATTCTTGTGGACCGGCCGACCCAGATTTGGGGGGTGGGGGTTAATCACGACCGGAATATAGGTGATAAATCAGTAGTTAATACACTCAATTTTATTTCTAAAAGGGTTTATCTAACGAATTTAATATTAAGCACAGCGCATACTTTCCTCGCATGAATATAGTGATGTCAATTATAGATCATAAGGGGGGGTTCCTTATGTCAGTCTATTCCGCAATTTAGTTTTCATAGCATTCATTGCAGAAAACTCCGCTTCGCAGAGATAAGGTGTTGGAAATGGAAGCAACGTTTTCAGTGCTTTCGTGGCTACGTCAGGATATTCAGCCTTGACTTTGATCCAGAAAGCCAGCAGAGATGTTATGTCAAACATACTTTTCAGCCCACCGTCATTTGCAAGCTCGAGGAGTTGATCTTCTTCCCGTGCTGACATGGATGATTCACCGGGGACATTCACAAATGGGTCACGGACCCATTCCTTTGCACGTCTTGCGTCATTTGCGGTTGGGAAGTCACGCTCGAGTTCTGTTGACAGTGAAGATAAGTGTTCGCACACCAGCTGTGAGCCTCAGTCTCTCCCAAATTCCCAGCTAATGTTGGGAACATGTCAAATATGCCCCTGTCCACTCCCCATCCTCTCAGTTCCAGTTTGGCTGTGAAAGCAGACACTTTATCTGCCAACTTGAAGACAGTTGTCATTCTCCCCTGAAGTGACAAATTGAGTTCATTGAGCAGGTTGAAGATGTCACACAGATAAGCGAGTTTTGCTATCCACTCCTCAACACTGAAGTGTGCTGCCAGTGGTGACTTTTTTCCTGAAAGAACTCTCTGTACTCAAAACTCTTAACTCAAAACCCTGGCCAGGGCTCTCTCCCTTGATAGCCACCTGACTCCAGTGGCGTTTGTGCTCTGCATCCAATTCCTCGCAAAGCTGCTCAAACAGACGTGAGTTAAGGGCTTTTGCTTTGCTGTGATTGATAACTTCAACAACGTCACTCAATACGCTGTTAAGATCAGGTGACATTTTTCGGCTAGCCAGCATTTCCCTGTGTGTGACACAGTGTGTAGACTGGCATTCAGGAGCAACCTCTTTGACTCGGGAAGTGAAACCGGACTTGTTAAGCCGTTCCAACAGCTGTGCTTCGATGTCCTCCGCTATGTCATCAATTCTCCTTGAAACTGTGGTAGCTGAAAGAGAAACCTGTGCCATCTTGTTAGCTGCAGCTTCTCCCAACAGTTCATGGCACATGTCCTTGGCAGCAGGCAGAATCAATTCTTCACCAACAGTGAAAGGCTTCTTAGCCTTAGCAATACAGCTAGCCACTAAGTACGACGCTCTCAGAGCAGTAGCATTTGTGGAGGTAGTGGCTCTCAGCACTTGCTTCTGTCCCGCTTTCTCACGTTTTTTCCGCTCAAAAAACTCAACAGGTTTGTCTTTAGTGCAGGGTGCCTGCAATCAAGGTGCCGAAGCAGATTTGAGTGCTTCATTGTCTCAATAGACAGCTTGTCTCCACATATCACACACAGGGGGCTTGGAGCGTGGGAGTCACCGGTCGCAATAAAGCTATATTTTATGTATGACTCGTCGTATTTTCTGTTGAAGGAAGCTTTCTTTTTTTTGCAGTCTCACCTCAGTTGTCTCTGCGTTATCATCATTGTTAAGACTTTTATGTCCCCTACCATCTCTTCCAAAGAAACTCTCAAGTGACGTTTGTTTTTTACTCATCGAGTAGTTGTAGGTTAATGACTGACTGATGTCCTCGTGTGCGTTCAAGTTCAACAGTGCGTGACAGGGAATGGGGAAATGTGCAGTTGACTCATATCGTTTCCTTGCGACCCGGTAGCACATGCTTTGTGGGCCGGTGGTTGGGGACCACTGCCTTAGGCACACCACTGGTGACCAACCTCCATGCAGAATATGATCCATCTGCAACCACTCTTTGCCTTCTGTGGGCAAGCCAGTTCTGGAGCCACAAAGCAATGTCCCCTTCGATCCCATGCCTCCTTACTTTCTCAATAAGTCTTGCATGGGGTACCTTGTCAAATGCCTTGCTGAAATCCATATACACTACATCTACTGCTCTACCTTCAAAGTGTTTAGTCACATCCTCAAAAACTTCAATCAGGCTTGTAAGGCACCACCTGCCTTTCACAAAGCCATGCTGACTATTCCTAATCATATTATGCCTCTCCAAATGTTCATAAATCCTGCCTTCATCAACTTACCAACCTCTGAAGTAAGACTTACTGGTTTATAATTTCCTGGGCTATCTCTACTCCCTTTCTTGAATAATAGAACAACATCTGCAACCCTCCAATCCTCTGGAACCTCTCCTGTCCCCATTGATAATGCAAAGATCGTCACCAGAGGCTCAGCAATCTCCTCCCTTGCCTTCCACAGTAGGCCGGGGTACATCTCGTCCGGTCCTGGTGACTTATCGAATTTGATGCTTTCCAAAAGCTCCAGCATATCCTCTTTCTTAATATCTACATGCTCAAGCTTTTTAGTCCGCTGTAAACCATCTCTACAATCGCCAAGATCCTTTTCCGTAGTGAATAATGAAGCAAAGTATTCATTAAGTACCTCTGCTATCACCTCTGGTTCCATACACAATTTTCCACTATCACACTTGATTGATCCTATTCTTTCATGTCTTATCCTCTTGCTCTTCACATACTTGCAGAATGCCTTGGGGTTTTCCTTAACCCTGTCCGCCAAGGCCTTCTCATGGCCCCTTCTGGCTCTTCTAATTTCATTCTTAAGCTCCTTCCTGCTTGCCTTATAATCTTCTAGATGTCTATCATTACCGAGATTTTTGAACCTTTTGTAAGCTCTTTTCTTCTTGACTGGATTTACAACTGCCTTTGTACACCACGGTTCCTGTACCTTACCATCCTTTCCCGACTCATTGGAACAAACCTATGCAGAACACCATGCAAATATCCCCTGAACATTTGCCACATTTCTCCTGTACATTTCCCTGGGAACATCTGTTCCCAATTTATGCTTCCAAGTTCCTGCATGATAGCCTCCTATTTCCCCTTACTCCAATTAAACACTTCCCTAACTTGTCTGTTCCTATCCCTCTCCAATGCTATGGTAAAGGAGATAAAATTGTGATCACTATCTCCAACATGCTCTCCCACTGAGAGTCCTGACACCTGACCAGGTTCATTTCTCAATACTAGATCAAGTATAGCCTCTCCTCTTGTCAGCTTATCTACATATTGTGTCAAGAAACCTTCTTGAACACACCTAACAAACTCCACCCCATCTAAACCCCTCGCTCTAGAGACATGCTAATCGATATTTGGGAAATTAAAATCTCCCACCACGACAATCCAGTTATTATTACACCTTTCCAGAATTTGTCTTCCTATCTGTTCCTCGATGTCTTTGTTACTATTGGGTGGTCTATACAAAACACCTAGTAGAGTTCTTAACTTCCTGTTCTTAACTTCCACCCACAGAGACTCCGTCGACAATCCCTCCATGACTTCCTCCTTCTCTGCAGCCATGACACTATCTCTGATCAACAGTGCCACAGAGAATGGTGCAAAAAAGAAAAATAAAATCCAGTGAGTGAGTTCTGTGGGCAAAAATGGCTCGTTAATGACAGAGGTCATAGGAGAATGTGCTGCCCATTCAAGCTAACAGGAAAGCAACAGTAACTCAAGTAACCACGTGTTACAACAGCGGTGGCCAGAAGAGCATCTTCGAAGAGGATGGGCTACAGCAGTCGATGAGCACAAACACTCGGTGGCTATTTTATTAGTTACCTGAGGTACCTCATAAAGTAGGCACTGAGTGTGGAAAGGGTTAATCCAAGCAAGTTCTTTTTTCCCCCCACTGAGGTTAGGTGACACTGCAGCTGGAGGTCACAGATCAAGGGTGAAAGGTAAAATATTTAAGGAGAACTTCACTCGGAGGGTGGTGAAAGTGTGGATGTAGATTCCATTGCAGCATTTAAGAGAAGATAGGACAGGTACCTGGATGGGGAGGGGTATGGTGCGCAATGGTCCAAGTACGCATTGATAGGACTAGCAGATTAATAGATTGGCATCGACAAGATGGGCTGAAGGGTCTGTTTCTGTGCTGTAGTGTTCCATGACTCTATGTACTGAAAAAAACATAGAACATAGAACAGTACAGCACAGTACAGGCCCTTCAGCCCACAATGTTGTGCCGACCCTCAAACCCTGCCTCCCATATAAGCCCCCAACTTAAGTTCCTCTATATACCTGTCCAGTAGTCTCTTAAACTTCACTAGTGTATCTGCCTCCACCACTGACTCAGGCAGTGCATTCCACACACCAACCACTCTCTGAGTAAAAAACCTTCCTCTACTATCCACCTTGAATTTCCCACCGTTACCTTAAAGCCATGTCCTCTTGAATTGAGCAATGGTGCCCTGTGGAAGAGGCTCTGGCTATCCACTCTATCTACTCCTCTTATTATCTTGTACACCTCTATCATGTCTCCTCTCATCCTCCTCCTCTCCAAAGAGTAAAGCCCTAGCTCCCTTAATCTCTGATCATAATGCATACTCTCTAAACCAGGCAGCATCCTGGTAAATCTACTCTGTATCCTTTCCAATGCTTCCACATCCTTCCTATACTGAGGCGACCAGAACTGGACACAGTACTCCAAGTGTGGCCTAACCAGAGTTTTATAGAGCTGCATCGTTACATCGTGACTCTTAAACTATATCCCTCGACTTATGAAAGCTAACACCCCAGAAGCTTTCTTAACTACCCTATCCACCTGTGAGGCAACTTTCAGGGATCTGTGGACATGTACCCCCAGATCCCTCTGCTCCTCCACACTACCAAGTATCCTGCCATTTACTTTGTACTCTGCCTTGGAGTTTGTCCTTCCAAAGTGTACCACCTCACACTTCTCCAGGTTGAACTCCATTTGCCACTTCTCAGCCCACTTCTGCATCCTATCAATGTCTCTCTGCAATCTTCGATAATCCTCTACACTGTCTACAACACCACCAACCTTTGCGTCGTCTGCAAACTTGCCAACCCACCCACATCCAGGTCGTTAATAAAAATCATGAAAAGTAGAGGTCCCAGAACCGATCCTTGTGGGACACCACTCGTCACAATCCTCCAAGCTGAATGTACGCCCTCCACCATGACCCTCTGCCTTCTGCAGGCAAGACAATTCTGAATCCACCTGGCCAAACTTCCTTGGATCCCATGCCTTCTGACTTTCTGAATAAGCCTACCATGTGGAACCTTGTCAAACGCCTTACTAAAATCCATATAGCTCACCTCCACTGCACTACCCTCATCTATATGCCTGGTCACCTCCTCAAAGAACTCTATCAGGCTTGTTAAACACGATCTACCCTTCACAAAGCCATGTTGACTGTCCCTGATCAGACCATGATTCTCTAAATGCCCAGAGATCCTATCTCTAAGAATCTTTTCCAACAGCTTTCTCACCACAGACGTAAGGCTCACTGGTCTATAATTACCCAGACTATCCCTACTACCTTTTTTGAACAAGGGGACAACATTTGCCTCCCTTCAATCCTCCGGTACCATTCCCGTGGACAACAAGGGCATGAAGTTCCTAGCCAGAGGCTCAGCAATTTCTTCCCTCGCCTTGTGGAGCAGCCTGGGGAATATTCTGTCAGGCCCCGGGGACTTATCTGTCCTAATGTATTTTAACAACTCCAACACCTCCTCTCCCTTAATATCAACATGCTCCAAAACACCAACCTCACTCGTATTGTCCTCACCGTCATCAAGTTCCCTCTCATTGGTGAATACCGAAAAGAAGTATTCATTGAGGACCTCGCTCACTTCCACAGCCTCCAGGCACATCTTCCCACCTTTATCTCTAATCAGTCCTACCTTCACTCCTGTCATCCTTTTGTTCTTCACATAATTGAAGAATGCCTTGGGGTTTTCCTTTACCCTACTCGCCAAGGCCTTCTCATGCCCCCTTCTTGCTCTTCTTAGCCCCTTTTTAAGCTCCTTTCTTGCTTCCCTATATTCTTCAATAGACCCATCTGATCCTTGCTTCCTAAACCTCATGTATGCTGCCTTCTTCCACCTAACTAGATTTTCCACCTCACTTGTCACCCATGGTTCCTTCACCCTACTATTCTTTATCTTCCTCACCAGAACAAATTTATCCCTAACATCCTGCAAGAGATCTCTAAACATCGACCACATGTCCATAGTACATTTCCCTGCAAAAACATCATCCCAATTCACACCCGCAAGTTCTAGCCTTATAGCCTCATAACTTGCCCTTCCTCAATTAAAAATTTTCCTGTCCTCTCTGATTCTGTCCTTTTCCATGATAATGCTAAAGGCCAGGGAGCGGTGGTCACTGTCCCCCAGATGCTCACCCACTGAGAGATCTGTGACCTGACCCGGTTCATTACCTAGTACTAGATCTAGTACGGCATTCCCCCTAGTCGGCCTGTCCACATACTGTGACAGGAATCCATCCTGGACACACTTAACAAACTCTGCCCCAACTAAACCCTTGGAACTAATCAGGTGCCAATCAATATTAGGGAAGTTAAAGTCACCCATGATAACAACACTGTTATTTTTGCAGCTTTCCAAAGAGACAAATTGCCTTTAAACTCACGAGAGAGCATAGACCATCAACTTGATGTTTCTGTAGCAGGCAATTTCCTTTTCACGAGGCCGAGTTGCTAGCTCAATGCTCAACCCAGCACGGATGGAAATGGTGCCAAGGGAGCCGGCTGGGTTTGAACTCGGGAGCCTTTGCTCCGAAGTCCGGTGCTGATGCCACTACGCCACCAGCCGGCTGATATGTACTGAAATGCAATGGAAAAATGTTTGTTTGCATGTCATCCAGACATATCATTACGTGCATAATTACAGCAAGGTAGGAAAAGAAAGACAGAATGCAGTGTATAGTGTTACAGTTACAGAGAAAGTACAGGGCAGGTACACAAAGTGAAAGGGTCACTGCAAGGTAGCTTCAGAATTCAAGAGTTCACTTTTAGTGTACGAGGGGTTCATTCAAGATGCTGATAACACCGGTATAGGAGCTACCCTTGAGCCTGAGTGTATGTGCTCTCAAGTCTTGTATCGCCTGTGCTTTTAGCTTTGTGATCAATAGCATGCTGCACTCTCCCCATTGATGTTTTTAACTAGGATCATCCAATATCCAACCCTTTGTGTTTAAGTAGGTCACACCGACTGGAGTTATACCACTGTCCCAGGTTATGACAATAAGCAGCTTCACTGTGATACTTTTTCTTTCCGCACTTCTCTATCATTAACTTAAAACTCATGTTTTTCAATTACAATTAGGATATTAATTGGTCACTAATGAAGAACATCTGCCAGCATTGAGCCCTCCAAGTCAAGAGGAGAGATAATTAAAATACAAACTGTAGGTTATGTTTTAATGGTTAAGAACATACAGCCAGAACAGTCACACGCCTGGGAGTGCAAAAGGCTACAGAAAGTGATGGCTTCACTGTGTTATGGACTAAGCAGCAGCTAGCAGGAAATGGTGGGATGAGGAAGCCCACCATTGCACAAACAGACAGAAGGTTTATTTTACTGTGGGGGATGCGTGGGCAGTAGTGACTTGGCAGCTTGCCAGTGAGAAGCTTTCACCAAGAATCATTTAGCACTCATACAGCAGAAATATCTGAGTGACAGACCGTGGATTATTGGGAGGACTGGACTTCAGAACCTGTCCCCAGCATCTCAAAAATCAAACCAGGACCTTCTTAATGTCAACGGAAAGGCAAGATTGCTCTAGCCTTTCAGTAATCCAGATCATACAGCATCATAGATGACTAAGATGTGAAAGAGGTCCTACATGCTTGTCAAAATAGCTGACTAAATAGTGTAAAACTACATTCAAAGTTCAAAGTAAATTTACTAGCAAAGTGTGTATCCGTTAGCATATACTGAGCACGTAAGTTATAAAGAGTCCTTGAAAGTGAGTATGCACGTCTTTGAATCAATTCAGAGTCATGGTGAATGAAATTATCCACGCCAGTCTAGGAGCTGATCGTTGTAAGGTATTAACTCCTTCTGAACCTGGTGGTGTGGGACCCAAGGCATCTGTACCTCCTGCTCAGTGAGAAGAGGGCATAGCCTAGATGGTGGGGTCCTTTGATGATGGATGGATGCCAGCATTCCATGTAATACTGGGGAGGGCTTTGTTGTGTTGAACTGGGCTGCATCCATCACTTTCTGTAGCCTTTTGCACTCCCAGGCGTGTGACTGTTCTGGCTGTATGTTCTTAACCATTAAAACATAACCTACAGTTTGTATTTTAATTATCTCTCCTCTTGACTTGGAGGGCTCAATGCTGGCAGATGTTCTTCATTAGTGACCAATTAATATCCTAATTGTAATTGAAAAACATGAGTTTTAAGTTAATGATAGAGAAGTGCGGAAAGAAAAAGTATCACTTTTAAGTTACTCATCCTCAGGGGTAAATGTTATAAAAACATTACAGCTAAACTACCATCAATGTTGTTAAAAGTACTGTGGAAAGTACAAATAAAATTCACTAAGCAACAGGAAAAACCTACATTCAACAGAACCTTAGTGGCGCATTATGTAGCTTAAATTTTTCCATTAAAATTAGGCAACCATTACCTCACTGAACCTATGATGTCAAATGGAAATACCTTCCTAGTCAACTACAGTTATATCTTCATTGTCCAACATGGTCCATCCTGTCCACAAACCATAGACTATAGGAGTAGAGCTTGGCACATCAAATCTGCTCCATCATTCAGACATGGTTGTTTTAATTCCAATTCTATTCTCCAACCTTCTATCCATAGCTCTTTACTCCTTTAATAATTAAGAACGTATCAATCTTTATTTTGAGACATTGTGGAATAGAGAGACACTGTTGTAAGGTGGGAGCCATTTGTAAAGGACAAGTCCAGACAAGCCAATAAAAAGGAAGATGTAAGTGGAGTGGCCATTGTTGGAGTGGGCCTGTGTTAGAGTGGGAAGCTTTGGCTCAACAGGCTTGGGCAAGCACAGGCTAAGGTTCTAAGTAAGTTTCTTTGAATTTTTAAATTAAGTTTTTTTGGTGGGAAATCTGAGAGACCTCCAGTTTATCTGATAACTACATTTGCATGAAGCACATAAAGCTGCAGCTCCTTTGAGACCATGTTAAGGAACTGGAGCTGCAGCTGGATGATCTTTGGCTCATACTGGAGCTGCAGCTGGATGATCTTTGGATCATAGGGGAGAATAAGGAGGTGGTAGTTGGGAGCTACAGGGAGATGGTCACCCCTAAGTTGAAGGAGGCAGGTACCTGGGTGACTGTCAGGAGAGGGAAGAGGAATAGGCAACCAATGCTGAACACTTCTGTGGCTGTTCCCCTCAATAATAAAACCACTTTGGATACTGCTTTGGGGAAACAACCTAGCAGAGGGAAACCCTGGCACTGAACAGGTCTCTGGCACTGAATCTAGCTATATGACTTAGAAGCGAAGGGGGGGAAAAGAGGAGTACAGCAGTGATAAGGGATTCCATAGTTAGAACAGCAGACAGATCTGAGAAAGGTACCCAGGCACACCTTGCCTCCAAGGTGCTAAATTCATGGATGACTTGGATCAGGTGCACAGTATTCTAAAGGAGGAGTGTGAGTAGCTGGAAGTTGTGGTTCATATCTGTATTATTGACACAGGTCGAAAAAGGGTGGAAGTCCTGAGAGCAACTACAGGGAGTTAGTTAGAAAGCTGAAAATCAGGACCACCTGGGTAGTAATCTCTGGGTTGCTGCCCATGTCACACCTGTGCAAAAAGGATGAGTTACACCTGAACTTGAGGGGTACCGATATCCTTGCAGGCAGGTTTTCTAGAACTGTTGGGGAAGGCTTAAACTAATCTGGCAGGGGAATAGGAACTAGAGTGATAGGGCTGAGAAAATGTGGCACTTGATATAAAAGTTGATGCAGTGTGTAGTGAGACTGTGAGGAAGGACAGGCAGGTGATAGGGCAAAATTGCAGTCAGTGGGAGGATTTGAACTGTAACACGGGGAGCAAAATCAAAAAGGGTGACGAATGTAGAACTGAAGGTGTTAAATTGAATGCACACAGTATAGAGCATAAGATAGATGATCTTGTAGTGTAGTTAGATTGGCAAGTTAAAATGTTGTGGGCATTACTTAGTTGTGGCTGCAAGAAGATAATAGTTGGAAGTTTAACAGCCAAGGATACACATAGAGCAGGAATTTGTAGAATGGCTATCAGATGGCTTTTCAGAGCAGCTTGTGGTTGAGCCCACTCAGGGAAAGGCAATTCTAGATTGGCATTGTGTTCGATCGGCACAGAAACTGTGAGCCAAGGGGCCCATTCCTAATTGTTCTGTGTTATATTGCAAATATTAACGCCGTCAGATGAACATGAAAGGATTATGATTTTGAGGAGGTTGAAATAGGAGGCACGGTTGGTGTTGAAAAACATAATGGCATAAACACTACACTAAAGGAACTAAATTCCAGCAAAGGTATTAAATTTGGCCTTATTACAGTTTCCTTAGAATTTGTGGAAAGGCACAAATACACTGGGAATAACAAGTCTGAGAGTGATTACTTTCCAAAGCAACACTTCAATTAACTTCCTCCAAAAACTCTGTAAACTGCTGAAACTAAGCCAAGCCACACACGGGACGTGGGGATGGAATTACAAGTTTATGGTCTGACAGAATTGTTTTTGCTTACATGATGTTTCCACAGTGGAGCCAGGAGGTGGTTTTGCAGAACATGAGTAGATCATTGCAAGACTTTTACTCAGACCCAGAGGGACATTCCATTGCTTCACCCCCCTTCAAGAGCTCCACTGTTGATCTTTGACAGTATTGGGTGTAAAATATGAAGTTGTTAACGCTGCAGGTAGTTTCAAAGAATCCTTGAAGACCAGAGATTATATCATGAAATGCATATTCCCATACCCCAAGCTCATAAGTGCACTGCAGGGAGCCATCAAGTCTATGCTGTCTATTTGTAGAGCAATACAATCAATCCTGTGCCCCACACACAGGCTCCTGAACCCACAGCCCCTGTAGATCATCCAATTTCCTTTTCAAATCAGCGACAGCCTGCACTTCATCACCCTGCGAATATAAGACCATAAGACATAAAACATGAGAGCAGAATTAGGCCATTTTCCCATTGAGTCAGTCCACCATCCCATCACAGGTGATCTATTATACCATTCAACCCCATCCCCATGTTTTATCCTCGTAACCTTTGATTTATTAATCAAGAACATATCAGCATCCACTTTAAATGTACACAATGACATGGCCTCTACAGTGGTCTGTGACAAGGAATTCCACAGATTCACTGCTGAGTAGTTAAAACAACTCCTTCTCAGCTCTGTTCAAAAGGGGTGTCCTTTTATTCTGAGTTCGTGCATTCTGGTCCTAGATTCTCCA
Source organism: Mobula hypostoma (assembly GCF_963921235.1). Lineage (NCBI taxonomy): Eukaryota > Metazoa > Chordata > Chondrichthyes > Myliobatiformes > Myliobatidae > Mobula > Mobula hypostoma. The sequence goes on from NC_086101.1 coordinate 95,824,132, forward strand.
CTATTGGAAATATCCTCTCCATGTCCACTCTATTCAGGCCTTTCAATATTAGACAGGTTTCGATGAGATGTCCTCCCATTCTTCACAATTCTAGCAAGTCAAGGCCCAGGGCCATCAAATGCTCCTCAGACATTAACCCTTTCTTTCCCAGGATCATTCATGTGAACATCCTCTGGAACCTTTATTAAGCCAGTGCATCCTTTCTTAGATAAGGAGCCCAAATTGGCTCATAATTCTCCATGTGCAGGCTGACCAAAGCCTTGCAAAGCCTCGTGTGCGTTCCAAATCATTAACACTCACCATCATAGTAATACAATTCTGAAGTCTCGTTTTTGTCCAAAACATTAAATCCTGCATGCCTTTAGTCCTTGTACCAGCAGCCAATAAAACAGTTCTATTTTGCCTGACTTCCCTAAAACTCATACATCACATTCAAAACTTCTCTCAATCTCATCAGTTTCAGAATCATGTTTAATATCACTGACATATGTTGTGAAACTTGTTGTTTTGAGGCAGCGGTACATTACAGTATATTAAACATACTATAAATTATAACAAGAAATACACGTAAAATATTAAATTAAGTAAGTAGTGCAGAAATAGTGAGGTACTGTCTGTGGGATGGTTCATTGTCCAGTCTGATAGCAAAGGGCAGAAACTGTTCCTAAAATATTGAAGTATGTGTCTTCAGATTTCTGTGCCTCTTTTCTAAAGGGAGTATTAAAGAAAGAGTATGCCCTGGGTGATGGGTGTCCTAAATGGTGAATTCAGACCTTCTGAGGTATTACTTTTTGAAGATGTCTTTGATATTTGGGTTGTTTAGGGTCTAGGATGGAGCTGGCACTGTTTACGACACTATTCAGATTTTTCCAATCCTGTGTAGTAGCCTCTCCATGCCAAAAGCAGTACAAACAGTTAGAATGCTGTCCATGGTTCACCTGTAGAAATTCTAGAATTTTAGAATTTTCTGAGTCATTTATTTAGAGATTCTGTGTGGAGCAGGTCCTTCTGGTCCAGCAACATGCACTTGTCTAGCAACCCACAAATGTAACCCTAGCCTAATGACAGGACAATGTGCAATGACCAATCAATCTACTCGCAAGTAGATTAATAAACCTAATTACTTTGTACAGTAAGAGGAATCTGGAGCACCCCAAAGAAACCCACACATTCACAAAAAGGACGTACAAATGTCTTACAGAGGATGCCAGAATTGAGCTTCAGACTGCAACTCTCCAAGTTGAAACAGGGTTGTGCTAATCGCTGTACTACCGAGGTGTCCCAAATACCTGACATACCAAATCTCCTCAAAATCCCAATGAAGTAGCCACTCAATTAATTGCTTCAATTTATTGGGCTCAGGAGAAATTTTCAGAGATGTTGACACCCAAGAACTTGAAACTGCTCACCCTTTCCCCTGCTGACCCCTCGAGGAGGACTGGCATGTGATCCCTCTACTTCTCCTTCCTGAAGTCCACAATGGGTTCCTTAGTTTTACTGATGTTGATTGCAAGGTTTTGTTGAGATATCACTCAACCACTCCTGTCACCATCTGAGATGGTGCCAACAACAGTGGTGTCATCGGAAGATTTATAGATGGTGTTTCTGCTGTACATAACATGGGTATATGGAGAGTAAAGCAGTGGAAATCAGAAACAGGTATAGTATTACTGGCATTGAAATTCGTTGTTTTTCAGGAGCAGTACATGTATAGGCAAGTGCAAAAAGAGGGAAAAATACTGAGGAAGGGTTCATGGATTCATTGTTGATTCAGAAATCTGATGGCTGTTCCTTCATCATTTGTAAAACTGGGCTAAGCAACTCTACATAAACTTAAAACATAAAATTTACCTAACTTAAGTTTCTCAAACTTAACTTTACTAAGTGTTTTGAATGATTTCCAAATCATCAGTTCAGGCCTCTGATTGATTAACCATGTCATAACTGTACCTCTTGTATTTTTACACTAGATTCAATCAGAAGGCACGATACAGGCACGTGACCAACCAAAGGATGAGACGGAAGATAAATGATGAAAGGAGCCTTGTAGCAAGATTTGGAAAAACACTGGAAAATGGACAAATGCTTTCATATGGCATCAATGTTCCCTGAATAGATAAGGCTCTGTGAAAACAGAGACTCACTTGCAACAGCTTTAAATTCTGCTCATGAGACCAATGTCATGAAGGAAATTAATGTTGATAAGACACTAAGACATAGGAATGGAATCAGAGCATTCGGCCCACTGAGTCTGATCGCTGTTCCATCATGGTCGATTTGTTATCCCTCTCAACCACATTCTCCTGCCTTTTCTCTGCCCCTTAATAAATGCATCAGAAACCTGGACAACATACTGACAACACCTGAAAGCACCTGAAACTTTCCACCAATGCTGTCTTCGAAACATCTTAAATATCATCTGGGAAGATAGAAGAACCAAGGTCAGTGTGCGAAATGAAGCGAAAACAACAAGCATTGAAGCCTACGTCATCAAGAACCAACTAAGATGGAGCAGTCATGTTGTTCGGATGAAAGACGAACGTCTGCCAAAACAAATCTTCTACTCCTAGCTTAAAGGTGACAAATGTAAAAGAGGCAGACAACAGAAGAGACTCAAAGACGTCTTAAAAGCCAACATGAAGAAATGCAACATCGACATCAACAATTGGGAAACCAATGCTAAGGGCAGGAAACTCTGGCAAGCCATCATCCGAGAAGGAACAGCAACTTTCGAAGCCAACAGATGTGCAGAATTAGAAGAAAAGAGAAGAAAATGGAAAGGGGCAGCAACAACCAAAGCCCGATCTGCCATCTGGAGCTACCTGTCCTGAATGCGGAAGAACTTTCAAAGCCAAGATTGGACTCATAAGCCACTTGAGAGCCCATAAGTAGATCAACAGAACAAAGACTATCATCCTCGACCTCAAGGGATAGTCACGACAGCAACGAATAATCAAGAACCTACCTATCAACCCCTGCCTTAAATATACATACTGACTTGTCCTTCACAGCTGTCCGTGGCAATGATTTCCACAGATCCACTACCAAATAGGTAAACAAATTCCTCCTCATCTCTGTTCTAAAGAGACATCCTTCTATTCTGAGGCTGTGCCTTTTGGTCCTAGACTCCCCCATGTAGGAAATATCCTCTCCATATCCACTCTGTCTAGGTCTTTCAACATTAGATAAGCTTAACTTAGACCCCCCCCCCATTCTTCTGATTTCTAGCAAGCACAGACCCTGAGATATCAAATGCTCCTCATACATTCCCAGGATCATTTATGTGAAGATCCTCTGGACCCTCTCCAAAGCCAGCACATCCTTTCTTAGATAAGAGGCCCAAATTGGCTGATAATTGGTGGGAGGCTAGTGCCCATGATGGAGCTGGTGGAGTTTACAGCACTCTGCAGCTTTCTCCAATCCTGTGCAGTAGCCCCTCCATACCAGAAGGCAATGCAAGAAGTTAGAATGTGCCCCATGGTACCTCCACAGAAACTTGCTAGAGTCTTTAGGGTAATTTATTTATTACATTTAAAGATACGGTGCAGAACAGGCCCTTCCAGCCCAATGAGGCGCACTGCCAAACAACCCACCTTCAACCCGAGCCATATCACAGGACAACGTGAGATGACTAATTAAACGACTTACCAGTACGTCTTCTACCATGGGAGGAATCCGGAGTACCTGAAGGAAACCCACACGCTCACAGGAAGGACGTACACACTTCTTACAAATGTTTCGAGAATTGAACTTCAAACTCTGATGCCCTGGACTATAATAGCATTGTGCTAACTGCTACCCTATCGTGGCACCACAAATATCGTGACATACCAAATCTCCTCAAAATCCTAATGAAGTGTAGCCAATGATATGCTTCCTTCTTAATTGCAACAATATCCTGATGAATCTTCAGAGATATTGACACCCAGGAAATTGAAACTGCTAACTCTTTCCACTGCTGACCCCTCGATGAGGACTGGAGCGTGTTCCCTCGCCTTCCCTTCCTAAAATGCACAATCATCTCCTCGGTCTTACTGACATTGCGCACACACACACACACACACACACACACACACAAATCTGATGGCTTTTCCTTCAATGTTGATAAAACTGGGCTAAGCAACTCTACACGACTTGAGTTTCTCAAACTTACCTTCACTAAGTATTTTAAAAAATAAATCTCCAATCATTAATTCAGGCCTCTCATTGATTAACCATGTCATAACTGTACCTCTTGTATTTTTACACTAGATTCACTCAGAAGTCACGATACAGGCACATGACCAACCAAAGGATGAGATGGAAGATGAATGATGAAAGGAAGCCTGAAGCAAGATTTGGATAAACACTGGAAAATGGACAAATGCTTTCATTTGGGCAACAAAGTTCCCTGAACAGATAGAGGACTGTGAGAATATTAGAGTTCCATTTGTAACAAATTTACGTTCTGCTCATGAGGCATTGTCAGGAATTTAAGTTAAGATCATAAGACCAACAGATATAGGAGCAGAATTACACCATTTGGCCTATCAAACACGCTGTGCTATTCCACCATGGCTGACTTACTATTCCTCCCAACCCCATTCTCCTGCTTTCTCCCCGTAACCCTTGATGTCATAACTAATCATGAACCTATCAACCTCTGCCTTAAATACACCGAATGACTTGGCCTTCATAGCTATCTATGGCAATGAATTTTATAGATTCATCACCCTCTGGTTAAAGAAATTCCTCCTCATCTCTATTTTACTAGGACATCTCTTTAGGGATTGAGAGAGAGATACCAGACCAGCTATCATGAAATGGCAGAGCAGACTCTAAGGGCTGAATCTCCTATGTCTTGTGGTCTTATATATACAAGAATGAAGTATACAAAATGGAATGCACAAAGTAAAGGAAAACTTGTTACTAAAGCATTCTGATTTCATAAATAATTCCTGTCTGGAGATCAAGAATTTTCATTTGGTGAAGACTAATATAATCACTTTTGGAACTGATGGAAGAGTAATTGCTTTTTAGAAACAAACATCACAAAAACAGTCCCTTCAAGCCCACCTCATCCATGCTAAACATGAAGCCTATCTATGCTAATATCATTTGCCCATATGCTTCTGTGTCTCTCTTACCCAAGTACTCAGCCACATTCTTTTTAGGTGTTGTCATTGTATTTGCCTCCACTTGGCAACTTGGACTTGATATTCATTTCCCTCTGCATGAAAAATTTTAAATTATACAGATCTCCTTTAAATTTCACACCTCTCACCTTAAACCTGTGCCCTCTAGATTGAAACAACCCTGCCCTGGGTATGATTCTGACTACCTCTGCCCATCAATTTTATAAACTTTTATAAGGTTACTTCTGAGCCTCCTATTTTTAATTAAAACAAGATCTAGAAATCTGTGTCTGAAGCTGACTCAATGGGCTGCTCCTAATTTTATGGCCTAAGTTCTTCCACAGGAGTCGAAAGATCAAAAAATTCATATTAAAAACATCAATACTACATGTTTAACATGTTTTTTTTTCATGGAGTCAAAGATAAAGCAATCACGTTAGGTTAGTTTATGCTCTGGAAATTAAATCAGGCATCAAATTAGGTTATCACACACAAAATGTTGGAGGAACTCTGCAGACCTGAAATGTTTCAAAGTAGATTTATTATCAAAGTATGCATACAGTAGACGACCCCGATATTTGCCTTACCACGGGCTGCCATGAAAGAAAGAAACACCAAAGAACCCATTTAAAGAAAAGTTCCATACAACAAAGGTCACCAGTGACCCAGCGCATGAAAAAGAACAAATTGTGAAAAAAGCGAAAAGTGAGTAAATAACACACTGAACATTAAACATCAAACTGAAGAGTCCCGCGAAAATTATTTCACAGCCACAAGCTGCAGAGGCCATCAATTCTTGCAGTGTGGGACACAAGACTCCTGCACTTTCCACCGGCAACAGCGAGAGGGAGATCTGACAAACACAGGCAGATGGCACTGAACACCTATTCGTTTCCCGCTTTACTTCTCCTTGATTTTCATTTTTCTCGGTGCTGAGCAATGGAGACGAACTCTGGTTTGCATTCTGCCATTAGAGATTGATGGAACGTGCAGGGGCGGCCACTCTCAACCTCACCGAATACCCCAGGAGATCGCAACGAAGCCAGATCATTTAGCTGGCTCAAAAATAAATTCTTAAAATGGAAATTACATGCTGCACTCGATCACAGTTGAGGAGAAGAAGTATATTTAAATGAAGAAGAGAATCTAGTAGTTTTGTGAACTGTCTGTAGGATGTTACCATTGGTCACTGGCGCCCTCTTGCCCGAACCTCAGATGTTCACTGTTATTCCTCCCCATAGATGCTGGCTGACCTGCAGAGTTCCTCTGGCATTCTGTGTGTGTTACTTGGATTTCTAGACTCCGCAGAATTTCAAAGGAACTCATAACTCAACCTCTAGAACAATCCTTCATGGAGGAATAGGTAGGTTTACCTTTTTCCAAATGCTGTAACTGTATTTCTTGGTCTTTAGACTCCCCAGTCAGTGCTAACAGCCTACTTGCATCAAATTAGTGTAGTCTGTTAGACTTTTATAAGTTTAGATGGGATCTCCTTTCATTCTTCTAACTACAGAGAAATATAATTCTAGTCTATTTAAACTCCTTTCCATTCAGAAAACCCACCAATCCTAGAGCAAACTGAGCAAATTTTCACTGCTCTCCCTCGATGGCAGGTTTTAGGGATCAATCTAGGGTTATGAAAGCATACTGTAATTATAGATGAAGTAAAATGAGAACCCGTCTTCAGGAAATAAAATCTGAACACAATTTAACTATTAATTTATACTTTGTGGTTGGTGAATCCAATCACTGTGTGTGTGACATTCTGATTCAGTCCTATTGTACCTAATGAACATAGTGGAGGACAAATGTTCCTGCTATCTGCATGCTGATGAAGGTTTATCCCTGCACTTAATGCAGAGGTCAGGAAAGAAAATTGTTTTGTCACTCAACTTTCTGGCTAGTTGCATTTTCATAACGCCACTCTTCAACACTGTAACAAAATGGATGTATTTTGGTTGTATGACGTTTGTACTTCGAGGCTTTTGGAACAGACACCAGTACGGAATGTTTTGCTAACTGGGATGTAGTGTCATTGTAAAGATATAATTCTGTAAATTAACCTGACTGTATTAAAAAATATTAAAGTTCAGTCAGTGATTATAACAATGAAAATGTAGTTAATTGTTTAATCTTTGTGTTTATGAAGTATAAAGCATTTTATCATGAGAGTGGGATTCTCATGAGGTTCTCCTGGACATTCTCTCTTCTGGAGGTTTTCTGTGTGACACTATTGTGGCCGGGGGGTGTCGGAATTCAAAGTTCAATCCTGGTGTTCTTTGTAAGGAGTCTCTGCAAGTCTTCCCTATGGAATGCGAGGGTTTCTCTGGATCCTCCAGTTTCCTTCCACAGTCTTAAGACATACGGGTTGGTAGGCTAGCTAATTGGTCATCGTAAATTATCCCGTGATTAGGCAGGGTTAAATGAGAGCTTTCTGGGCAATGCAGGTCGATGAAGGGCCTACTCTACACTGTATCTCTAGATAAAATAAATAAATCATTGTCCCAGTTACACCTTCCGTGTGGCTCAGTTTTGGCAACATCAACTATATCCTTCTTTCAGTGAGATCATCAGAATTGTAGATAATACTCCAGGTGTTCTCTCACCAAAGCCCTGCAAAATTACAGTAAGTCTTTCTTGGTACTGTAATCAAATCCTCTTATTCTCAGGTTTAGTATATAAACAGTTTTGCTGATTGCTGGGTTCACTTGTATGTGGCCTTCAGTTACACAGAGTATACAAATACATCTAGATTCCCTTAACCATCAATACTATCCAATCTCACAACATTTACCACATAACCTGCTTTTCTGTTATGTTAGGTGGCTTCAATTTTTTTTCTCAGATTTTATTCCACTTTCCTTGTTTGCACTCACACACTCGGCTTGTCAACATCACTGAAGCACCTTTTCTTCTTCCTACATTCTCAAAACACCTCCTAATTTAGTATCATCAGCAGACTTGAAACGATGACCCATTTATTTTAAACTGGCAATGATAACAGAAGAATTGCAATTATATCTCATTGGCTAAAAGGGCAGAGCACTGTACTATCTCATAAGTCCTTCCGATCAGACCCTGGAGAGAACATTAAATACATTACAAATACATTGAATTATCATTGTTAAGTGAGTTCCAATGTCATTGGTTCCTTTATTCTTTGATGCTTCCTTAGTAAGCACTGTAAGGAGATAATTGCTGTTTTGCCAATTTGATGGACTACCTCAGAGATTGGAACATTTATGCAATCTGGGATTCCAGTCCAAGGGAATGGCTATTGAGTTAGAATCAATTCCAAAAATGCACGCATTGATATACAAAACCATTAAGCTATCTAAAGCTAAACAATAAGACTTCCATAGGACAAAAAATTCAGTAAGACCATAAGACATAGGAGCAGAATTAGGTCATTCAGCCCATCAAGTCTGTTCCGCCATTCCATCATGGCTGATCCCAGATCCCACTCAACCCCATACACCTGCCTTCTTACCACATCCTTTGATGCCCCGACCGATTAGGAAACTATCAATTTCCACCTCAAATATGCCCATGGACTTGGCCTCCACCATAGTCTGTGGCAGAGCATTCCACAGATTCACCACTCTCTGGCAAAAAAGATTCCTGCTTACCTCTTCTAAAAGGTGTGACAAAATACCAAGTTATCAGAAGATTGAGGCTGATAAGAAAGACAATGGGGGAACATTCAGAAATGTTAATGGGAGATGAGAGAGATTAACGAAAGGAGACACAGTTCCGAGTATTGACAGACCGGTTGTTTTGAACCTGAACTGTTTGAAGTTTGATGAACAGGCGATACCCCAGCAGGAGGATAAAAGGAACAGGTTCGCTAAGGCAAGCGCCACACCACGACACCACGAGATAACGAGACCCTGGAAAAGCGGTGTGCCCCCCACAAGTTGGTGGGAGTTTTGGAGGTTCTGGTCGCGGGACCAACCATAGACGCACAGGGTGGAAAGGTACAATCGGCGGGAACCTGGTGTGTGTGTCCGCCCTTGCCTGGGTGCCGGGTTCACTGCAGAAGAACGATCGTATCCGGAACTGAGGGGTCACAGTTGGTGACCTCAGAGGACATTACAAAGGGCTCGCCCGAAAGCTAACTGCGAGGAATATCAAAGGTCTGTTGAATCCGATTTGAATATCATCATTCGCTCTCTCTCTCCCCCCAATGGCACAACAGCGATTTCTGTGAACTGAACTAAACTGAATTGAACTCTGTGTCACTTGAGACTGATCATTTTACCCCTAGACTGCGATAGAGCTTGATTGATCCTATTATCCTAGTTCTGCGTACATGTGTGTTTTATCATTGCTAACCCGTTGCATTTATATCCTTACGTTTAGAGTACTGTGTTACTTATTTCTTTAATAAAACTTTCTTAGTTCCAGTAATCCAGACTTCAACTAAGTGGTCCATTTCTGCTGGTTTGGCAACCCAGTTACGAGGTACGTAACAAAGGTCACCCCTCAATTTTGAGGCTGTGTCCTGTAGTTCTGGATATCCCCACCATAGGAAATATTCTCTCCACATCCACCCTATCTAGTCCTTTCAATATTTGGTAGGTTTCAGTAAGATTACCCGCATTCTTCTAAATTCCAGTGAGTACAGGCCAAAAGCTACCAAACATTCCTCTTATGTTAATCCATTTCATTCCCAGAATCATCCTCCTGAACCTCTTCGGAACTCTTTCCAATGTCAACACAGCCTTTCAGGGATAAGGGGCTCAAAACTGTTGTCAATGCTCCAAGTGTGGCCTGACTAGTGTATTATAAAAGCTCAGCATTACCTCTTCGCTTTTATATTCTATTCCAATTGAAATAAATGGCACAGACTCGACCTGTAATTTAACCTTCTGGGAGTCTTGCACGAGGACTCCTAAGCCCCTCTACGCCTCTTGTGTTTGAACCTTCTCCCATTTAGATAATAGTCTGCACTATTGTTCCTTTTACCAAACTGCATTATCATATATTACCCAACACTGTATTCCATCTGCTACTTTTTTGCCCATTCTTCCAATTTGTCCAAATCCTGCTGCAATCACATTGCTTCCTCAGCACCACCTATCACTCCACCTATCTTCGTATCATCTGCAAACTTTACCACAAAGCCATTATCCAAACCATTGACAAACAATGTGAAAAGTAGCGGTCCTAATACTGACCACCTAAGGAACACCACTAGTCACTGACAGCCAACCAGAAAAACCCCCTTTATTCCTACTCACTGCCTCCTGCCTGTCAGCCATTCCTCTATCCATGCCAGTATCTTTCCTGTAATGCCATGGCATTTTATCTTGTTAAGCAGCATCATATGTGGCATCTTTCTGAAAATCCCAAGTAAATGACATCCACTGCCTCTCCTTTGTCCACCCTGCTTGTTACTTCCTCGAAGGACTCTAACAGATTTGTCTGGTAAGACTGCCCTTGACAGAAACCATGCTGACTTTGACTTATTTTATCCAAGTACCCCAAAACCTCACCCTTAATAATAGACTCCAACATTTTCCCAACCACTGAGGTTAGGCTAACTGGCCTATAATCTCCTTTCTTTTGCTTTCCTCCCTTCTTAAGAAGTGGAGTGAAATTTGCGATCTTCCAGTCCTCCAAGGCCATGCCAGAATCGAGTAATTCTTGAAAGGTCATGCCCAATGCATCCATTATCTCTGCAGCAACCTCTCTCAGGACTCTGGGATGTAGTCCATATGGTCCAGGTGACTTATCCACCTTAAGACCTTTCAGTTTACTTTGTAATAGCAATGGCACTCACTCCTGCTCCCTGACACTCACGGACCCTGGCAGACAGCTAGTGTCTTTCACAGTGAAGACTGATAAGTACCCATTATGTTCATCTGCCATTTCTTTGTCCCCCATTACTACCTGACCAACATCATTTCCAGTGGTCCAATATCAACTCTCACCTCCATTTTACTCTTTCAATAACTGAAAAAATCTTTTGGTATTCTGCTTTATATTATTGGCTAGTTTGCCCTCATATTTCATCTTTTCACTTGTTTAAACTTTTTTAGTTGCTTTTTGTTGGATTTTAAAAGCTTCCCAATCAGCCATGTTCCCACTCACTTTTGCTACCTTGTATGCCCTTTCCTTGGCTTTTATGCATTCTTTAACTTCCCTTGTCAGCCAAGGTTGCCTAACCTTGCTATTTGAGAATAACTTAATCTGTGGGACAGATCTATCCTGCGCCTAGTGAACTATTTCCAGAAACTTCAGCCATATCTGCTCTGCCATTATCCCTGCTGGTATTCTCCTCCAATCCACCTGGACAAGCTCCTCTCTCATGCCTCTGTAATTCCCTTTACTCCATTGCAATACTGATATATGTCACTTATATGCTTTTCCCTCTCAAATTGCAGTATGAATTCAATCATATTGTGATCACTGTCTCCTAAGAGTTCATTTACATTAAGCTCCCTAGCATAAGATCGAGGTTACTACACAATACCAATCTAAGATAGCCTTTCTCCTTGTAGGCACAGCACAAGCTGCTCTAAAAAGCCATCTCCTAGGCATTCAACAAATTCCCTCTCTTGCAATCTGACACCAACCTGATTTTCCAAATCCCCTTGCATATTGAAGTCCCCTATTACAATTATGTCAATATCCTTATTACATGCTTTTTCCAGCACCCTTTGCAATCTCAACCCTACATCTTGGCTACAATTTGGAGGCTTATATATGATTCCCATCATGTTTTTTTTATCCTTGTAGTTTCTTAATTCCACCCACAAAGATATAACATTTTCTGACCCTTTGTCAACTCTTTCTAAACCCCTTACCAACAGGGCCACACCACCACCTATGCCTTCCTGCCTGTCCTTTTGATACAAAGTATATCCTTTGATGTTAAGCTCCCAACTATGGCCTTCTTTCAGCCATGATTCAGTGATGCCCACAACGTCTGTAATTGCGCCATGAGTTTGCCTACCTTATTCACAATGCTCCACGCATTTAAATACAACACCTTCAGTCCTGCATTCTTCACCCTTTTGAACTTTGCTTCTGTGGTACAATTTAACTCTTTGCTCTGTCCGTATTTGAATCTAATCATTGGCTTGTCCTTCCTTACATTCATCATCTACTTGTTAACCTGCTTGCTCATCCTCAGCTCTATCATACTGGTTCCCATCTGTCTGCCATATTAGTTTAAACCACTCCCTACAGCTCCAGTAAACCTGCTTACAAGAACATGGGATTCAAGGGCAACCCGACCCTTTCGTCACGGTCACATCTGCCCCACAAGGGATTCCAATGATTCAGAAATCTGAACCCCTACCTCCTGCTCCAACTCTTCAACCATACATTTGTCTGTCACCTCATTCTATTCTTGTCCTCACTGTCATGTGTCATGGGCAGCATTCCCGAGATTACTACACTTGAGGACCTGCTTCTCAGCTTCCTTCCTAACCCTCTGTATTCGTTTTTCAGGATATTATGGACAAATTCAGAAACATTGCAGACCCTGACACCTAGGAGGCTAACTACGATCTATGTTTCATTATCGCATCCACAAAATTGCCTGTTCCCCTGACTACAGAGTCCCCTATTATTGCTGCCATCCTCTTCAATTCCCTTCCTTCTGAGCTACAGGGCCAAACTCAGTGCCAGAGGCACAGCAGCTGTTGCTTCCCCCAAGTAGTTCATCACGCCCAACAGTACTTACTGTTGAGGGGGATGGCCACGGGGGTGCTCTCCATTATCCGACGTTCTCTCTTCCCCCTCCCAATAGTCACCCATTTATCTCTCTCCTATACCCCTGGGGTGACTACCTTCCTGTAACTCCTGTCTATCACTGCTTCATTTCCCCTAACAAGCTGATGGTGATCGAGCTGCAATGCCCATTGCTGAGGTTGGAGTCTCCTGGAAATCCCACATGTGACACTCAGGGCACAACACTGGCTCTATAGAAACACCCCCATTCTCTCTAGAGTTAAATAAGAAATGAGGAATGAATTTACAAACTTAGGAAATAAGGAATTAACAAACGTCTCAACTCATCTAGTCCATGTCAGAAACATTTATATTCCATTTGAGCCTCCTCCTGTGTTTAGAAATACAGAAAACCTACAGCACAATACAGGGCCTTCGGCCCACAAAACTGTGCCAAACATGCCCTTACCTGAGAAATTGCCTAGGGTTACCTATAGTCCTCTATTTTTCTGAGCTCCATGTATCTGTCCAGGAGTCTCTTAAAAGACCCTATCGTATCCGCCTCCACCACCGTCGCCGACAGCCCATTCCACGCACTCACCACTCTCTGTGTAAAAAAAAACTTACCCCTGACATCTCCTCTGAACCTACTTCCAATCACCTTAAAACTCTGCCCTCTCATGCTAGCCATTTCAGCCCTGGGAAAAAGCCTCTGACTATCCACACGATCAATGCTTCTCATCATCTTATACACCTCTGTCAGGTCACCTCTCATCCTCCGTCGCTCCAAGGAAAAAAGGCCGAGTTCACTCAACCTATTCTCATAAGACATGGTCCCCAAGCCAGGCAACATCCTTGTAAACCTCTCCTGCACACTTCCTATGGTTCTCACATCCTTCCTACAGTGAGGCAACCAGAACTGAGCATAGTACTCCAAGTGGGGTCTGACCAGGGTCCTATATAGGTGCAACATTACCCCTCGGCTCTTAATCTGAATCCCACAATTGATGAAAGCCACAGAGTCAACCTGCGCAGCTGCTCTGAGTGTCCAATGGACTCGGAACCCAAGATTCCTCTGATCCTCTACACTGCCAAGAGTCTTAACATTAATGCTATATTCTGCCATCATATTTGACCTACCAAAATGAACCACCTCACACTAATCTGGGTTGAACTCCATCTGCCACCTCTCAGCCCAGTTTTGCATCCTACCAATGTCCCATTGTAAACTCTGACAACCCTCCACACTATCCATAACACCTCCAACCTTTGTGTCATCATCAAATTTACTAACCCATCCCTCCACTTCCTCATCCAGGTCATTTATAAAAATCACAAAGAGTAGGGGTCCCAGAACAGATCCCTGAGGCTCACCACTGGTCACCAACCTCCATGCAGAATATGATCCGTCTGCAACCACTCTTTGCCTTCTGTGGGCAAGCCAGTTCTGGATCCACAAAGCAATGTCCCCTTGGATCCCATGCCTCCTTACTTTCTCAATAAACCTTGCATGGGGTACCTTATCACATGTCTTTCAGAAATCCATATACACTACATCTACTGCTCTACCTTCATCAATGTGTTTTGTCACATCCTCAAAAAATTCAATCAGGCTCGTAAGGCGCAACCTGCCTTTCACAAAGCCAAGGTGACTATTCCTAATCATATTATGCCTCTCCAAATGTTCATAAGTTCTGCCTCTCAGGATCTTCTCCATCAACTTACCAACCACTGAAATAAGACTCACTGGTCTATAATTTCCTGGGCTATCTCTACTCCCTTTCTTGATTAATGGAACAACATCTGCAACCCGTCAATGCTCCGGAACCTCTCCCTTCCCCACTGATGATGCAAAGATCATTGCCAGAGGCTCAGCAATCTCCTTCCTCGCCTCACACAGTAGCCTGGGGTACTTCTCATTCGGCCCTGGTGGCTTATCCAACTTGATGCTTTCCAAATTCTCTAGCACATCCTCTTTCTTAACATCTACATGCTCAAGCTTTCCAGTCTGCTGTAAGTCATCCCTATAATTGCTAAGATCCTTTTCCGTAGTGAACACTGAAGCAAAGTACTCATTAAGCACCTCCGCTATCTCCTCCAGTTCCATACACACTTTTCCACTGTCATACTTGATTGGTCCTATTCTCTTATGTCTTATCCTCTTGCTCTTCACATACTTGCAAAATGCCTTGGGGTTTTCCTTAATCATTCTGTGGGCGAGCCAGTTCTGGATCCACAAAGCAATGTCCCCTTGGATCCCATGTCTCCTTCCTTCTCATGGCCCCTCCTGGCTCTCTTAATTTCATTTTTAAGCTCCTTCCAGCTAGCCTTATAATCTTCTAGATCTCTATCATTACCTAGTTTTTTGAACCTTTCGTAAGCTCTTTCCTTCCTGACTAGATTTATAACAGCCTTTGTACACCACAGTTGTTGTGCCCAACCATCCTTTCCCTGTCTCATTGGAACGTACCTATGCAAAACTCCACGCAAGTATCCCCTGAACGTTTGCCACATTTCTTCTGTACATTTCCTTGAGGACATCTGTTCCCAATTTATGCTTTCAAGTTTCTGCCTCATATTTCCCCTAACTTAAGTTAGACAATCTCTCCTCCTCCACTCTCATCCTGAACACCGGCATGCCTCAAGGCTGTGTGCTGAGCCCTCTTCTATACTCCCTTTTCACCAATGACTGCATTCCTGTACATGGTTCTAACTCCATAATCAAGTTCGCAGATGACACCACGGTGGTTGGTCTGATCAGAGGGGATGACGAGACGGCCTACAGGGACGAGATCCAGCACCTAGCTGCATGGTGTGCCAACAACGTGGCCCTTAACACTCAGAAGACCAAGGAGATCATTGTGGACTTCAGGTATGCCAGGAGTCACACTCACATCCCCATCTACATCAACAGAACTGTAGTGGAGTGTGTATCAAGCTTCAAATTCCTTGGTGTCCACATTTCTGAGAATCTCAACTGATCCCTGTACGCCTCCATCCTGATCAAAAAGGCACAACAGCCAGGATACTGACGGACTTTTACTGCTGTACCATTGAGAGCATACTTACCAAATGCATCTCAGTGTGGTATGGCAATTGTCCCGTATCGGACCGCAAAGCACTCCAGCGTGTGGTGAAAACTGCCCAGCGGATCATCGGCACCCAATTGCCCACCATTGAGAACATCTACCATAAAGGATGAATCTCACCCTAACCATGGATCTTTTACTCTCCTCCCATCCGGTAGGCACTACAGGAGCCTCCACTCCCACACCAGCAGGCACAGGAAGAGCTTCTTCCCTGAGGCTGTGACACTGCTGAACCTCACATCACAGCGCTAAGCAGTATTGAATCCGTATTGTACTGTCTCAGTACTTTTATATTGTGTGCTGTAGCACTTTTTTTATTCACAGTTATTTTGTAAATAACACTACTCTTTGCATTTCTGGTCAGATGCTAACTGATTTTCATTGGCTTTGTATCTGTACTCAGCACAATGACAATAATCTAAAACTCCTATTAAATGCTTTCCTAACTTGTCTGTTCCTATCCCTCTCCAATGCTATGGTAAAGGAGATAGAATTGTGATCACTGTCTCCAAAATGCTCACCTACTGAGAGATCTGACACCTGACCAAGTTCATTTCTCAATACCAGATCAAATACAGCCTCTCCTCTTGTAGGCTTATCTGCATATTGTGTCAAGAAACCTCCCTGAACACACATAACATACTCCACCCCACCTAAACCCCTCGCTCTAGGGAGATGCCAATCAATATTTGGGAAACTAAAATCTCCTACAACAACCCTGTTATTATTACACCTTTCCAGAATCTGTCACTCCATCTGCTCCTCAATGTCCCTGTTACTATTGGGTGGTCTATAAAAAATACCCAATAGAGTTATTGACCCCTTCCTGTTCCTAATTTCCATCTACAGAGACTCCGTAGACAATCCCTCCATGTCTTCCTCCTTTTCTGCAGCCGTGACACTATCTCTAATCAACAGTGCCATGCCCCTACCTCTTTTGCCTCCCTTCCTGTCCTTTCTGAGACATCTAAAGCCTGGCACTTGAAGTAACCATTCCTGCCCCTGCACCATCCAAGTCTCCGTAATGGCCACCACATCATAGCTCCAAGTACTGACCCACTCTCTAAGGTCATCCGCTTTGTTCCAAATACTCCTTGCATTAAAATAGACACATCTCAAACCATCAGTCTGAGTGCATCCCTTCTCTATCACCTGCCTGTCCTCCCTTTCACACTGTCTCCAAGCTTTCTCTATTTGTGAGCCAACCGCCTCTTCCTCCGTCTCTTCAGTTGTGTGTATCCTTCAATCTGATGGCATGAACATTGACTTCTCAAACTTCCGCTAAGGCCCCACCTTCCCCTCGTACCCCATCTGTTATTTATTTATATACACACATTCTTTCTCTCTCTCTCTCCCTTTTCTCCCTCTGTCCCTCTCACTATACCCCTTGGCCATCCTCTGGGTTTTCTCCCCCCTCCTCCTTTTCTTTCTCCCTGGGCCTCCTGTCCCATGATCCTCTCATATCCCTTTTGCCAATCACCTGTCCAGCTCTTGGCTCCATCCCTCCCCCTCCTGTCTTCTCCTATCATTTTGGATCTTCCCCTCCCCCTCCCACTTCCAAATCTCTTACTAGCTCTTCCTTCAGTTAGTCCTGACGAAGGGTCTCAGCCCGAAACATAGACTGTAACTCTTCCTAGAGATGCTGCCTGGCCTGCTGTGTTCACCAGCAACTTTCACGTGTGTCTTTAATACTATAGGACATGCATTTCAGATGAGGGAGTGCAAGTTCAAAACAGATGTGCTGGACAGTTTTTGTTTTTTCATGCAGAGAGTGGTGTCTGTCTGGAATGTGCTTCCAGAGGTGATGGTGCTGGCAAATATGATAAGTGTTATTTAAGAAGCTGTTCAAAAGGTACATGGATGTGCACAGACTGAAGAGAAATGGACACTTTGTGGACAGAAGAGATTAGTTTAGTAAGCATTTAATTACCAGCTTAATTTGTTTGACACAACATCTTGGGCCTGTTCCTGTGCTGTACCATTCTGTGCTCCATTGCCTTCTCCCTCAAGTGTCAATCCAGAATCACATTCAATCCTGCAGTTTTGTTTGCTTCAGCCATTCCCAGTGATAGCAGGTTTCGTATTCTCTTTGAATGATGAGGTTTCTTCTCAATTCCCGATTTGGTTTCTTGGTGATTATCTGATATCGCATGCTTTTCCTGACATGTGGCAACATTTTCTTTGTATCCATTCTTTCAAAGCCCTTCAATGTTTTAAAATCCATTATTAGTTATTCTGTTCTCTTTTCCCAATAGAAGAGGGATCCTGTAAATATTCAGGAAAGGATCCTCAACATTTGTTTCTTGTTCTCTCTTCATTACCTCAATAGCCTTTCATAAAATGATCTGCAAAACTGCTGAGGGAAAAGATATTTGAAGACCACAAGTCTGCCCCAGTAGACAAAACTTAGTCTACTGGGCAGCAGAAGCCCCTCCTGCACTTATAGTTAAGATGGCACTACCAAACATATGCAACAGCTTTCTGGTAGTCAAAAAGTTAAGAAATCCAATTAAAAACATCACTAAAAATGATTTTTCCAAGGTAAATTGTCTTAAATTATTACTGCAAGCAGTGACAGAGCGAGTAATGGAAAGGCGAGTTCAGGGGATGAATCGATGCTGATGGCATTCCGATGCTCATACAGCTGGCCTGGGAGCGAGGTTGGATCACTCTGGGCAGCAAATGAAGCCAGGGACCAGGCAGAGAAGATTCAATTTTGATGCTGGAACTGGCCCGGATGTGAGGTTGGATTGCTCTCAGTGGCAAGTGAAGCCAGGGCTCAGGTAAAGAACTTCCAATGCTCACTCAGCTGGCCTGGGTGCGAGGCTAGGTTGCTCTGGGCACCGAACTGATTTGAAGAGCTTGAGAGCAGGTGAAGAAATGAGGGCCTGGAGAGAGTCACTCCCCAGCAGCAGTGCCTTGGTCCTAGTGTGAGGTACAAGGCGCTGTTTAGACAATTTGAACGCCGACCCAGATTGGAGGTAAGAACTGATATCGCTCACTCTCTATGATTTTCACTCCTCTTGCCAGGGTGCAGAGCCTTTTGCTGTTCTATCACTTAGTTAATTTAAAAGCTGGTCCAAACAGACTGAGTAGACAGGGTGTCAGTTGGGATGAGAGTCGATCTCGCTCATTCTCTGCGATGGTCATCTCCTTGGCGCTGAGGCTATGAGGACTGCCCCAGCTATTGCGCTCCGTGCCTGCTAATATGATGAACTGATAAACAAGGCTTTGGGCCTGCTCCGGGCAGCTCCAGGGTTCAGATCTTAGGACTCAGTTTTGGTTCAGAATGCTGTTGTTCGCTTCAATTGTTGGCATGAGTAATATATTTTTCCTTTCTCTCACACATCGAATGTTGGCCCTTTATTTTTATTATTTTTTTTATTTAGCTGGGTTCTTTTGGATTTCTTGCTTTGTGGTTACTTGGAGCAAGCAAATTTCAAGGTTGTATAATTTATAAATACTTTGATAATAAATGTATTTGAAACTTGCATTATACACTTCAGAAGCATGAACTACTTACAGCAGATACCTAATATGGACATCCTCGGTAGCGTAGCAGTTAACGTGACACTATTACAGCTTGGGATGTTGGACTTTGGAGTTTAATTTTGATGTCATCTGTAAGGAGCTTGTATGTCCTGAAATGTGTGGGTTTTCTCCAAGTTGTCTGGTTTTCTCCCACAGTCCAAAGACGTACTGGCCAGTAGGTTAATTGGTCATTGTAGATCATTCTGTGATTTTTTTTTGTGTGCCATACTCTGCCAAAGCCTCGGCGACCACTTTATCAAGTGGTTGTCTTGGAGGAAAGATTCTGTGAGTGGTCCCCCACGTCCTTCTCACAGCGCAGTATTTTTAAATGATGCTGAGCTGCGAGCTCGACACTCAACCCGGCACGGATGAAAAGCATGTCTGAGAGTGGCCCGACTGGATTCAAACTCGGGATCCTTCGCTCCGGAGTTCAGCGCTGATGTCACTGTGTCACCAGCCGGCCATTCCGTGATTAGGCTCAGATTAAGTTGTGAGTTGCTGGGCAGCTCAGATCAAAGCATTGAATGGGTCAATTTCATGCTATATCTCAATAAATAAATAAATCAATAACTATATTGGAAAACTACCAAAAATGTTATCTCTGCAAAACACTTCAAGTGTACTGAAAGGATAAATAAACAAACTATCCACCCATCGTCTCACAGTCTACAATCTCCTGTAAGGCTGCCTTAATTACTCAGTCAGCAAGCTATGTCACTTACCTGTTAAACTATAGAACACAGAGCAGTACAGCACAAGAACACTCTCTGACAAACTAATGGGATGGTGTGCCAAACTAATGAAATTAGTAAGCAAACTCATTATGAAACTAATCCCTCCAGTACAGAATGTCCACATCTTTCCAGTTCCTGCACATTCCTGTTCCTATCCAGGAGCCCGTTGAATGCCCCTTCACATTTGCCTCCACCACCACCTCTAGCGCGCATTCCAGGCACTCCCCACTGTCTAAAAATCAACATGCCCCACACAACTCCTTTGAACTTACCCCTCTTATCTTAAATGCATGACCTTTGGTTTTAGACATTTCAACCTTGGGAACAAGATACTCTATCTATGCCTCTCATAATCCTATAAACCCGTATCATATCTCTCCTCAGCTTTCGCCCTTTCTAGAAAGAAAAATAAATTCCAAAATTAGTCAATTGATTTTGGGCTCTTCCATGGGAAGTGGCAGAGGAAATGATACAAGGTTTTCATGAAAAAATACAACATTCTCACCAATCCTGAGAATATCTGGCACATGAGCATTATCTCTCCTTGTGCAGGATAAATCCTTGGGATGGTATTGGGAACCAGGTGCGAGGAGCACCTCAAGGTCTAGCAGGAGTGGTGAATGGTGGACACAAACTTACAAATGATCCACCCATCCACTCTGCTAAGCATGTCCTGTGGAAGAGTTTGCAGGTCCAACATTGAACTTGCCACCTCAGACCACACAAAACTAAAGTGGAAATAAAATACCCCGATGCAGAGTGACTGCCTTAGAAGAGTACACAAATATACTCTAGATATGCTTCATTACAGATTTAACATAATTTCCCTTCTGTAAGCTCTAAGTTGTAAACTCAGCCAGCTCCATCATGGTCACCTCGCTCCCCACCACTGAGGACATCTGCAAAAAAGCATCATGGAAAAGCCCCACCATCCGGGACATGCCATCCTCTCAGTGTTACCATCACTGAGGGAGAACACCTGCCTGAAGACACACACACAACATTTTCAGAACAGCTTCTTCCCCTCCACCATCACATTTTTGCATGTTCCATGAAGCCATAAACACCATTTTGCTATCTTTGTGCATTTTTTAATCTATTCTATCCATCGTGTCTGTTTATTGTATATCTTATTGTAATTTATAGTACTTTTTATGTATTACACTGTACTACTGCTGCAAAACAACACATTCCACAATATACAATACTGTGCAAAACTCTTTGGCACAGATATGTAGTTAGGGTACCTAAGACTTTTACACAGCGCTGTATGTCAGAGATAATAAACCTATTTCTGGTTCTGATTCTGCCCCTGTGAAGTTCAGGCGGAATGTGTCAATACTCTGTAGGATTAATCATCAATCTGCCACACCACATTGCATCCAATCTTTGAACCACAGTCTCTTTACCTCCTGTAGAAAAAAATAAAAGCCAGAGGTTTTCACCTGTTGAGTCATGCACAAAGGATCCAACTGGTCGTTAGAAAAAGACTGCAATTTGGTTCTCAATTCCTACTTTGGTTTATGATTTACAGAGCCAAAATCACTTCATCGGAACTCACTGGTAACATGCTGCCGGCTGCTTAACTTTAACTCAACTGGAACATGTGAACATTGTGGAGAGGCTGAATATGTCATCTTATTCAGTAAAATCATGGCTAATCTTATGTATTTATATTTACTGTGTTATTATTGTGCTCTTTATGGCTATTGTGTTTTTTTTAATCTGCTGCATTGGATCAGGAGCAACAATCACTTGGTTCTTCTTTACACATATGCACTGACGAATGACAATAAACCCATCTTGAACCCTGAATCCTGGGTTTGCTATCTTTAGAGCGAAGGGGGATGAACAGGGTCCTGATAGTATGTACATAAAATTATGGGGAATATATACAAGGAGAAATTTATCTCCATAGCAGAGCTCTCCAAAATAAAAAAAAACATAGGTTTAGAGGAGGAATAAAAGATTTAGAGTGGATCTGAGGAAGAACATTTTTCCACAGAGAGGAAGGTTAGAAGCTGGAATACATTATTACTGGAGAAGGAAAAGGCAGGTATTCTCGTGACAATTAGTCAAGGGCATGCATGACCAAGGCACAGAGAGCCACGTACCACTTGTTGACGAATGGGGTGACTACAGATATGTACTTGATGATTGGAACCTACATAGTGGGCTGAAGGATATATTCTGCACTACCTGACTATTTATAAGCCCAAAATTCCTGTCCTGCAACACGCAAGGGTCTAAAGAGACTGGTGGATGCAGCCACTTCCGTCATGGGATCAAGTCTCCTTACCACTGAGGACATCTACAAGAAGGCAACATTCATCATCAGGGACACCCACCATCTGGACCATGCTTACCACCTGCTGCTGCCATCACCAGGAAGTACAAGAACC